>NC_090762.1:40070538-40075538 GCF_036898095.1 Palaemon carinicauda | reverse complement strand
GAGCGCATACCTCCACCAGGACAGCTTATTTCTCGACCTTTTGGATTGATTTTAAACGTTTTGTTAGTGTGACCTTGACAGTTGACCTTCCAAAATTTAATCATTTCTAGTTTAAAATCCATACAGGTTTCATTACTTTACGATTAAAATTGTGGCCATATGGTTGATGACCGTGATTTGACCTTTTGTTTGACCTTGACCATAGACTCGACCTTTCCCATTGACCTTAACATGTATTAATTGTCAACCTTTACAGGAAATTTCAATAAGTTTTCTTTGAAAATGTCATCGACATCTTTATGCAATGTCTCCAAAGAGAAATGAACGAAGTGTTTTGAAAACAATACCAAAAGAAATGAGAATAATTCTCTTTTTAAATGATGGAATGGAAAGATAACTTCAATGTACATTTCTATTGTTCAAGGTGGAAGCAATATTCAATATGTATGGGGTTGGGTCATCTTAGTTTATTTGTTTTAATACATTTATATGTGAAGAGATCTTATGTAAGTCTACATACATACACACACACACACACACACACACACACTCACACACATATATATATATATATATATACACACATATATATATTCAAATAAGCCATATATATTTTTGCTATATTAATGTCTGGATTCTCTTAACGACCTCGGGATCAGAATGTCGCCTGGGGCTCTGATCCCGAGGTCGTTAAGAGAATCCAGACATTAATGTAGCCAAAATATATATGGCTTATTTGAATATGAAAAAAAAACACGTCTAAATGTGCAAAAATTTCTCTCTCTCTCTCTCTCTCTCTCTCTCTCTCTCTCTCTCTCTCTCTCTCTCTCTCTCTCTCTCTCTCTCAAAAGTGGCATTTAACCTCACTAACCCTGCCTCGCCTATCTAAACTAACACTGCCGTCCAGCCATCCCACTTCGCGCAATCCTCAAGAACCAGAGATAGACGGACGGGACAGTAAGCTACTGTACACCCCAAGTATGAAGATGATACAAATACCATCATGACCTTCCTCGAGTATCGTCTTCTAACGTGGTGAAGGTCACTGCAGAGAGAGAGAGAGAGAGAGAGAGAGAGAGAGAGAGAGAGAGAGAGAGAGAGAGAGAGAGAGAGAGAGAGAGAGAGAGGCTTAAAGGCGATTGTGTGACAGTGAATTTAAGATGTGTTTTGCTTTAAGTTGTTTTAATGCTTTTTGGGCTGCCTAATTCGCGGTACTTAAAAAAGAGGTTTTGTGTTGATTTGTACGTGCGCAGATAAGTAATTCATACAGACGCACATACATGTACACACACAAGCACACACATTCATACACACACACGCACACACACACATTATATATATATATATATATATATATATATATATATATATATATATATATATTATATATATAATATATATAAATACCTAATATACAATTATATATAACTATATATACATGTACAATATATATATATATATATATATATATATATATATATATATATATATATATATAGATATATATATATATATATATATATATATATATATATATATATACAGTATATATACACATTATATACATCACAGTATAAATACACCATATTCTTTTCATCATAATATCCATCCTGAAAAGAGATTTAAGCTAAAACATTACATTCCCACGAACTGCATATGCAAAACAGCGAAATATGCAAGCACCCTTAATGACACCGTCTGTGTCAGTTCGTGCGTTACGGACAAAATATGTGTGCCAGGGTCATGGGCGGAGGCGTCTCTCCTACAGGACATATTCATTCGTCTCATGACAAAGTGTTAACAAAAAAGGTTTCCATTACTTTTATTAAAACGAGACCAGTATATATAATGACCGCCTTAGGATAGGCTGCTTGGACACACATACATACATACACACAAACATACTCTGTTGGTCACTTACTACCAGACTTTTATATTATTATAATTATTTTGTTTTTATTATTATTATTATTTTGTTTTTATTATTATTATTATTATTATTATTATTATTATTATTATTATTTTGTTTTTATTATTATTATCCTTATTATTATCCTTATTATTATTATCATTATCATTATTATTTTGTTTTTATTATTATTATTATTTTGTTTTTATTATTATTATTATTATTATTATTATTATTATTATTATTATTTTGTTTTTATTATTACTATTATTATTATCATTATTATTATTATTATTATTATTATTATTATTATTATTATTATTATTATCATTATTATCATTATTATTATAATTATTATTATTATTATTATTATTATTATTATTATTATTACTTGCTAAGCTACAACCCTAGTTGGAAAAGCAAGATGTTACAAGCCCAGGGGCCCCAACAGAGAAAATAGCCCAGTGAGGAAAGGAAAAAAGGAAAAATAAAATATTTTAAGAGCAGTAACAACATAAAAATGAATATTTCCTATATAAACTATAAACACTTTAACAAAACAAGAAAAAAAATAGATAGAATGGTGTACCCGAGTGTACCCTCAAGCAAGAGAACTCTAATCCAAGACAATGGAAGACCATGGTACAGAGGTTATGGCACTACCCAAGACTAGAGAACAATGGTTTGATTTTGCAGTGTCCTCCTTGAAGTGCATGTGCCATGTGGCCATTACCTTAAATGCTGCTGCTTTTTACCTTAGATTACCTTAAAACGTTTTCTAATTTCCTTAATTTTTAAGGTAGTAAAACCGAATTTACCTTAGAATTACCTTGAAACCATGAAAATTACCTTAAAATAAGGTAATTTACTTTAAAAGTTTAAACTCCAAAATCAAACCATTGTTCTCTAGTCTTGAGTAGTGCCATAGCCTCTGTACCATGGTCTTACACTGCCTTGGGTTAGAGTTCTCTTGCTTGAGGGTACACTCGGGCACACTTTTCTATCTATTTCATCTTCCTCTTGTTTTGTTAAAGTTTTTATAGTTTAAATAGGAAATATTTATTTGAATATTGTTACTATTCCTAAAATATTTTATTTTTCCTTATTTCATTATTTCCTTTCCTCACTGGGCTATTTTCCCTGTTGGGGCCCCTGGGCTTATAGCATCCTGCTTTTCCAACTAGGGTTGTAGCTTGGCATTTAATAATAATAATAATAATATTACTATCATTGCTTGTAAGCACAAAGTTTGGCTTTCTTTACGAATGTTACTGAACACTCTACATTTTTCCTAACATTTCCTATTACATATAAAAAAAAAATTGAGGTGCACTCAGTAGAGCGCAGACCTCCGCCGCGGCAGCTTATTTCTCGGCTTTTAGCTCGATCTTGACTTTGACCTTTGACCTTAACATGTATTTATTGGCGTGGATTTTCATACACTCAAATATGAACCAAGTTTGAAGTCTCTGTGACAACGATGTCCAAACTTATGGCTGATTACGTGAATTGGACATTTTGCTTGACCTTTGACCTTGACCTTCCAAAATTTAATCATTTCCAGCTTTTTAAGCAACATTTAATCCCTGCAAGTTTCATCACTCTACGATTAAAATTGTAGCCAGGAAGCTGTTCACAAACAAAACATAACCTCCTTCCAACATCGTGTTATGCTCCTTGCTAACTATGCTCCTTGCTAAATTAAGCATGGCACACTACACCAGTTCTTACTGCTGGAAACTAAACATCATCATATTGAATCCCACACTGAAAACAGCCAGATAGAACGAAGAAACGCATCATATGAACATCAATACCGAGAGAGAGAGAGAGAGGAGAGAGAGAGAGAGAGAGAGAGAGGTCTTTCTATATCTGTCACGGCATCATCTCGAGTTAGGCTATGTTAAGATAGTCGAGATAGTTGGATCATAAAAAAAGACTTGAGAGAGAGAGAGAGAGAGAGAGAGAGAGAGAATGTCGCATAGCCGAGGTCTTTCTATATCTGTCATGGCATCATCTTGAGTTAGGCTATGTTAAGATAGTCGAGATAGTTGGATCATAAAAAAAGACTACATTGCAAAAATTCTAAGAGTTTGTGACAGATCCACCACATCTTGTGTTGAGTGTCAAGCTTTTTTCGCTCCTTAAGTTACATGGAATCCTGAGGCTTAATATCATAGGGTCCATCATGTGGGTTCCATTTATTTAAGGTTGCTGTTTGTAGCTTTCTTGAAACACACCTTATTTTCTATAACATGCTTTCTTTTTCTATTTGTATGGGGCAAGGACAGTTGCCTTCTATTTGAAGGACGTATAACATGCTCTTTTTTTCTATTTGTATGGGGCAAGCACAGTTGCCTTCTATTTGAAGGACTTGACCTTGTCATAGACCGTAGTCCCGATCAGCTGCCCTGCCATCGCTTGGACCCCGGTAGCGTATGTTTATGTATTGTAACAGTCACCAGCGTCCTTCCTCCCAGCAATGAGGGGTCCTGGCGTAGTTAGGTCGATAGTTTGAGACGTTGGAGGTGTTTGTTATGTTTTTAGTTGTTTGAGAGTCTTTGTTTGTGTGTGTATTAGTCTGTAACACCCATTTGCTTTAAGCAAACCTATCAGTCGAATACATACACAATCCTGAGATGTTTACACGGATAGAAAAGTGCCTTGGCAAAGTGTCCGCCTCTACTCTGTCGTATGTCATAGCTATCATTCAATATACATTTGTAATAAAATATAAACAAGTAGACAGACGAATTCAAATCGCCTATGTAACTGAAACAATGATACCAATTCCAAAACTGTCGGATCCAACTTATATAAAACATCAAGGCGAAGTGGTAACGTCCTTAAATGGTGGGACCCCAGACTGGGGTTCGAATCCCGCTCAAACTCGTTAATTCCTTTGGTCGCTGCTACCTCACCATCCTTGTGAGCTAACGGAGTGGGAGGGGAGCCTATAGGTCTATCTCCTGAATCATCAGCAGCCATTGCCTGGCCCTACTTGGTACTAGATTGGGTGAAGAGGGGGGACTTGGGCGCTGATCATATGTATATATGGTCAATCTCTAGGGCAAACTCGTTACTTCCTTAT
>NC_090762.1:40046039-40061039 GCF_036898095.1 Palaemon carinicauda | reverse complement strand
CTTTTTTCATCTTCCTTCAACCCTCCTCATGTCCTATCTTTTCATCCTTCCTTCCCCCTCATGTTTCTTTTTTCATCCTTCCTTCCACCCTCTTGTTCTCTTTTTTCATCCTTCCTTCCACCCTCATGTTCTCTTTTTCATCCTCCTTCCACCTCCTCATGTCCTATCTTTTCATCCTTCCTTCCCCCTCATGTTCTCTTTTTTCATCCTTCCTTCCACCCTCTTGTTCTCTTTTTTCATCCTTCCTTCCACCCTCATGTTCTCTTTTTCATCCTCCTTCCACCTCCTCATGTCCTATCTTTTCATCCTTCCTTCCACCCTCATGTTCTCTTTTTTCATCCTTCCTTCCACTCCTCATGTTCTATCTTTTCATCTTCCTTCCACCCTCCTATGTCCTATCTTTTCATCCTTCCTTCCACCCTCATGTTCTCTTTTTTCATCTTCCTTCCACCCTCCTCATGTCCTATCTTTTCATCCTTCCTTCCACCCTCATGTTCTCTTTTTTCATCCTCCTTCCACCCTCATGTTCTCTTTTTTCATCCTTCCTTCCACCCTCATGTTCTCTTTTTTCATCCCCTCTTCCACCCTCCTATGTTCTATCTTTTCATCCTTCCTTCCACCCTCATGTCCTATCTTTTCATCCTTCCTTCCACCCTCATGTTCTCATTTTCATCCTTCCTTCCACCCTTCATGTTCTCTTTTTTCATCCTTCCTTCCACCCTCATGTTGTCTTTTTTCATCCTTCCTTCCACCCTCATGTCTATCTTTTCATCCTTCCTTCCACCCTCATGTTCTCTTTTTTCATCTTCCTTCCACCCTCCTCATGTCCTATCTTTTCATCCTTCCTTCCACCCTCATGTTCTCTTTTTTCATCATTCCTTCCACCCTCCTCATCTCCTATCTTTTTCATCCTTCCTTCCACCCTCATGTTCTCTTTTTTCATCATTCCTTCCACCCTCCTCATCTCCTATCTTTTTCATCCTTCCTTCCACCCTCATGTTCTCTTTTTTCATCCTTCCTTCCACCCTTATGTTCTCTTTTTTCATCCTTCCTTCCACCCTCATGTTCTCTTTTTTCATCCTTCCTTCCACCCTCCTCATGTCCTATCTTTTCATCCTTCCTTCCACCCTCATGTTCTCTTTTTTCATCATTCCTTCCACCCTCCTCATCTCCTATCTTTTTATCCTTCCTTCCACCCTCATGTTCTCTTTTTTCATCATTCCTTCCACCCTCCTCATCTCCTATCTTTTCATCCTTCCTTCCACCCTCATGTTCTCTTTTTTCATCATTCCTTCCACCCTCCTCATCTCCTATCTTTTTATCCTTCCTTCCACCCTCATGTTCTCTTTTTTCATCCTTCCTTCCACCCTTCATGTTCTCTTTTTTTCATCCTTCCTTCCACCCTCATGTTCTCTTTTTTCATCCTTCCTTCCACCCTCCTCATGTCCTATCTTTTCATCCTTCCTTCCACCCTCATGTTCTCTTTTTTCATCATTCCTTCCACCCTCCTCATCTCCTATCTTTTTATCCTTCCTTCCACCCTCATGTTCTCTTTTTTCATCATTCCTTCCACCCTCCTCATCTCCTATCTTTTTATCCTTCCTTCCACCCTCATGTTCTCTTTTTTCATCCTTCCTTCCACCCTCCTCATCTCTTTTTTTCATCCTTCCTTCCACCCTCATGTTCTCTTTTTTCATCCTTCCTTCCACCCTCCTCATGTCCTATCTTTTCATCCTTCCTTCCACCCTCATGTTCTCTTTTTTCATCCTTCCTTCCACCCTCCTCATCTCCTATCTTTTTCATCCTTCCTTCCACCCTCATGTTCTCTTTTTTCATCATTCCTTCCACCCTCCTCATCTCCTATCTTTTTCATCCTTCCTTCCACCCTCATGTTCTCTTTTTTCATCATTCCTTCCACCCTCCTCATCTCCTATCTTTTTATCCTTCCTTCCACCCTCATGTTCTCTTTTTTCATCTTCCTTCCACCCTCCTCATCTCCTATCTTTTTATCCTTCCTTCCACCCTCATGTTCTCTTTTTTCATCCTTCCTTCCACCCTTCATGTTCTCTTTTTTTCATCCTTCCTTCCACCCTCATGTTCTCTTTTTTCATCCTTCCTTCCACCCTCCTCATGTCCTATCTTTTCATCCTTCCTTCCACCCTCATGTTCTCTTTTTTCATCATTCCTTCCACCCTCCTCATCTCCTATCTTTTTCATCCTTCCTTCCACCCTCATGTTCTCTTTTTTCATCATTCCTTCCACCCTCCTCATCTCCTATCTTTTCATCCTTCCTTCCACCCTCATGTTCTCTTTTTTCATCCTTCCTTCCACCCTCATGTTCTCTTTTTTCATCTTCCTTCACCCTCCTCATGTCCTATCTTTTCATCCTTCCTTCCACCCTCATGTTTCTTTTTTCATCCTTCCTTCCACCCTCATGTTCTCTTTTTTCATCCTTCCTTCCACCCTCATGTTCTCTTTTTTCATCCTTCCTTCCACCTCCTCATGTCCTATCTTTTCATCCTTCCTTCCACCCTCATGTTCTCTTTTTTCATCCTTCCTTCCACCCTCTTGTTCTCTTTTTTCATCCTTCCTTCCACCCTCATGTTCTCTTTTTTCATCCTCCTTCCACCTCCTCATGTCCTATCTTTTCATCCTTCCTTCCACCCTCATGTTCTCTTTTTTCATCCTTCCTTCCACTCCTCATGTTCTCTTTTTTCATCCTTCCTTCCACCCTCCTCATGTCCTATCTTTTCATCCTTCCTTCCACCCTCATGTTCTCTTTTTTCATCCTTCCTTCCACCCTCCTCATGTTCCTTCTTTTCATCCTTCCTTCCACCCTCATGTTCTCTTTTTTCATCCTCCTTCCACCCTCATGTTCTCTTTTTTCATCCTTCCTTCCACCCTCATGTTCTCTTTTTTCATCCTTCCTTCCACCCTCCATGTTCTCTTTTTTCATCCTTCCTTCCACCCTCCTATGTTCCTATCTTTTCATCCTTCCTTCCACCCTCATGTTCTCTTTTCATCCTTCCTTCCACCCTTCATGTTCTCTTTTTTCATCCTTCCTTCCACCCTCATGTTCTCTTTTTTCATCCTTCCTTCCACCCTCCTCATGTCCTATCTTTTCATCCTTCCTTCCACCCTCATGTTCTCTTTTTTCATCATTCCTTCCACCCTCCTCATCTCCTATCTTTTTCATCCTTCCTTCCACCCTCATGTTCTCTTTTTTCATCTTCCTTCCACCCTCCTCATCTCCTATCTTTTTCATCCTTCCTTCCACCCTCATGTTCTCTTTTTTCATCATTCCTTCCACCCTCCTCATCTCCTATCTTTTTCATCCTTCCTTCCACCCTCATGTTCTCATTTTCATCCTTCCTTCCACCCTTATGTTCTCTTTTTTCATCCTTCCTTCCACCCTCATGTTCTCTTTTTTCATCCTTCCTTCCACCCTCCTCATGTCCTATCTTTTCATCCTTCCTTCCACCCTCATGTTCTCTTTTTTCATCATTCCTTCCACCCTCCTCATCTCCTATCTTTTTATCCTTCCTTCCACCCTCATGTTCTCTTTTTTCATCATTCCTTCCACCCTCCTCATCTCCTATCTTTTCATCCTTCCTTCCACCCTCATGTTCTCTTTTTTCATCATTCCTTCCACCCTCCTCATCTCCTATCTTTTTATCCTTCCTTCCACCCTCATGTTCTCATTTTCATCCTTCCTTCCACCCTTCATGTTCTCTTTTTTTCATGCTTCCTTCCACCCTCATGTTCTCTTTTTTCATCCTTCCTTCCACCCTCCTCATGTCCTATCTTTTCATCCTTCCTTCCACCCTCATGTTCTCTTTTTTCATCATTCCTTCCACCCTCCTCATCTCCTATCTTTTTATCCTTCCTTCCACCCTCATGTTCTCTTTTTTCATCATTCCTTCCACCCTCCTCATCTCCTATCTTTTTATCCTTCCTTCCACCCTCATGTTCTCTTTTTTCATCCTTCCTTCCACCCTTCATGTTCTCTTTTTTTCATCCTTCCTTCCACCCTCATGTTCTCTTTTTTCATCCTTCCTTCCACCCTCCTCATGTCCTATCTTTTCATCCTTCCTTCCACCCTCATGTTCTCTTTTTTCATCATTCCTTCCACCCTCCTCATCTCCTATCTTTTTCATCCTTCCTTCCACCCTCATGTTCTCTTTTTTCATCATTCCTTCCACCCTCCTCATCTCCTATCTTTTTATCCTTCCTTCCACCCTCATGTTCTCTTTTTTCATCATTCCTTCCACCCTCCTCATCTCCTATCTTTTTATCCTTCCTTCCACCCTCATGTTCTCTTTTTTCATCCTTCCTTCCACCCTCATGTTCTCTTTTTTCATCCTTCCTTCCCCCTCATGTTCTCTTTTTTCATCCTTCCTTCCACCCTCATGTTCTCTTTTTTCATCCTTCCTTCCACCCTCATGTTCTCTTTTTTCATCTTCCTTCCCCCTCATGTTCCTTTTTTCATCCTTCCTTCCCCCTCATGTTCTCTTTTTTCATCCTTCCTTCCACCCTCATGTTCTCTTTTTTCATCCTTCCTTCCACCCTCATGTTCTCTTTTTTCATCCTTCCTTCCACCCTCATGTTCTCTTTTTTCATCCTTCCTTCCCCCTCATGTTCTCTTTTTTCATCCTTCCTTCCCCCTCATGTTCTCTTTTTTCATCCTTCCTTCCCCCTCATGTTCTCTTTTTTCATCCTTCCTTCCACCCTCATGTTCTCTTTTTTCATCTTCCTTCCACCTCCTCATCTCCTATCTTTTTCATCCTTCCTTCCACCCTCATGTTCTCTTTTTTCATCTTCCTTCCACCCTCCTCATCTCCTATCTTTTCATCCTTCCTTCCACCCTCATGTTCTCTTTTTTCATCTTCCTTCCACCCTCCTCATCTCCTATCTTTTTCATCCTTCCTTCCACCCTCATGTTCTCTTTTTTCATCCTTCCTTCCCCCTCATTTTCTCTTTTTTCACCCTCATGTTCTCTTTTTTCATCCTTCCTTCCACCCTCATGTTCTCTTTTTTCATCCTTCCTTCCACCCTCATGTTCTCTTTTTTCATCCTTCCTTCCACATGTTCTCTTTTTTCATCCTTCCTTCCCCCTCATGTTCTCTTTTTTCATCCTTCCTTCCACCCTCATGTTCTCTTTTTTCATCCTTCCTTCCACCCTCATGTTCTCTTTTTTCATCCTTCCTTCCACCCTCATGTTCTCTTTTTTCATCCTTCCTTCCCCCTCATGTTCTCTTTTTTCATCCTTCCTTCCACCCTCATGTTCTCTTTTTTCATCCTTCCTTCCACCCTCCTCATGTTCTCTTTTTTCATCCTTCCTTCCACCCTCATGTTCTCTTTTTTCATCCTTCCTTCCACCCTCATGTTCTCTTTTTCATCCTTCCTTCCACCCTCCTCATGTTCTCTTTTTTCATCCTTCCTTCCACCCTCCTCATCTCCTATCTTTTTCATCCTTCCTTCCACCCTCATGTTCTCTTTTTTCATCCTTCCTTACCCTCATGTTCTCTTTTTTCATCCTTCCTTCCACCCTCATGTTCTCTTTTTTCATCCTTCCTTCCACCCTCATGTTCTCTTTTTTCATCCTTCCTTCCACCCTCATGTTCTCTTTTTTCATCCTTCCTTCCACCCTCATGTTTCTTTTTTCATCCTTCCTTCCACCCTCATGTTCTCTTTTTTCATCCTTCCTTCCCCCTCATGTTCTCTTTTTTCATCCTTCCTTCCACCCTCATGTTCCTTTTTTCATCCTTCCTTCCACCCCCTCATGTTCTCTTTTTTCATCCTTCCTTCCACCCTCATGTTCTCTTTTTTCATCCTTCCTTCCACCCTCATGTTCTCTTTTTTCATCCTTCCTTCCACCCTCCTCATGTTCCTATCTTTTCATCCTTCCTTCCACCCTCCTCATCTCTTTTTTCATCCTTCCTTCCACCCTCATGTTCTCTTTTTTCATCCTTCCTTCCACCCTCATGTTCTCTTTTTTCATCCTTCCTTCCACCCTTCATGTTCTCTTTTTTCATCCTTCCTTCCACCCTCATGTTCTCTTTTTTCATCCTTCCTTCCACCCTCCTCATGTCTATCTTTTCATCCTTCCTTCCACCCTCATGTTCTCTTTTTTCATCTTCCTTCCACCCTCCTCATCTCCTATCTTTTTCATCCTTCCTTCCACCCTCATGTTCTCTTTTTTCATCATTCCTTCCACCCTCCTCATCTCCTATCTTTTTCATCCTTCCTTCCACCCTCATGTTCTCTTTTTTCATCTTCCTTCCACCCTCCTCATCTCCTATCTTTTTCATCCTTCCTTCCACCCTCATGTTCTCATTTTCATCCTTCCTTCCACCCTTATGTTCTCTTTTTTCATCCTTCCTTCCACCCTCATGTTCTCTTTTTTCATCCTTCCTTCCACCCTCCTCATGTCCTATCTTTTCATCCTTCCTTCCACCCTCATGTTCTCTTTTTTCATCATTCCTTCCACCCTCCTCATCTCCTATCTTTTTATCCTTCCTTCCACCCTCATGTTCTCTTTTTTCATCATTCCTTCCACCCTCCTCATCTCCTATCTTTTCATCCTTCCTTCCACCCTCATGTTCTCTTTTTTCATCTTCCTTCCACCCTCCTCATCTCCTATCTTTTTCATCCTTCCTTCCACCCTCATGTTCTCTTTTTTCATCCTTCCTTCCACCCTTCATGTTCTCTTTTTTCATCCTTCCTTCCACCCTCATGTTCTCTTTTTTCATCCTTCCTTCCACCCTCCTCATGTCCTATCTTTTCATCCTTCCTTCCACCCTCATGTTCTCTTTTTTCATCATTCCTTCCACCCTCCTCATCTCCTATCTTTTTCATCCTTCCTTCCACCCTCATGTTCTCTTTTTTCATCATTCCTTCCACCCTCCTCATCTCCTATCTTTTTCATCCTTCCTTCCACCCTCATGTTCTCTTTTTTCATCCTTCCTTCCACCCTTCATGTTCTCTTTTTTCATCCTTCCTTCCACCCTCATGTTCTCTTTTTTCATCCTTCCTTCCACCCTCCTCATGTTCCTATCTTTTCATCCTTCCTTCCACCCTCATGTTCTCTTTTTTCATCTTCCTTCCACCCTCCTCATCTCCTATCTTTTTCATCCTTCCTTCCACCCTCATGTTCTCTTTTTTCATCTTCCTTCCACCCTCCTCATCTCCTATCTTTTTCATCCTTCCTTCCACCCTCATGTTCTCTTTTTTCATCTTCCTTCCACCCTCATCATCTCCTATCTTTTTCATCCTTCCTTCCACCCTCATGTTCTCTTTTTTCATCCTTCCTTCCACCCTCATGTTCTCTTTTTTCATCCTTCCTTCCCCCTCATGTTCTCTTTTTTCATCCTTCCTTCCACCCTCATGTTCTCTTTTTTCATCCTTCCTTCCACCCTCATGTTCTCTTTTTTCATCTTCCTTCCCCCTCATGTTCTCTTTTTTCATCCTTCCTTCCCCCTCATGTTCTCTTTTTTCATCCTTCCTTCCACCCTCATGTTTCTTTTTTCATCCTTCCTTCCACCCTCATGTTCTCTTTTTTCATCCTTCCTTCCACCCTCATGTTCTCTTTTTTCATCCTTCCTTCCCCCTCATGTTCTCTTTTTTCATCCTTCCTTCCACCCTCATGTTCTCTTTTTTCATCCTTCCTTCCCCCTCATGTTCTCTTTTTTCATCCTTCCTTCCACCCTCATGTTCTCTTTTTTCATCTTCCTTCCACTCCTCATCTCTCTTTTTCATCCTTCCTTCCACCCTCATGTTCTCTTTTTTCATCCTTCCTTCCACCTCCTCATCTCTATTTTTCATCCTTCCTTCCACCCTCATGTTCTCTTTTTTCATCCTTCCTTCCACCCTCCTCATCTCTATCTTTTTCATCCTTCCTTCCACCCTCATGTTCTCTTTTTTCATCCTTCCTTCCCCCTCATGTTCTCTTTTTTCACCCTCATGTTCTCTTTTTTCATCCTTCCTTCCCCCTCATGTTCTCTTTTTTCATCCTTCCTTCCACCCTCATGTTCTCTTTTTTCATCCTTCCTTCCACCCTCATGTTCTCTTTTTTCATCCTTCCTTCCCCCTCATGTTCTCTTTTTTCATCCTTCCTTCCACCCTCATGTTCTCTTTTTTCATCCTTCCTTCCACCCTCATGTTCTCTTTTTTCATCCTTCCTTCCACCCTCATGTTCTCTTTTTTCATCCTTCCTTCCCCCTCATGTTCTCTTTTTTCATCCTTCCTTCCACCCTCATGTTCTCTTTTTTCATCCTTCCTTCCACCCTCCTCATGTTCTCTTTTTTCATCCTTCCTTCCACCCTCATGTTCTCTTTTTTCATCCTTCCTTCCACCCTCATGTTCTCTTTTTTCATCCTTCCTTCCACCCTCATGTTCTCTTTTTTCATCCTTCCTTCCACCCTCCTCATCTCCTATCTTTTTCATCCTTCCTTCCACCCTCATGTTCTCTTTTTTCATCCTTCCTTCCACCCTCATGTTCTCTTTTTTCATCCTTCCTTCCACCCTCATGTTCTCTTTTTTCATCCTTCCTTCCCCCTCATGTTCTCTTTTTTCATCCTTCCTTCCACCCTCATGTTCTCTTTTTTCATCCTTCCTTCCACCCTCATGTTCTCTTTTTTCATCCTTCCTTCCCCCTCATGTTCCTCTTTTTTCATCCTTCCTTCCCCCTCATGTTCTCTTTTTTCATCCTTCCTTCCACCCTCATGTTCTCTTTTTTCATCCTTCCTTCCCCCTCATGTTCTCTTTTTTCATCCTTCCTTCCACCCTCATGTTCTCTTTTTTCATCCTTCCTTCCACCCTCATGTTCTCTTTTTTCATCCTTCCTTCCACCCTCATGTTCTCTTTTTTCATCCTTCCTTCCCCCTCATGTTCTCTTTTTTCATCCTTCCTTCCACCCTCATGTTCTCTTTTTTCATCCTTCCTTCCACCCTCATGTTCTCTTTTTTCATCCTTCCTTCCCCCTCATGTTTCTTTTTTCATCCTTCCTTCCACCCTCATGTTCTCTTTTTTCATCCTTCCTTCCACCCTCATGTTTCTTTTTTCATCCTTCCTTCCACCCTCATGTTCTCTTTTTTCATCCTTCCTTCCCCCTCATGTTCTCTTTTTTCATCCTTCCTTCCACCCTCATGTTCTTTTTTCATCCTTCCTTCCACCCCCTCATGTTCTCTTTTTTCATCCTTCCTTCCACCCTCATGTTCTCTTTTTTCATCCTTCCTTCCACCCTCATGTTCTCTTTTTTCATCCTTCCTTCCACCCTCCTCATGTTCCTTTTTTCATCCTTCCTTCCACCCTCATGTTCTCTTTTTCATCCTTCCTTCCACCCTCATGTTCTCTTTTTTCATCCTTCCTTCCACCCTCATGTTCTCTTTTTCATCCTTCCTTCCACCCTCATGTTCTCTTTTTTCATCCTTCCTTCCACCCTCCTCATGTTCCTTTTTTCATCCTTCCTTCCACCCTCATGTTCTCTTTTTTCATCCTTCCTTCCACCCTCATGTTCTCTTTTTTCATCCTTCCTTCCACCCTCCTCATGTTCTCTTTTTTCATCCTTCCTTCCCTCATGTTCTCTTTTTTCATCCTTCCTTCCACCCTCATGTTCTCTTTTTTCATCCTTCCTTCCACCCTCATGTTCTCTTTTTTCATCCTTCCTTCCACCCTCATGTTCTCTTTTTTCATCCTTCCTTCCACCCTCATGTTCCTTTTTTCATCCTTCCTTCCACCCTCATGTTCTCTTTTTTCATCCTTCCTTCCACCCTCATGTTCTCTTTTTTCATCCTTCCTTCCACCCTCATGTTCTCTTTTTTCATCCTTCCTTCCACCCTCATGTTCTCTTTTTTCATCCTTCCTTCCACCCTCATGTTCTCTTTTTTCATCCTTCCTTCCACCCTCCATGTTCTCTTTTTTCATCCTTCCTTCCACCCTCCTATGTTCTCTTCTTTTCATCCTTCCTTCCACCCTCATGTTCTCTTTTTTCATCCTTCCTTCCACCCTCATGTTCTCTTTTTTCATCCTTCCTTCCACCCTCATGTTCTCTTTTTTCATCCTTCCTTCCACCCCTCATGTTCTCTTTTTCATCCTTCCTTCCACCCTCATGTTCTCTTTTTTCATCCTTCCTTCCACCCTCCATGTTCTCTTTTTTCATCCTTCCTTCCACCCTCATGTTCTCTTTTTTCATCCTTCCTTCCACCCTCATGTTCTCTTTTTTCATCCTTCCTTCCACCCTCATGTTCTCTTTTTTCATCCTTCCTTCCACCCTCATGTTCTCTTTTTCATCCTTCCTTCCACCCTCATGTTCTCTTTTTTCATCCTTCCTTCCACCCTCATGTTCTCTTTTTCATCCTTCCTTCCACCCTCATGTTCTCTTTTTTCATCCTTCCTTCCACCCTCCTCATGTTCCTTTTTTCATCCTTCCTTCCACCCTCATGTTCTCTTTTTTCATCCTTCCTTCCACCCTCATGTTCTCTTTTTTCATCCTTCCTTCCACCCCCTCATGTTCTCTTTTTTCATCCTTCCTTCCACCCTCATGTTCTCTTTTTTCATCCTTCCTTCCACCCTCATGTTCTCTTTTTTCATCCTTCCTTCCACCCTCATGTTCTCTTTTTTCATCCTTCCTTCCACCCCCTCATGTTCTCTTTTTTCATCCTTCCTTCCACCCTCATGTTCTCTTTTTTCATCCTTCCTTCCACCCTCATGTTCTCTTTTTTCATCCTTCCTTCCACCCTCATGTTCCTTTTTTCATCCTTCCTTCCACCCTCATGTTCTCTTTTTTCATCCTTCCTTCCACCCTCATGTTCTCTTTTTTCATCCTTCCTTCCACCCTCATGTTCTCTTTTTCATCCTTCCTTCCACCCTCATGTTCTCTTTTTTCATCCTTCCTTCCACCCTCATGTTCTCTTTTTTCATCCTTCCTTCCACCCTCATGTTCTCTTTTTTCATCCTTCCTTCCACCCCTCATGTTCTCTTTTTTCATCCTTCCTTCCACCCTCATGTTCTCTTTTTTCATCCTTCCTTCCACCCTCATGTTCTCTTTTTTCATCCTTCCTTCCACCCTCATGTTCTCTTTTTCATCCTTCCTTCCACCCTCATGTTCTCTTTTTTCATCCTTCCTTCCACCCCCTCATGTTCCTTTTTTCATCCTTCCTTCCACCCTCATGTTCTCTTTTTTCATCCTTCCTTCCACCCTCATGTTCTCTTTTTTCATCCTTCCTTCCCCCTCATGTTCCTTTTTTCATCCTTCCTTCCACCCTCATGTTCTCTTTTTTCATCCTTCCTTCCACCCTCATGTTCTCTTTTTTCATCCTTCCTTCCACCCTCATGTTCTCTTTTTTCATCCTTCCTTCCACCCCCTCATGTTCCTTTTTTCATCCTTCCTTCCACCCTCATGTTCTCTTTTTTCATCCTTCCTTCCACCCTCATGTTCTCTTTTTTCATCCTTCCTTCCACCCTCATGTTCTCTTTTTTCATCCTTCCTTCCACCCTCATGTTCTCTTTTTTCATCCTTCCTTCCACCCTCCATGTCTCTTCTTTTCATCCTTCCTTCCACCCTCATGTTCTCTTTTTTCATCCTTCCTTCCACCCTCCTATGTTCTCTTCTTTTCATCCTTCCTTCCACCCTCATGTTCTCTTTTTTCATCCTTCCTTCCACCCTCATGTTCTCTTTTTTCATCCTTCCTTCCACCCTCATGTTCTCTTTTTTCATCCTTCCTTCCACCCTCATGTTCTCTTTTTTCATCCTTCCTTCCACCCTCATGTTCTCTTTTTTCATCCTTCCTTCCACCCTCATGTTCTCTTTTTTCATCCTTCCTTCCCCCTCATGTTCTCTTTTTTCATCCTTCCTTCCACCCTCATGTTCTCTTTTTTCATCCTTCCTTCCACCCCCTCATGTTCTCTTTTTTCATCCTTCCTTCCACCCTCATGTTCTCTTTTTTCATCCTTCCTTCCACCCTCATGTTCTCTTTTTTCATCCTTCCTTCCACCCCCTCATGTTCCTTCTTTTCATCCTTCCTTCCACCCTCATGTTCTCTTTTTTCATCCTTCCTTCCACCCTCATGTTTCTTTTTTCATCCTTCCTTCCACCCTCATGTTCTCTTTTTTCATCCTTCCTTCCACCCTCATGTTCTCTTTTTTCATCCTTCCTTCCACCCTCATGTTCCTTTTTTCATCCTTCCTTCCACCCTCCTCATGTTCTCTTTTTTCATCCTTCCTTCCACCCTCATGTTCTCTTTTTTCATCCTTCCTTCCACCCTCATGTTCTCTTTTTTCATCCTTCCTTCCACCCTCCTCATGTTCCTTCTTTTCATCCTTCCTTCCACCCTCATGTTCTCTTTTTCATCCTTCCTTCCACCCTCATGTTCTCTTTTTTCATCCTTCCTTCCACCCTCATGTTCTCTTTTTTCATCCTTCCTTCCACCCTCATGTTCTCTTTTTTCATCCTTCCTTCCACCCTCCTCATGTTCTCTTTTTTCATCCTTCCTTCCACCCTCATGTTCTCTTTTTTCATCCTTCCTTCCACCCTCATGTTCTCTTTTTTCATCCTTCCTTCCACCCTCTGTTCCTTCTTTTCATCCTTCCTTCCACCCTCATGTTCTCTTTTTTCATCCTTCCTTCCACCCTCATGTTCTCTTTTTTCATCCTTCCTTCCACCCTCATGTTCTTCTTTTCATCCTTCCTTCCACCCTCATGTTCTCTTTTTTCATCCTTCCTTCCACCCTCATGTTCTCTTTTTTCATCCTTCCTTCCACCCTCATGTTCTCTTTTTTCATCCTTCCTTCCACCCTCATGTTCTCTTTTTTCATCCTTCCTTCCACCCTCATGTTCTCTTTTTTCATCCTTCCTTCCACCCTCCATGTTATCTTTTCATCCTTCCTTCCACCCTCATGTTCTCTTTTTTCATCCTTCCTTCCACCCTCATGTTCTCTTCTTTTCATCCTTCCTTCCACCCTCATGTTCTCTTTTTTCATCCTTCCTTCCACCCTCATGTTCTCTTTTTTCATCCTTCCTTCCACCCTCATGTTCTCTTTTTTCATCCTTCCTTCCACTCCTCATGTTCTCTTTTTTCATCCTTCCTTCCACCCTCATGTTCTCTTTTTTCATCCTTCCTTCCACCCTCCATGTCTTATCTTTTCATCCTTCCTTCCACCCTCATGTTCTCTTTTTTCATCCTTCCTTCCACCCTCATGTTCTCTTTTTTCATCCTTCCTTCCACCCTCATGTTCTCTTTTTTCATCCTTCCTTCCACCCTCATGTTCTCTTTTTCATCCTTCCTTCCACCCTCATGTTCTCTTTTTTCATCCTTCCTTCCACCCTCATGTTCTCTTTTCATCCTTCCTTCCACCCTCATGTTCTCTTTTTTCATCCTTCCTTCCACCCTCCTCATGTTCCTTCTTTTCATCCTTCCTTCCACCCTCATGTTCTCTTTTTTCATCCTTCCTTCCACCCTCATGTTCTCTTTTTTCATCCTTCCTTCCACCCTCATGTTCCTTTTTTCATCCTTCCTTCCACCCTCATGTTCTCTTTTTTCATCCTTCCTTCCACCCTCATGTTCTCTTTTTTCATCCTTCCTTCCACCCTCATGTTCTCTTTTCATCCTTCCTTCCACCCTCCTCATGTTCTCTTCTTTTCATCCTTCCTTCCACCCCCTCATGTTCCTTTTTTCATCCTTCCTTCCACCCTCATGTTCTCTTTTTTCATCCTTCCTTCCACTCCTCATGTTCTCTTTTTTCATCCTTCCTTCCACCCTCATGTTCTCTTTTTCATCCTTCCTTCCACCCTCATGTTCTCTTTTTTCATCCTTCCTTCCACCCTCATGTTCTCTTTTTTCATCCTTCCTTCCACCCTCATGTTCTTTTTTCATCCTTCCTTCCACCCTCCTCATGTCCTATCTTTTCATCCTTCCTTCCACCCTCATGTTCTCTTTTTTCATCCTTCCTTCCACCCTCATGTTCTCTTTTTTCATCCTTCCTTCCACCCTCATGTTCCTTCTTTTCATCCTTCCTTCCACCCTCATGTTCTCTTTTTCATCCTTCCTTCCACCCTCATGTTCTCTTTTTTCATCCTTCCTTCCACCCTCATGTTCTCTTTTTTCATCCTTCCTTCCACCCTCATGTTCTCTTTTTTCATCCTTCCTTCACCCTCCTCATGTCCTATCTTTTCATCCTTCCTTCCACCCTCATGTTCTCTTTTTTCATCCTTCCTTCCACCCTCATGTTCTCTTTTTTCATCCTTCCTTCCACCCTCATGTTCTCTTTTTCATCCTTCCTTCCACCCTCCTCATGTTCCTTCTTTTCATCCTTCCTTCCACCCTCATGTTCTCTTTTCATCCTTCCTTCCACCCTCATGTTCTCTTTTTTCATCCTTCCTTCCACCCTCATGTTCTCTTTTTTCATCCTTCCTTCCACCCTCATGTTCTCTTTTTTCATCCTTCCTTCCACCCTCCTCATGTTCTCTTTTTTCATCCTTCCTTCCACCCTCATGTTCTCTTTTTTCATCCTTCCTTCCACCCTCATGTTCTCTTTTTTCATCCTTCCTTCCACCCTCTATGTTCTCTTTTTTCATCCTTCCTTCCACCCTCATGTTCTCTTTTTTCATCCTTCCTTCCACCCTCCTCATGTTCTCTTTTTTCATCCTTCCTTCCACCCTCATGTTCTCTTTTTCATCCTTCCTTCCACCCTCATGTTCTCTTTTTTCATCCTTCCTTCCACCCCTCATGTTCTATCTTTTCATCCTTCCTTCCACCCTCATGTTCTCTTTTTTCATCCTTCCTTCCACCCTCCATGTTCTTCTTTTCATCCTTCCTTCCACCCTCATGTTCTCTTTTTCATCCTTCCTTCCACCCTCCTATGTTCTCTTCTTTTCATCCTTCCTTCCACCCTCATGTTCTCTTTTTTCATCCTTCCTTCCACCCTCATGTTCTCTTTTTTCATCCTTCCTTCCACCCTCCTCATGTTCCTTCTTTTCATCCTTCCTTCCACCCTCATGTTCTCT
>NC_090762.1:40036039-40041039 GCF_036898095.1 Palaemon carinicauda | reverse complement strand
GCATGGAATACATTGAGAGGAGGGGGATAGGTACAGTGGAGGGGGAAGGGGGGAGGCAGTGGATGAGTGCCGACTGCTCATAGCCAGTGCTCAAAAGGGTCTGGATGAATTCCATGAGATATATCATTGCAATTCTATGGCCACGATTTTGAATGCATCCGAAAATTAACTTTATAGAAGAGCCCACGGTTCCCTTTTCAACCAATTATTCGCTTAATCACTCCAATTACCAAAGAGAACTAATCATTTCGGCAGGGGTTGCAGCATAACAAGCCGGCCTCTACCCCTTCCCCTCTTCCCCCAGCCCCACTCTTTGGAGGGAAGGATGAAGGGAGAATTGAAAATAAGGGAAGGGGTATATATATTGCTCATTAAGTTTAAATCTCTCTCTCTCTCTCTCTCTCTCTCTCTCTCTCTCTCTCTCTCTCTCTCTCTCTCTCTCTCTCTCTCTCTTTCTCTCTCTCTCTCTTTTCTTTCCGTTTTTGCCATAAAAATGGAGACGATTTGTCCCCATCTTTAGATGCGAACCCTATCATTAATGTTATTATCCTTCCTCATATAACCTTCTCTCCCCCTTCGAATATTTTAAACGTCAAAAGGGCGGTGTGCTGATGCCTGGGGGAAGCAAGAAAATCATTGGCTTTTTTTTTCGTATATAGACATTTATGCACGAATATGTATATATATATATATATATATATATATATATATATATATATATATATATATATATATATATATATATGTGTGTGTGTGTGTGTGTGTGTATGTTTGTGTTTGTGTGTGTGTGTGTTTGTGTGTGTGTATGTGGTTTTGCTGTCACAAGAATCCCGTTACTTCATATACAGCAAATGCCATTAGGAAATATTGAAATGTTATAGTACCAAGCGCTTTCGTGTATTCTAATACACACTTTTTTATAGTACAAAACTAAATATTGAAATGCACGAAAGTGTTAGGTTCTATGATATTGCAGTATTTCATACTGGTTTATTTATATATATATATATATATATATATATATATATATATATATATAATATATACACATATATATATATATATATATATATATATATATATATATATATATATATATATATATATATATATATAGTGTGTATGTGTGTTTGTGCGTGTGTGCTTATATTTGTATTCAATAAGTGTAGTATGATTTTAGGTATGAGTGTCACACATCACACATCTTCATCTACCAAGTTGTCTTGTGCTTCTTAGATATATACTTTTTCCCTTCCAATCTAAAACGTTTCACACAATTCATCCAAAACACTCCATTCTCCTCACATATCCAACCACCTTAAACGTTTAGATCCATCATACACCTTTCACTATGTATACTACTTCATCCCTGTACATACTGTGATCTTTTTGATATTATTTTTGCTCATCTCAACAACTTCTACTTTTATATCACCCACACTCTCCTTCCATAAAGGAGATTTGGTTCAACATTGTTCATACATTCGAACTTATGACTCCATACATTTCTTTTTCCAATTTGTTTTCTTATTTAAATTTATCCTACCTTATGTACGCAAATGTTTGTATATAGAAATTCCGTAGTAAAGTAATTATTATTATATAATGTTTTATTTGTGTTTTTGCTGTGTTAGTGTCCATTCGCCATAGAAAGTTCATCTGCTTATAGAAAGAGACTTGAATCTAGTTGTATGCGTTTTATGCCGATAGACATTCAAATTGCACTTGTCACATTGCCTTTACTATTATTATTATTATTATTATTATTATTATTATTATTATTATTATTATTATTATTATTATTATTATTATTAGCTAAGCTACAACCCTAGGTGGAAAAGCAGGATGCTGTAAGCCCAGGGGCCCCAACAGGGGAAATACCCCAGTGAGGATAAGAAACAAGGAAAAATAAAATATTTTAAGAATAGTAACAACATTGAACTAGATTGAATAGAGTGCACTAGTGTACCCTCAAGCAAGAGAACTCTAACCCAAGAGAAAGTGGAAGACCCTGGATGGTCCTTGTGCATCCATTTCCATCCATATGATGAACTCTATATGTCGAAATTCTTATACAGGGACGTTAATCAAACGAAGCGACATCTCTTGAACATACCATTTAAATTTAAGTGATGTATGCTACTGCTGCTGTACAACATATACGATGAACCCTAGTTGCCGGTGCTGCCAAACGTATGAACTTGACAAAGTCCAATTTGCTGCCAAACGTAAGATCAAACATTATTATTACAGTTATCCTCGGCAACGAAGTTGGCAGGAGGTTATGTTTTCGGATTGGTTCATTTATTTATTTGTCTGTGTGTCTGTGGACAGGACTTGTCTGTCTGTCGTGTACAGGACTTGCCTGTCTCTCTGTGGACAGAACTTTTCTGTCGGTCTGTTGACAGGATTACGTTAAAACTTCTCAGGGATTTTGACAAAATTTTCACCGCAGAAACTGTAGATCAACATAGACGAACCCATTGTATTTTAGAGATGATCCGCATCCGGATCTGGATTCTAAATTTTTCACAATTTTAATGATTGCGTCAAAACCAATGAACGGATTTTGACAGAATATCTACCACAGATCAATCTTAGACCATTGGAGACTCCAATAACTTTTGGGGATGATCCGCTTCCGGATCCGGATTCTAGATCCGGTTTCGGATCCGGATTCTAGATCCGGTTTTGTATTTTTTTGTGTCAACTTCATCCCTTGGTGGAGATCAGAATTCTTATATTGCTCTTATTATTATTATTATTACTATTATTATTATTATTATTATTATTATTATTATTATTATTATTATTATTATTATTATTGTTGTTGTTATTATTATTATCATTAGGTAAGCTACAACCTTATTTGGAAAAACTTAATGCTATAAGCCCAAGGGGTCCATCAGGGAAAAATAGCCCCGTGAGGAAATTGGATAAGGAAATAAATAAACTTCAAGAGAACTTATGAACAATTAAAATATAATACTTCAAGCATAGAAATAACATTGGAATAGACCTTTCATATATAAACTATTTAAAAAAAACAACAAAAAAAAACAAGAAGAGAAATAAGATAGAATAGTGTGCCCGAGTGTACCCTCGAGCAAGAGAAACCTACCATGGTACAGAGACTAGGGCACTACCTATTGGGTTCCTTTTCTCACTAAAAAATAATTGGCCTTAGGTTTTTGCAATATGTAACTCTGGCCGTGATGATTGCATGGCAACTGGCGTTCTGAAGGAACCTCGGTGCGCTCTATCGTCAGAGGCCGAGCGATGCCAAGTGAGAACTTGCATGTATAAATACAATTTTTTTTTTAACTGGTCCTTATATTAAAGTACCTCTTATATTTGTCCGTTTTGGAACGTGTGTAGGTGATTATCCGAGCTGAAAGATGCTGCTATGCCAATTTTTTTTTTTATTGCTGATTGCATTTTTGTTTATATTCAAAGCAATTACCATTATGAATAATAATGTAGATGAAAAAAAAATGATTGGTTATTGTTGATGATAATCAAAGTAATTACTATTATGAATAATAATGTAGATGAATAAAAAAAAATGATTGGTTATTATTGATGATATTCAAAGTAATTACTTTTATGAGTAATAATGGAGATGAAAGAAAGATTATTGGTTATTATCAATATTCAAAGCAATTACTATAATGAATAATAATATAGATGAAAAAAGTATGATTGGTTATTATTGATAATATTTAAAGCAATTACAAATAATAATAATAATATATATGAAAAAAAAAATATTATTGATAATATTCAAAATAATTACTAATAATAATAATAATGATACAGATGAAAAAACCATGATTAGTTATTATTGATAATATTCAAAGCAATTACTATTATGAATAATAATGTAGATGAAAAAAATGAATGGTTCTTACTGATAATATTCAAAGTAATTACTTTTATGTATAATAATGTAGATGAATAAAAAAAATTATTGGTTATTATTGATAATATTCAAAGCAATTACTATTATGAATAATAATGTAGATGAAAAAAAATTATTGGTTATTATTGATAATATTCAAAGTAATTACTATTATGAAAAATAATGTAGATAAGAAAAATGATTAGTTATTATTAATATTCAAAACAATTACTATTATGAATAATAGTGTAGATGGAAAAAAATTATCGGTTATTATTGATAATATTCAAAGCAATTACTATTATGAATAATAATGTAGATGAAAGAAAAAATGATTGGTTATTATTGATAATAATCAAAGTAATTACTTTTATGAATAATAATGTAGGGGAAAAATGATTGGTTATTATCGATATTATTCAGAGCAATTACTATTATGAATAATAATGAAGATAAAAAAACAGTGATTAGTTATTAATGATCACATTCAAAGTAATTACAATTATGAATAATGATATAGATGAAAAACAATGATTAGTTATTATTAATAATATTCAAGGCAATTACTATTATGAATAATAATGAAGATGAAAAAAACAGTGATTAGTTATTAATGATAATATTAAAAGCAATTACTAATATAAATAATATATATATACATATATATATATATATATATATGTATATATATACAGTATATATATATACAATGATTAATTATTATTGATAATATTCAAAGTAATTACTAATAATGATAATAATACAGATAAAGAAAAAACAATGATTAGTTATTATTGATAATATTCAAGGCAATTACTAATATGAATAATAATATAGATGGAAAATCAATAATTAATTATTATTGATAATATTCAAATCAATTACTCTAATTATTAATAATATATATGAAAAAAACAATGATTAATTATTATTAATTATATTCAAAGCAATTACTAATAAGAATAAGAATATAGAAAAAACAATGATTAGTTGTTATTATTGATATTCAAAGCAACTACTAATATGAATAACAGTATAGAAGAAAAAAAATTATTAATTATTATTGATAATATTCAAAGCTATTACAAATATGAATAAG
>NC_090762.1:40026039-40028539 GCF_036898095.1 Palaemon carinicauda | reverse complement strand
CTTATTTATATTAAATTGAAAAAAAATATATATCAATTAAAATCACCAGGCCAATTATTAAAGTAAATTGAGAAGATATATCCCTTGAAAGAAAAACCTAACTCCAAACATGTTTTTGAATAAGGAAATTTCCATTTCCTATATTGTCTTAACAGACGATATGGAGATCATTAACGACTTGAATCAGTGGCAATTAAGAATTTCAAACTTTTATCTAATGCTTTTATGATGAACAGACTGACAGAAGTCTCTCCTTATATTTTATGCATGACGGGTGTATCTTATATTCATTGTTCGGTACTACTCATATAATTTATTTATTCCCTTTCCGCATTTGCCTATTCTCTCCCTGTTGGAGCCCTTGGGCTTATAGCATCCTGCTTATCATATTTGGTTATAGCTTAGCTAGTATTAGTAATAATAATAATAATAATAATAATAATAATAATAATAATAATAATAATAATAATATTTGCTCGCTTGTGATTTCCTTTGCGTCCATATTTATCTATTTGGGCTAACGGGAAAAACTTTATTAATTTGTTCGAGAAATGAGGACAACTTATAATTAACATCATTTACTCTCCTGCGATAAGTCTAATTCGACGTCTTATACATTGGAATTTTGATATAGAAATCATTATAGGAAACTAATAATTTCCCCATACTTTCGTAATGTTGTTTAAAGGTGTCTGACTTTAGTTCCAGTTTTATCAGAATAGATGCTCACCAGAACGTCAGCTGGGCAAGCCCAAATTCCTCACTGGGGTGCCAAACCACTGCAGTGATCTCCCGAGTAAACAGCTTAAATTCACGGTCCCGGGCGGGGATCGGTCTGCTGCCATGTGAATGCTAGGCAAACACGTTACCACTGTATTCTCTCTCTCTCTCTCTCTCTCTCTCTCTCTCTCCTCTCTCTCTCTCTCTCTCTCTCTCTCTCTCTCTCAAATGCGATATAGCAGTCAATCTCCTTATCAATTTCATGATTTTTTATATATTATGTATATCACTATCCAAAGCACAAAATAATCTCTCTCTCTCTCTCTCTCTCTCTCTCTCTCTCTCTCTCTCTCTCTCTCTCTCTCTCTCTCTCTCTCTCTCTCTCAAACATTTTACCTGCGTAGGTTCAGACCGGCTTATTTCAGGCTTACCATCGCTTGGCATTTCTTCAGTTAAAAGTCTGCTCTTCCCTAATATCTGTCTCGGCAGAGCTACAGACGCACAGTCTGCCAAATAATTCCGGGGACGGCAGTCAAAGCATCTATTTTACGTTATACTTACATCGCCATGAAAGTTATCCCTTATCTAAAACGTTGGCTGGGCCAAAAAAGAAAAAAATACCCGAAACTGATCTTACTGACAACTGTTACATCAAAAGACTTCATATCTGCACGGGCGTGGAACCTTGTTTATGCTTTGCCATGATTGCGCTTGTTGTCCTTAAATCGGAAGGAGAGAGAGAGAGAGAGAGAGAGAGAGAGAGAGAGAGAGAGAGAGAGAGAGAGAGAGAGAGAGAGAGATTGGATTTGGATAGTAGTAGATTCAACATATAAGAAAAATTAAGGGAAGTAATAAGAGAGAGAGAGAGAGAGAGAGAGAGAGAGAGAGAGAGAGAGAGAGAGAGAGAGAGAGAGAGAGAGAGATTGGATTTGGATAGTAGTAGATTCAACATATAAAAAAATTAAGGGAAGTAATAAGAGAGAGAGAGAGAGAGAGAGAGAGAGAGAGAGAGAGAGAGAGAGAGAGAGAGAGAGATTGGATTTGGATAGTAGTAGATTCAACATATAAGAAAAATTAAGGGAAGTAATAAGGAGAGAGAGAGAGAGAGAGAGAGAGAGAGAGAGAGAGAGAGAGAGAGAGAGAGAGAGATTGGATTTGGATAGTAGTAGATTCAACATATAAGAAAAATTAAGGGAAGTAATAAGGAGAGAGAGAGAGAGAGAGAGAGAGAGAGAGAGAGAGAGAGAGAGAGAGAGAGAGAGAGAGAGAGAGAGAGAGATTGGGTTTGGATAGTAGTAGATTCAACATATAAAAAAATTAAGGGAACTAATAAGGAGAGAGAGAGAGAGAGAGAGAGAGAGAGAGAGAGAGAGAGAGAGAGAGAGAGAGAGAGAGATTGGGTTTGGATAGTAGTAGATTCAACATATAAAAAATTAAGGGAACTAATAAGGAGAGAGAGAGAGAGAGAGAGAGAGAGAGAGAGAGAGAGAGAGAGAGAGAGAGAGATTGGATTTGGATAGTAGTAGATTCAACATATAAAAAATTAAGGGAAGTAATAAGGAGAGAGAGAGAGAGAGAGAGAGAGAGAGAGAGAGAGAGAGAGAGAGAGAGAGAGAGATTGGATTTGGATAGTAGTAGATTCAACATATAAAAAATTAAGGAAAGTAAAAAGGAGAGAGGAGAGAGAGAGAGAGAGAGAGAGAGAGAGAGAGAGAGAGAGAGAGAGAGAGATCGGATTTGGATAGTAGTAGATTCAACATATAAAAAATTAAGGAAAGTA
>NC_090762.1:40022562-40025539 GCF_036898095.1 Palaemon carinicauda | reverse complement strand
ATATTGCTCTTATTATTATTATTATTACTATTATTATTATTATTATTATTATTATTATTATTATTATTATTATTATTATTATTATTGTTGTTGTTATTATTATTATCATTAGGTAAGCTACAACCTTATTTGGAAAAACTTAATGCTATAAGCCCAAGGGGTCCATCAGGGAAAAATAGCCCCGTGAGGAAATTGGATAAGGAAATAAATAAACTTCAAGAGAACTTATGAACAATTAAAATATAATACTTCAAGCATAGAAATAACATTGGAATAGACCTTTCATATATAAACTATTTAAAAAAAAACAACAAAAAAAAACAAGAAGAGAAATAAGATAGAATAGTGTGCCCGAGTGTACCCTCGAGCAAGAGAAACCTACCATGGTACAGAGACTAGGGCACTACCTATTGGGTTCCTTTTCTCACTAAAAAATAATTGGCCTTAGGTTTTTGCAATATGTAACTCTGGCCGTGATGATTGCATGGCAACTGGCGTTCTGAAGGAACCTCGGTGCGCTCTATCGTCAGAGGCCGAGCGATGCCAAGTGAGAACTTGCATGTATAAATACAATTTTTTTTTTAACTGGTCCTTATATTAAAGTACCTCTTATATTTGTCCGTTTTGGAACGTGTGTAGGTGATTATCCGAGCTGAAAGATGCTGCTATGCCAATTTTTTTTTTTATTGCTGATTGCATTTTTGTTTATATTCAAAGCAATTACCATTATGAATAATAATGTAGATGAAAAAAAAAATGATTGGTTATTGTTGATGATAATCAAAGTAATTACTATTATGAATAATAATGTAGATGAATAAAAAAAAATGATTGGTTATTATTGATGATATTCAAAGTAATTACTTTTATGAGTAATAATGGAGATGAAAGAAAGATTATTGGTTATTATCAATATTCAAAGCAATTACTATAATGAATAATAATATAGATGAAAAAAGTATGATTGGTTATTATTGATAATATTTAAAGCAATTACAAATAATAATAATAATATATATGAAAAAAAAAATATTATTGATAATATTCAAAATAATTACTAATAATAATAATAATGATACAGATGAAAAAACCATGATTAGTTATTATTGATAATATTCAAAGCAATTACTATTATGAATAATAATGTAGATGAAAAAAATGAATGGTTCTTACTGATAATATTCAAAGTAATTACTTTTATGTATAATAATGTAGATGAATAAAAAAAATTATTGGTTTATTATTGATAATATTCAAAGCAATTACTATTATGAATAATAATGTAGATGAAAAAAAATTATTGGTTATTATTGATAATATTCAAAGTAATTACTATTATGAAAAATAATGTAGATAAGAAAAATGATTAGTTATTATTAATATTCAAAACAATTACTATTATGAATAATAGTGTAGATGGAAAAAAAATTATCGGTTATTATTGATAATATTCAAAGCAATTACTATTATGAATAATAATGTAGATGAAAGAAAAAATGATTGGTTATTATTGATAATAATCAAAGTAATTACTTTTATGAATAATAATGTAGGGGAAAAATGATTGGTTATTATCGATATTATTCAGAGCAATTACTATTATGAATAATAATGAAGATAAAAAAAACAGTGATTAGTTATTAATGATCACATTCAAAGTAATTACAATTATGAATAATGATATAGATGAAAAACAATGATTAGTTATTATTAATAATATTCAAGGCAATTACTATTATGAATAATAATGAAGATGAAAAAAACAGTGATTAGTTATTAATGATAATATTAAAAGCAATTACTAATATAAATAATATATATATACATATATATATATATATATATATGTATATATATATACAGTATATATATATACAATGATTAATTATTATTGATAATATTCAAAGTAATTACTAATAATGATAATAATACAGATAAAGAAAAAACAATGATTAGTTATTATTGATAATATTCAAGGCAATTACTAATATGAATAATAATATAGATGGAAAATCAATAATTAATTATTATTGATAATATTCAAATCAATTACTCTAATTATTAATAATATATATGAAAAAAAACAATGATTAATTATTATTAATTATATTCAAAGCAATTACTAATAAGAATAAGAATATAGAAAAAACAATGATTAGTTGTTATTATTGATATTCAAAGCAACTACTAATATGAATAACAGTATAGAAGAAAAAAAATTATTAATTATTATTGATAATATTCAAAGCTATTACAAATATGAATAAGACTGCATCATACGAAATACTAATTATTAACTTGTAATTTCACATTAATCCCCATATTGAAATATATTCTTTTGCATTATATTCCAACCACAATATTAAAGGTTTAAAGGCCACTCATGAATGGCAGAGGCAAGGGACCATATTACATATGATCAGCGCCCAAGCCTCCTCTCCATCCAAGCTAGGACCAAGGAGGGCCAGGCAGAGGCTGCTGATGACTCAGCAGATAGACCTATAGGCTTCCCCAAATCCTTAGCTCACAAAAAAAAATGGTAAGGATGCAGCGATCAAAGAAACAAACGAGTTTTAGCGGGACTCGAACCCCATTCTGGCGATCACCAGCCAAGTACGATGCTACCTCGGCCACCACAACTTCTAGTATTAATAATAATGATAATAATAATAATAATAATAATAATAGTAATGATAGTGAGAATAGAGAGTGAACGTTTTAAGCCATCACAACGACTTCATAATGATAATAATAATAATAATAATAATAATAATAATAATAATAATAATAATAATAATAATAATAATAATAATATTAGAGAGAACGTTTAAGCCATCACAACGACTTCTTCTTCTTCTTAATAATAATAATAATAATAATTAATAATAATAATAATAATAATAATAATAATAATAGTGAGAATAGAGAGTGAACGATTAAGCCATCACAACGACTTCATAATAATAATAATAATAAT
>NC_090762.1:39987562-40012562 GCF_036898095.1 Palaemon carinicauda | reverse complement strand
GAATACATTTCTGTCTATTGATGCTCATCTTTCTTAAGTGTTGTTTTAAGCTTTAGTTTTGTATCTCGTACTGAGAGAGAGAGAGAGAGAGAGAGAGAGAGAGAGAGAGAGAGATAACTGTCAAGTAGCGACTATTTATCACCCATCAAATTCCACATGTGAAACTAGAAGCGTCTAAATATAATTTCATTAAGGGCATTCACAAGTCGCAAGTCAGAATCTAAAAGCAAATTCATTATCTGAGAGAGAGAGAGAGAGAGAGAGAGAGAGAGAGAGAGAGAGAGAGAGATCCACCGTACTTGAGTTATTATAATCATAGCTGCACATACACATGTCACTCTGTGGTAAATGCCATGCTGCTCTAGGCGGACATGTCTGTTCCTCTCCCTCAATGCCAAGAATGAATAGCGGGAAAGGTAACTACTGCACTCTCTCTCTCTCTCTCTCTCTCTCTCTCTCTCTCTCTCTCTCTTCATCACCACGCTGTCCTCTGCGGATAGATGATAGTAGAATTTAGTCTGATCGCTCACAGCAAGCCATTCTAGTATGGGTGGCCCTGATTAGTACAGCTTTGCTGATCATGGCGATACACAAACCTTTTCACCACGGTATGATCTCCCTACTCAGAAAGTGATATGTGTGTGTATATATATATATATATATATACATGTATATACTGTATATACACATACAGTATATATATATATATATATATGTATGTATATATATATATATATATATATATGTATATGTATAATTTCTTTGATGTGTGTGAATATAAGTGAAATGTAATATAGTTCATTGTATAGGTTGCAAGGAAAGAGCATTGGCTATTATAACTAAAAAGGCATGTGGCAGGATTTTAATTGACAACGTAAGACAAGGGGATGAAGGAATGATGTGGGAAAATCAATGCACTTATATAAAAAAAAGGTTGTTTAAAAAGTTTGGTATGTAACATTTGCTTGGGAATATATATATATATATATATATATATGTATATATATATATATATATGTGTGTGTGTGTGTGTGTGTGTGTGTGTTAGTGCATTTGGGGGTGTACATGTACATATGTCTGTATATTTCTGTGCATATCAATTTAATGTGATGTTGATATCAATAGGGAAAAAAAGGTAGTATAATAATGATAAACGAATGTTGAAGATATCCCATCCTCTTCTCACGTTTGCAAGTTACACCCACGAGATCTCCTAATCTTCCATTCACCATTTGGACTTTCTCTCCCTTAGCTGCTAAGATCTGCCATTTGCTACTTCAGTACTTGCATCATTATCCGATTGCGAAAGGAAATGCATTATGACTTTTTAAAATATATTCTTGGAGTTGCTATTGTAAAGATGATATTGATAAACGTATTTGCTACGGACGCATTTACAAAAAGCACCTTGAAATTCGTATTATCATCATAGCCACCAGATTCCTAGGTAGGTAGAGAGAGAGAGAGAGAGAGAGAGAGAGAGAGAGAGAGAGAGAGAGAGAGAGAGACTTTATAACAAACATAACATTATCTGCAAAGCAACCTCACTTAAAACATATGGAACGAGATGACAATATAATTGCGTTAGAAGTAGATACTATTATTATTATTATTATTATTATTATTATTATTATTATTATTATTATTATTACTTGCTGAACTACAGCCCTAGTTGGAAAAGCAGAATGCTATAAGCCCGAGGGCTCCAACATGAAAAATAGCCCAGTGAGGCAAGGAAATAAGAAAATTACAAGTAATTAATAATTAAAATAAAAATATTTTAAGTCATCTCAAGTTTGAAGAATAAATAAATCTTATAGTGGCCGAATGCTCCTCAGATTAAACCATTATGTCATCACAAATCTAATGATGCGTCATATTTATTAATGAGCATTAGATTAATATTCAGTTCTGGTTGTTTTTTTCACATTACGTTATAACTGTTCGTACGTTTTCCCTGTTATTATTATTATTATTATTATTATTATTATTATTATTATTATTATTATTATTATTATTATTATTAATGTTGTTGTTTTTATTATTATTGTTATTGTTGTTGTTTATGGTGTTGTTTTTATTATTATTATTAATATTGTAGTTGATTTGTTGTTGTTGATCTTTTTATTATTTTTTTTATTTTTATTATTATTATTATTACTTGCTAAGCTACAACCCAAGTTGGAAAAGCAAGATGCTATAAACCCAAGGGCTCTAACAGGGAAAATAGCATCCGTAGATCTGTTACCAATCTCAAGAGGATGAGGTTATGAAGTATGCTAGTGAATTTGGGGGGGCTATGACTGACTGTCTAAGAGCCCCCGTCCTTATAAAAGGTCCGGACAATATGCGCACGCACGCACGCACGATAGTGAATCAAGTCTCAGGTGATGTCGTGGAACTTGTCCAAGTCACGCTTATAGGGTGAGCCGATATGTTTAAAGGTCGCTCATGAATGGCAGAGGCAAGGGACAGCGACATTACCTTAGAGACTGACCATGTATTATATGATCAGCTCCCAAGCCTCCTCTCCACCCAAGCAAGGATCAGGGAGGGCCAGGCAGTGGCTGCTGATGACTCAGCAGATAGACCTATAGGCTCCCCCAAACCCCCCAACCTTAGCTTACAAGGATGGTAAGGTTGCAGACACTAATGGCACTAACGAATCTGAGCTGGACTCGAACCCCCGACTGGCAAACACCAGGCAGAGACGTTACCAATCAGGCCACAGTAACCCAAGTCGATTATAGGAATGCAGGGGTAGCACAGCGTGTGTTCCTAGTTCAACTCAACAAAAGTGAATGTTGAGCTTTGGAGTGTACTGTACTAAAAGTTTCAATTGAAAGTGAAAGATTCCTCATGTAACCTGGATGAAAACAGTCGATGATGAAATACAGTTGCATTCAATGTTTTTTTTTTTTTTTTTTTTTTTTTTTTTTTTTTTTTTTTTTAATCAGGATAAAATGTTGAAGTTCCTCGCAAATCCAAACCTCATTGGTTGAGGGTTAAGATACGTCGTAGATTTATCATACTAAAAAAGGGAAGGAATTTAGTCCTCAAAATATTTGTATAGTTGTTTATATTGGAATCCACAGTTGTGTATGAGCATGTAAGCATTCGCTTGTTATTATCTAGACATATGGACTTATGATTATGGTCTATGAATTTCTAAAGGTAGAACGTTTTCTATCACTGAGTAAAATACCACCATTCAGAATCTTGTTCATTGAGATTAGAATCGCATTAAATCGTGGATGTTTTGCCTTTTTATATGTAATGTAATGTAATTTTGAGTTCAAGGTTACCAAAATGATTAATTTCGACCGCTTCTCTCGTTAACGCTGATCAGGTATCCCCGTAGTAGCCTGTCTTTTTCATGGATACTAGTCTTGGGTAGTGCCATAGCCCCTGTACCATGGTCTTTTCACTGTCTTGGGTTAGAGTTCTCTTGCTTGAGGGTACATTCGGGCACTCTATTCTATCTTATTTCTCCTTTTTTTTTGTTCTTTTTATAGTTTATATAAGAGATGTGTATTTTAATGTTACTCTTCTTCAAATATTTTTTTTCCTTTCCTCACTGGGCTGTTTCCCCTGTTGGAGGCCCTGGGCTTATACCATCCTGCTTTTCCAACTAAGCCTGTAGCTTAGCAAATAATAATGATAATAATAATAATAATAATAATAATAATAATAATAATAATCCAATGTCATTTTGAGTTCGAAGCCACCCAAATTAATTCCGACCGCTTCTCTCGTTAACGCTGATCAGGTATTGCGTAGTAGCCTGTCTCTTTCATGAATGAATGAGGTCATATCATAACTGGATACCGAGGCTGCATCTCTCATTAGCTAGGACGCATCGTCCACGGCACAGCACGAAGAAGACACCTCTTTTCGTGATGGATAACTTCATCAAAATTGTGACAAACGATGCGCCTTTCGCTGCCCGACGTGCATCCGGTCCGAAACCGCCAGCTAACGACCTCGTTAAATTCCACAACAGAGACGGCAAACCAATTTCTCTACGATATACACTAACGAGGGGTAATTTATTAACAAGCAGAATTATTTCCCCTCTCCGGACGCATAGCAGCATAACTGAATAATCCCCCCCCTCCCCCGCAACTTTGATATATGCATATTGTCTTTGTTATAAACGACGTCGCTAGATTACTCATTCACGCCGCATTAAAATCGAATTTTCCTGGGGGGGGGGGGGGGGGCTCGTGATCTAGTGGACTCTGCGAGTCAGTGCCTAAGCTAACTGTCTTTGATTTGAGCTGGATTTTATTCATATCAGTTTTATTTGTTCATGCGCCAAAGTAAGATCCAAAAAGTTTTATTTGTTCATGCACCAAAGTAAGATCCAAAATGTTTTATTTGTTCATGCGCCAAAGTAAGATCCAAAGGGTTTTATTTGTTCATGCGCCAAAGTAAGATCGAAAAGATTTTATTTGTTCATGCGCCAAAGATCCTAAAAGTTTTATTTGTTCATGCGCCAAAGTAAGATCCAAAAGGTTTTTTTTGTTCATGCGCCAAAGTAAGATCCAAAAGGTTTTATTTGTTCATGCGCCAAAGTAAGATCCCAAAGTTTTATAAAGTTTTATTTGTTCATGCGCCAAAGTAAGATCCAAAAGGTTTTATTTGTTCATGCGCCGAAGTAAGATCCAAAATGTTTTATTTGTTCATGCCCCAAAGTAAGATCCAAAAGTTTTTATTTGTTCATGCGACAAAGTAAGATCGAAAAAGTTTTATTTGTTCATGCGCCAAAGTAAGATCCAAAAAGTTTTATTTGTTCTTACGCCAAAGTAAGATCCAAAAGGTTTTATTTGTTCATGCGTCAAAGTAAGATCCAAAAGGTTTTATTTGTTCATGCGCCAAAGTAAGATCCCAAAGTTTTATGAAGTTTTATTTGTTCATGCGCCAAAGTAAGATCCTAAAAGTTTTATTTGTTCATGCGCCAAAGTAGGATCCAAAAGGTTTTATTTGTTCATGGGCCAAAGTAAGATCCAAAAAGTTTTATTTGTTCATGCGCCAAAGTAAGATCCAAAAAGTTTTATTTGTTCATGCACCAAAGTAAGATCCAAAAAGTTTTATTTGTTCATGTGCCAAAGTAAGATCCCAAAAGTTTTATTTGTTCATGCGCCAAAGTAAGATCCAAAAAGTTTTATCTGTTCATGCGCCAAAGTAAGATCGAAAAAGTTTTATTTGTTCATGCGTCAAAGTAAGATCCAAAAGGTTTTATTTCTTCATGCGCCAAAGTGAGATCCAAAAGGTTTTATTTCTTCATGTGCCAAAGTAAGATCTCAAAGTTTTATTTGTTCATGCGCTAAAGTAAGATCCAAAAAATTTTATTTGTTCATGCGCCAAAGTAAGATCCAAAAAGTTTTACTTGTTCATGCGCCATAGTAAGATCCAAAAAGTTTTATTTGTTCATGTGCCAAACTAAGATCCAAAAGGTTTTATTTGTTCATGCGACAAGTAAGATCCAAAAGGTTTTATTTGTTCATGAGCCGAAATAAGATCCAAAAGGTTTTATTTGTTCATGCGCCAAAGTAAGATCCAAAAGGTTTTATTTGTTCATGTGCCGAAGTAGGATCCAAAAGGTTTCCTTTGTTCATGTGCCAAAGTAACATCCAAAAGGTTTTATTTGTTCATGCGCGAAGTAAGATCCAAAAAGTTTTATTTGTTCAAGCACCAAAGCAAGATCCCAAAGTTTTATTTGTCCATACGCCAAAGTAAGATCCAAAAGGTTTTATTTGTTCATGGGCCAAAGTAAGATCCAAAAAGTTTTATTTGTTCATGCGCCAAAGTAAGATCCAAAAAGTTTTATTTGTTCATGCGCCAAAGTAAGATTCAAAAAGTTTTATTTGTTCATGTGTCAAAGTAAGATCCAAAAAGTTTTATTTGTTCATGCGCCAAAGTAAGATCCAAAAAGTTTTATCTGTTCATGCGCCAAAGTAAGATCGAAAAAGTTTTATTTGTTCATTCGTCAAAGTAAGATCCAAAAGGTTTTATTTCTTCATGCGCCAAAGTAATATCCAAAAGGTTTTATTTGTTCATGCGCCAAAGTAAGATCCCAAAGTTTTATTTGTTCATGCACCAAAGTAAGATCCAAAAAATTTTATTTGTTCATGCGCCAAAGTAAGATCCAAAAAGTTTTATTTGTTCATGCACCATAGTAAGATCCAAAAAGTTTTATTTGTTCATGTGCCAAAGTAAGATCCAAAAGGTTTTATTTGTTCACGCGACAAGTAAGATCCAAAAGGTTTTATTTGTTCATGAGCCGAAATAAGATGCAAAAGGTTTTATTTGTTCATGCGCCAAAGTAAGATCCAAAAGGTTTTATTTGTTCATGTGCCGAAGTAAGATCCAAAAGTTTTTTTTTGTTCATGCGCCAAAGTAAGATCCCAAAGTTTTATTTGTTCATGCGCCAAAGTAAGATCCAAAAAGTTTTATTTGTTCATGCACCAAAGTAAGATCCAAAATGTTTTATTTGTTCATGCGCCAAAGTAAGATCCAAAGGGTTTTATTTGTTCATGCGCCAAAGTAAGATCGAAAAAGTTTTATTTGTTCATGCGCCAAAGTAAGATCGAAAAAGTTTTATTTGTTCATGCGCCAAAGTAAGATCCAAAAAGTTTTATTTGTTCTTACGCCAAAGTAAGATCCAAAAGGTTTTATTTGTTCATGCGTCAAAGTAAGATCCAAAAGGTTTTATTTGTTCATGCGCCAAAGTAAGATCCCAAAGTTTTATGAAGTTTTATTTGTTCATGCGCCAAAGTAAGATCCTAAAAGTTTTATTTGTTCATGCGCCAAAGTAGGATCCAAAAGGTTTTATTTGTTCATGGGCCAAAGTAAGATCCAAAAAGTTTTATTTGTTCATGCGCCAAAGTAAGATCCAAAAAGTTTTATTTGTTCATGCACCAAAGTAAGATCCAAAAAGTTTTATTTGTTCATGTGCCAAAGTAAGATCCCAAAAGTTTTATTTGTTCATGCGCCAAAGTAAGATCCAAAAAGTTTTATCTGTTCATGCGCCAAAGTAAGATCGAAAAAGTTTTATTTGTTCATGCGTCAAAGTAAGATCCAAAAGGTTTTATTTCTTCATGTGCCAAAGTAAGATCCAAAAGGTTTTATTTCTTCATGTGCCAAAGTAAGATCTCAAAGTTTTATTTGTTCATGCGCCAAAGTAAGATCCAAAAAAATTTATTTGTTCATGCGCCAAAGTAAGATCCAAAAAATTTTACTTGTTCATGCGCCATAGTAAGATCCAAAAAGTTTTATTTGTTCATGTGCCAAACTAAGATCCAAAAGGTTTTATTTGTTCATGCGACAAGTAAGATCCAAAAGGTTTTATTTGTTCATGAGCCGAAATAAGATCCAAAAGGTTTTATTTGTTCATGCGCCAAAGTAAGATCCAAAAGGTTTTATTTGTTCATGTGCCGAAGTAAGATCCAAAAGGTTTCCTTTGTTCATGTGCCAAAGTAACATCCAAAAGGTTTTATTTGTTCATGTGCGAAGTAAGATCCAAAAAGTTTTATTTGTTCAAGCACCAAAGCAAGATCCCAAAGTTTTATTTGTCCATGCGCCAAAGTAAGATCCAAAAGGTTTTATTTGTTCATGGGCCAAAGTAAGATCCAAAAAGTTTTATTTGTTCATGCGCCAAAGTAAGATCCAAAAAGTTTTATTTGTTCATGTGCCAAAGTAAGATTCAAAAAGTTTTATTTGTTCATGTGTCAAAGTAAGATCCAAAAAGTTTTATTTGTTCATGCGCCAAAGTAAGATCCAAAAAGTTTTATCTGTTCATGCGCCAAAGTAAGATCGAAAAAGTTTTATTTGTTCATGCGTCAAAGTAAGATCCAAAAGGTTTTATTTCTTCATGCGCCAAAGTAATATCCAAAAGGTTTTATTTGTTCATGCGCCAAAGTAAGATCCCAAAGTTTTATTTGTTCATGCACCAAAGTAAGATCCAAAAGATTTTATTTGTTCATGCGCCAAAGTAAGATCCAAAAAGTTTTATTTGTTCATGCACCATAGTAAGATCCAAAAAGTTTTATTTGTTCATGTGCCAAAGTAAGATCCAAAAGGTTTTATTTGTTCACGCGACAAGTAAGATCCAAAAGGTTTTATTTGTTCATGAGCCGAAATAAGATGCAAAAGGTTTTATTTGTTCATGCGCCAAAGTAAGATCCAAAAGGTTTTATTTGTTCATGTGCCGAAGTAAGATCCAAAAGTTTTTTTTTGTTCATGCGCCAAAGTAAGATCCCAAAGTTTTATTTGTTCATGCGCCAAAGTAAGATCCAAAAAGTTTTATTTGTTCATGCACCAAAGTAAGATCCAAAATGTTTTATTTGTTCATGCGCCAAAGTAAGATCCAAAGGGTTTTATTTGTTCATGCGCCAAAGTAAGATCGAAAAGGTTTTATTTGTTCATGCGCCAAAGATCCTAAAAGTTTTATTTGTTCATGCGCCAAAGTAAGATCCAAAAGGTTTTTTTTTGTTCATGCGCCAAAGTAAGATCCAAAAGGTTTTATTTGTTCATGCGCCAAAGTAAGATCCCAAAGTTTTATAAAGTTTTATTTATTCATGCGCCAAAGTAAGATCCAAAAGGTTTTATTTGTTCATGCGCCGAAGTAAGATCCAAAATGTTTTATTTGTTTATGCCCCAAAGTAAGATCCAAAAGTTTTTATTTGTTCATGCGCCAAAGTAAGATCGAAAAAGTTTTATTTGTTCATGCGCCAAAGTAAGATCCAAAAAGTTTTATTTGTTCTTACGCCAAAGTAAGATCCAAAAGGTTTTATTTGTTCATGCGTCAAAGATCCAAAAGGTTTTATTTGTTCATGCACCAAAGTAAGATCCCAAAGTTTTATGAAGTTTTATTTGTTCATGCGCCAAAGTAAGATCCTAAAAGTTTTATTTGTTCATGCACCAAAGTAGGATCCAAAAGGTTTTATTTGTTCATGGGCCAAAGTAAGATCCAAAAAGTTTTATTTGTTCATGCGCCAAAGTAAAATCCAAAAAGTTTTATTTGTTCATGCACCAAAGTAAGATCCAAAAAGTTTTATTTGTTCATGTGCCAAAGTAAGATCCCAAAAGTTTTATTTGTTCATGCGCCAAAGTAAGATCCAAAAAGTTTTATCTCTTCATGCGCCAAAGTAAGATTGAAAAAGTTTTATTTGTTCATGCATCAAAGTAAGATCCAAAAGGTTTTATTTCTTCATGCGCCAAAGTAAGATCCAAAAGGTTTTATTTCTTCATGTGCCAAAGTAAGATCCCAAAGTTTTATTTGTTCATGCGCCAAAGTAAGATCCAAAAAATTTTATTTGTTCATGCGCCAAAGTAAGATCCAAAAAGTTTTACTTGTTCATGCACCATAGTAAGATCCAAAAAGTTTTATTTGTTCATGTGCCAAACAAAGATCCAAAAGGTTTTATTTGTTCATGCGACAAGTAAGATCCAAAAGGTTTTATTTGTTCATGAGCCGAAATAAGATCCAAAAGGTTTTATTTGTTCATGCGCCAAAGTAAGATCCAAAAGGTTTTATTTGTTCATGTGCCGAAGTAAGATCCAAAAGGTTTCCTTTGTTCATGTGCCAAAGTAACATCCAAAAGGTTTTATTTGTTCATGCGCGAAGTAAGATCCAAAAAGTTTTATTTGTTCAAGCACCAAAGCAAGATCCCAAAGTTTTATTTGTCCATGCGCCAAAGTAAGATCCAAAAGGTTTTATTTGTTCATGGGCCAAAGTAAGATCCAAAAAGTTTTATTTGTTCATGCGCCAAAGTAAGATCCAAAAAGTTTTATTTGTTCATGCGCCAAAGTAAGATTCAAAAATATTTATTTGTTCATGTGTCAAAGTAAGATCCAAAAAGTTTTATTTGTTCATGCGCCAAAGTAAGATCCAAAAAGTTTTATCTGTTCATGCGCCAAAGTAAGATCGAAAAAGTTTTATTTGTTCATGCGTCAAAGTAAGATCCAAAAGGTTTTATTTCTTCATGCGCCAAAGTAATATCCAAAAGGTTTTATTTGTTCATGCGCCAAAGTAAGATCCTAAAGTTTTATTTGTTCATGCACCAAAGTAAGATCCAAAAAATTTTATTTGTTCATGCGCCAAAGTGAGATCCAAAAAGTTTTATTTGTTCATGCGCCATAGTAAGATCCAAAAAGTTTTATTTGTTCATGTGCCAAAGTAAGATCCAAAAGGTTTTATTTGTTCACACGACAAGTAAGATCCAAAAGGTTTTATTTGTTCATGAGCCGAAATAAAGTGCAAAAGGTTTTATTTGTTCATGCGCCAAAGTAAGATCCAAAAGGTTTTATTTGTTCATGTGCCGAAGTAAGATCCAAAAGTTTTTTTTTGTTCATGCGCCAAAGTAAGATCCCAAAGTTTTATTTGTTCATGCGCCAAAGTAAGATCCAAAAAGTTTTATTTATTCATGCGCCAAAGTAAGATCCCAAAAAGTTTTATTTGTTCATGCACCAAAGTAAGATCCAAAAAGTTTTATTTGTTCATGCGCCAAAGTAAGATCCAAAAGGTTTTATTTGTTCATGCGCCAAAGTAAGATCCAAAAGGTTTTATTTGTTCATGTGCCGAAGTAGGATCCAAAAGGTTTCCTTTGTTCATGTGCCAAAGTAACATCCAAAAGGTTTTATTTGTTCATGCGCGAAGTAAGATCCAAAAAGTTTTATTTGTTCAAGCACCAAAGCAAGATCCCAAAGTTTTATTTGTCCATACGCCAAAGTAAGATCCAAAAGGTTTTATTTGTTCATGGGCCAAAGTAAGATCCAAAAAGTTTTATTTGTTCATGCGCCAAAGTAAGATCCAAAAAGTTTTATTTGTTCATGCGCCAAAGTAAGATTCAAAAAGTTTTATTTGTTCATGTGTCAAAGTAAGATCCAAAAAGTTTTATTTGTTCATGCGCCAAAGTAAGATCCAAAAAGTTTTATCTGTTCATGCGCCAAAGTAAGATCGAAAAAGTTTTATTTGTTCATTCGTCAAAGTAAGATCCAAAAGGTTTTATTTCTTCATGCGCCAAAGTAATATCCAAAAGGTTTTATTTGTTCATGCGCCAAAGTAAGATCCCAAAGTTTTATTTGTTCATGCACCAAAGTAAGATCCAAAAAATTTTATTTGTTCATGCGCCAAAGTAAGATCCAAAAAGTTTTATTTGTTCATGCACCATAGTAAGATCCAAAAAGTTTTATTTGTTCATGTGCCAAAGTAAGATCCAAAAGGTTTTATTTGTTCACGCGACAAGTAAGATCCAAAAGGTTTTATTTGTTCATGAGCCGAAATAAGATGCAAAAGGTTTTATTTGTTCATGCGCCAAAGTAAGATCCAAAAGGTTTTATTTGTTCATGTGCCGAAGTAAGATCCAAAAGTTTTTTTTTGTTCATGCGCCAAAGTAAGATCCCAAAGTTTTATTTGTTCATGCGCCAAAGTAAGATCCAAAAAGTTTTATTTGTTCATGCACCAAAGTAAGATCCAAAATGTTTTATTTGTTCATGCGCCAAAGTAAGATCCAAAGGGTTTTATTTGTTCATGCGCCAAAGTAAGATCGAAAAAGTTTTATTTGTTCATGCGCCAAAGTAAGATCGAAAAAGTTTTATTTGTTCATGCGCCAAAGTAAGATCCAAAAAGTTTTATTTGTTCTTACGCCAAAGTAAGATCCAAAAGGTTTTATTTGTTCATGCGTCAAAGTAAGATCCAAAAGGTTTTATTTGTTCATGCGCCAAAGTAAGATCCCAAAGTTTTATGAAGTTTTATTTGTTCATGCGCCAAAGTAAGATCCTAAAAGTTTTATTTGTTCATGCGCCAAAGTAGGATCCAAAAGGTTTTATTTGTTCATGGGCCAAAGTAAGATCCAAAAAGTTTTATTTGTTCATGCGCCAAAGTAAGATCCAAAAAGTTTTATTTGTTCATGCACCAAAGTAAGATCCAAAAAGTTTTATTTGTTCATGTGCCAAAGTAAGATCCCAAAAGTTTTATTTGTTCATGCGCCAAAGTAAGATCCAAAAAGTTTTATCTGTTCATGCGCCAAAGTAAGATCGAAAAAGTTTTATTTGTTCATGCGTCAAAGTAAGATCCAAAAGGTTTTATTTCTTCATGTGCCAAAGTAAGATCCAAAAGGTTTTATTTCTTCATGTGCCAAAGTAAGATCTCAAAGTTTTATTTGTTCATGCGCCAAAGTAAGATCCAAAAAAATTTATTTGTTCATGCGCCAAAGTAAGATCCAAAAAATTTTACTTGTTCATGCGCCATAGTAAGATCCAAAAAGTTTTATTTGTTCATGTGCCAAACTAAGATCCAAAAGGTTTTATTTGTTCATGCGACAAGTAAGATCCAAAAGGTTTTATTTGTTCATGAGCCGAAATAAGATCCAAAAGGTTTTATTTGTTCATGCGCCAAAGTAAGATCCAAAAGGTTTTATTTGTTCATGTGCCGAAGTAAGATCCAAAAGGTTTCCTTTGTTCATGTGCCAAAGTAACATCCAAAAGGTTTTATTTGTTCATGTGCGAAGTAAGATCCAAAAAGTTTTATTTGTTCAAGCACCAAAGCAAGATCCCAAAGTTTTATTTGTCCATGCGCCAAAGTAAGATCCAAAAGGTTTTATTTGTTCATGGGCCAAAGTAAGATCCAAAAAGTTTTATTTGTTCATGCGCCAAAGTAAGATCCAAAAAGTTTTATTTGTTCATGTGCCAAAGTAAGATTCAAAAAGTTTTATTTGTTCATGTGTCAAAGTAAGATCCAAAAAGTTTTATTTGTTCATGCGCCAAAGTAAGATCCAAAAAGTTTTATCTGTTCATGCGCCAAAGTAAGATCGAAAAAGTTTTATTTGTTCATGCGTCAAAGTAAGATCCAAAAGGTTTTATTTCTTCATGCGCCAAAGTAATATCCAAAAGGTTTTATTTGTTCATGCGCCAAAGTAAGATCCCAAAGTTTTATTTGTTCATGCACCAAAGTAAGATCCAAAAGATTTTATTTGTTCATGCGCCAAAGTAAGATCCAAAAAGTTTTATTTGTTCATGCACCATAGTAAGATCCAAAAAGTTTTATTTGTTCATGTGCCAAAGTAAGATCCAAAAGGTTTTATTTGTTCACGCGACAAGTAAGATCCAAAAGGTTTTATTTGTTCATGAGCCGAAATAAGATGCAAAAGGTTTTATTTGTTCATGCGCCAAAGTAAGATCCAAAAGGTTTTATTTGTTCATGTGCCGAAGTAAGATCCAAAAGTTTTTTTTTGTTCATGCGCCAAAGTAAGATCCCAAAGTTTTATTTGTTCATGCGCCAAAGTAAGATCCAAAAAGTTTTATTTGTTCATGCACCAAAGTAAGATCCAAAATGTTTTATTTGTTCATGCGCCAAAGTAAGATCCAAAGGGTTTTATTTGTTCATGCGCCAAAGTAAGATCGAAAAGGTTTTATTTGTTCATGCGCCAAAGATCCTAAAAGTTTTATTTGTTCATGCGCCAAAGTAAGATCCAAAAGGTTTTTTTTTGTTCATGCGCCAAAGTAAGATCCAAAAGGTTTTATTTGTTCATGCGCCAAAGTAAGATCCCAAAGTTTTATAAAGTTTTATTTATTCATGCGCCAAAGTAAGATCCAAAAGGTTTTATTTGTTCATGCGCCGAAGTAAGATCCAAAATGTTTTATTTGTTTATGCCCCAAAGTAAGATCCAAAAGTTTTTATTTGTTCATGCGCCAAAGTAAGATCGAAAAAGTTTTATTTGTTCATGCGCCAAAGTAAGATCCAAAAAGTTTTATTTGTTCTTACGCCAAAGTAAGATCCAAAAGGTTTTATTTGTTCATGCGTCAAAGATCCAAAAGGTTTTATTTGTTCATGCACCAAAGTAAGATCCCAAAGTTTTATGAAGTTTTATTTGTTCATGCGCCAAAGTAAGATCCTAAAAGTTTTATTTGTTCATGCACCAAAGTAGGATCCAAAAGGTTTTATTTGTTCATGGGCCAAAGTAAGATCCAAAAAGTTTTATTTGTTCATGCGCCAAAGTAAGATCCAAAAAGTTTTATTTGTTCATGCACCAAAGTAAGATCCAAAAAGTTTTATTTGTTCATGTGCCAAAGTAAGATCCCAAAAGTTTTATTTGTTCATGCGCCAAAGTAAGATCCAAAAAGTTTTATCTCTTCATGCGCCAAAGTAAGATTGAAAAAGTTTTATTTGTTCATGCATCAAAGTAAGATCCAAAAGGTTTTATTTCTTCATGCGCCAAAGTAAGATCCAAAAGGTTTTATTTCTTCATGTGCCAAAGTAAGATCCCAAAGTTTTATTTGTTCATGCGCCAAAGTAAGATCCAAAAAATTTTATTTGTTCATGCGCCAAAGTAAGATCCAAAAAGTTTTACTTGTTCATGCACCATAGTAAGATCCAAAAAGTTTTATTTGTTCATGTGCCAAACAAAGATCCAAAAGGTTTTATTTGTTCATGCGACAAGTAAGATCCAAAAGGTTTTATTTGTTCATGAGCCGAAATAAGATCCAAAAGGTTTTATTTGTTCATGCGCCAAAGTAAGATCCAAAAGGTTTTATTTGTTCATGTGCCGAAGTAAGATCCAAAAGGTTTCCTTTGTTCATGTGCCAAAGTAACATCCAAAAGGTTTTATTTGTTCATGCGCGAAGTAAGATCCAAAAAGTTTTATTTGTTCAAGCACCAAAGCAAGATCCCAAAGTTTTATTTGTCCATGCGCCAAAGTAAGATCCAAAAGGTTTTATTTGTTCATGGGCCAAAGTAAGATCCAAAAAGTTTTATTTGTTCATGCGCCAAAGTAAGATCCAAAAAGTTTTATTTGTTCATGCGCCAAAGTAAGATTCAAAAATATTTATTTGTTCATGTGTCAAAGTAAGATCCAAAAAGTTTTATTTGTTCATGCGCCAAAGTAAGATCCAAAAAGTTTTATCTGTTCATGCGCCAAAGTAAGATCGAAAAAGTTTTATTTGTTCATGCGTCAAAGTAAGATCCAAAAGGTTTTATTTCTTCATGCGCCAAAGTAATATCCAAAAGGTTTTATTTGTTCATGCGCCAAAGTAAGATCCTAAAGTTTTATTTGTTCATGCACCAAAGTAAGATCCAAAAAATTTTATTTGTTCATGCGCCAAAGTGAGATCCAAAAAGTTTTATTTGTTCATGCGCCATAGTAAGATCCAAAAAGTTTTATTTGTTCATGTGCCAAAGTAAGATCCAAAAGGTTTTATTTGTTCACGCGACAAGTAAGATCCAAAAGGTTTTATTTGTTCATGAGCCGAAATAAGGTGCAAAAGGTTTTATTTGTTCATGCGCCAAAGTAAGATCCAAAAGGTTTTATTTGTTCATGTGCCGAAGTAAGATCCAAAAGTTTTTTTTTGTTCATGCGCCAAAGTAAGATCCCAAAGTTTTATTTGTTCATGCGCCAAAGTAAGATCCAAAAAGTTTTATTTATTCATGCGCCAAAGTAAGATCCCAAAAAGTTTTATTTGTTCATGCACCAAAGTAAGATCCAAAAAGTTTTATTTGTTCATGCGCCAAAGTAAGATCCAAAAGGTTTTATTTGTTCATGCGCCAAAGTAAGATTCAAAAGGTTTTATTTGTTCATGCGCCAAAGTAAGATCCAAAAGTTTTATAAAGTTTTATTTGTTCATGCGCCAAAGTAAGATCCAAAAGGTTTTATTTGTTCATGCGCCAAAGTAAGATCCAAAAAGTTTTATTTGTTCATGCAACAAAGTAAGGTCCAAAAGGTTTTATTTGTTCATGCACCAAAGTAAGATCGAAAAAGTTTTATTTGTTCATGCGCCAAAGTAAGATCCAAAAGGTTTTATTTGTTCATGCGCCAAAATAAGATGCAAAAGGTTTTATTTGTTCATGCGCCAAAGTAAGATCCAAAAGGTTTCATTTGTTCATGTGCCAAAGTAACATCCAAAAAGGTTTTATTTGTTCATGCGCGAAGTAAGATCCAAAAAGTTTTATTTGTTCAAGCCTCAAAGCAAGATCCCAAAGTTTTATTTGTTCAGGCGCCAAAGTAAGATCCAAAAAGTTTTATTTGTTCATGCGCCAAAGTAAGATCGAAAAAATTTTATTTGCTTATGCGCCAGAGTAAGATCCAAAAAGTTTTATTTGTTCATGAGCCAAAGTAAGATCCGGAAAGTTTTATTTGTTCATGCGCCAAAGTAAGATCCCAAAAGTTTTATTTGTTCATGCGCCAAAGTAAGATCCAAAAAGTTTTATTTGTTCATGCGCCAAAGTAAGATCCAAAAAGTTTTATTTGTTCAAGCCCCAAAGCAAGATCCCAAAGTTTTATTTGTTCAGGCGCCAAAGTAAGATCCAAAAAGTTTTATTTGTTCATGCGCCAAAGTAAGATCGAAAAATTTTTATTTGCTTATGCGCCAGAGTAAGATCCAAAAAGTTTTATTTGTTCATGAGCCAAAGTAAGATCCGGAAAGTTTTATTTGTTCTTGCGCCAAAGTAAGATCCAAAAAGTTTTATTTGTTCATGCGCCAAAGTAAGATCGAAAAATTTACATTTGCTTATGCGCCAGAGTAAGATCCAAAAAGTTTTATTTGTTCTTGAGCCAAAGTAAGATCCGGAAAGTTTTATTTGTTCTTGCGCCAAAGTAAGATCCCAAAAGTTTTATTTGTTCATGCGCCAAAGTAAGATCCAAGACGTTTTATTTGTTCATGCGCCAAAGTAAGATCCAAAAAGTTTTATTTGTTCATGCGCCAAAGTAAGATCCAAAAAGTTTTATTTGTTCATGCGCCAAAGTAAGATCCAGAAAGTTTTATTTGTTCATGCGCAAAAATAAGATAAAAAACAACGAGAATAAATTCAGTTATAAAATATAGTTTTTTGGTGTTGTATCGTTTCTTAAAATCGGTAATATAAGTTTTTCATATTAAATAGTTTTTCCCTTTCTAAAGTAAGCACTAAACAGACTAGTGCAGTTGTACTGATTGATTTGCCTTGAGTAAATTCGACACTTCAAATGAATTATGTAACATCGTATTGTAAGTACCCTTTAAAGTATTCTATATTAACAAGAGTATTTTATTACAATGATCTAAATTGGAGTATTTTATATCAAAGTCTCGCGGAAAGTAGAAAGAAACAATGCAGCGAATTCTGTGAAAAAAAAATCCATATTTGGCTGTGGTGTGAAAGGATAAAAAGCTATATTAACAAGCGTATTTTATTACAATAATCTAAATTAGAGTATTTTACATCAGAGTCTCGTGGAAAGTAGAAAGAAACAATGCTGCGAATTTTGTGAAAAAAAAAATATCATCCCTGTTTGACTGTGGTGTGAACGGATAAAAAGAAAGAAGTAATAATAAATACCAACCGGAGAAAGATAGCGGCGTTCCATTGGAAAATCAATAAACAGGACGGGAATAAATTTCTAAATATATAAGACAAGGCAGTCAACACATCGTCTCCTAATGTGACGGTCTCAGATGCCGCGCCAAAATAGAATTCCTTCGAGATAGTTTCGCTTGTTCTGTCCTCTAACAAACGGCGGGAATAAAGCGAAGGAAGGAGATAGGAAGCTTAAATAAAAAAAAAAGAGAAATAAGAGTGAAATGAAAGAGATGAGAGCTTATCTTATTCTTTTACTTCTTTTTATTTTTTCTTATTCTCCCTCCTTCTTCTTCTCTTTTGTTATGTCGTTTGCGGTCCTCTGCACCACTGTATTTATTTGTTAAGATATTTTGAACATTATTTTCCAATTCAAGACGAAATGAATTTTTTTTTTTCATGTGTAAATAGTTATAACATTTGTATCTGGAATGTTTGTTAAAGAATGTATGTGTATATATATATATATATATATATATATATATATATATATATATATATATATATATATATATATATATGTGTGTGTGTGTGTGTGTGTGTGTGTATATATGTATATATATACTGTATATATATATATATATATATATATATATATATATATATATATATATATATATATATATATATATATATATATATATATATATATATATATATATATATATATATATATATATATATATATATATATATATATATATATATATATATATATATGTGTAAATATATATGTGTGTGTTTTTCTCTGTGTTTTATTCAAATTCACCCCTGTAATTATTTACAGTATAATCCATTAACAGTCAATATGTAATTACGTTAAAATGATTTGCAATTTGTCTCTTTATTTTGACTTTCCTTGAATTTCGGTCCAAAACTAAATTGTCTTTCACAGCATACCACCACGAATGTTATTTAGACTTTTTTTTAGAAAAATGTAAATGGTTGGGAATCCCCTTTCCATGTAATACACACTATGATGTGTGTGAGAGAGAGAGAGAGAGAGAGAGAGAGAGAGAGAGAGAGAGAGAGAGAGAGAGAGAGAGAGAGAGAGAGAGAGGGAGTTTGCCCATACTTTTTGGAAGGACAAATGAAGAAAACACCTCGAGTCAAACATGACACTGCCAAGATATCCTACGGAAGCATCTAAGGATACTCACTGGGTCCTGCTGGCTTTAACCAACCAACCTAGGATTATTGTGCTCGTGTGTCACGGAGCCCTTTCTGAGTTGGGATAGCATAACGTGGTGAAAGGGTTTAAATCCCCATGATCAGCGAAGCTATACTAGTCAGGGCCACCCATACTAAATTGGTTTGCTGTGAACAATCAAACGGAAATCTCCTACTGTAATATTACCATTGCGCAGTGGCAAGCATGGTGGTGAAAACTGGCCAAACCCCATACATGAATAAGGACATGTCTGAGGCATTTGTCCTGTAGCGGACTAAAAAACGGCCCTGTTTGTTGTTGTATCACAGAGTGATATGGGAGGTACTACTTATCTAGACATATATATATACATATATATATATATATATATATATATATATATATATATATATATATATATATATATATATATATATATATAGGTATAGATATAAATTATTTTTCATACTATATACACATGACATGTGGTTTGGCCTAGAAAACAAGCCTGTTGCATATGCAGATGATGCTACTCTTTGCATCAATCCCATCCCCTCAATGTAGATCTGGGGTTGCTGAATCCCTTAATAGAGATCTAGCAAAAATTAGTGCATGGTGTAAATTATGGGGTATGAAGTTGAATCGTAACAAAACTCAAAGTATGATTGTAAGTAGGTTAAGGACAGTGGCTCTTCAACATCTGAATCTCAGTATTGATAATGTTTCTTTAACTTTGTATGACTCTTTCAAAATTTTAGGTGTGATTCTCCACAGCAAATTTACTTTTGAGAAACACATTAGGTCTGTCTTCTTCCATTGCACAAAAAAATTGGCTTATTGAGAAAGTCTTTCAAGATTTTCGGTGATCAATCTATTCTGAAGTGTTTTAATTCTTTCATCCTACCTTGTTTTGAGTATTATTCTCCTGTCTGGTCTTCAGCTGCTGATTCTCATCTTAATTTGTTGGACAGAAACTTACGGTCTATTAAATTTCGTATTCCAGATCTAGATATTAATCTTTGGCACCGTCGTTCAATTAGTTCATTATGCATGTCGCATAAGATTTTCCATAACTCTGACCATCCTTTACATTCAGATCTTCCTGGACAATTCCATCCTGTTCGTAATACTAGGCAGGCAGTTAATTCTAGTATCCAGGCCTTCTCCATCATGAGGCTCAGTACTACACAGCATTCTAGACGTTTTATTCTGGCTGTGACCAAGTTATGGAATGATCTTCCTAATCTGGTGGTTGAATCAGTAGAATTTCAAAAGTTCAAAGTTGCAGCAAATGTTTTTATGTTGAAGAGGCTACATAAGTCTTTTTATAGTATATATATGACATATCTGTTTCGATGTTGTTACTGTATTTAGAATGATTTATTTTTAATTTGTTCTCATCATTTATTTATTTCCTTATTTCCTTTCCTCACTGAGCTATTTTTTCATATTCGAGCCCTTTGGCTTATAGCATCTTGCTTTTCCAACTAGGGTTGTAGCTTGGCTAGTAATAATAATAATAATAATAATAATAATAGGCTAATAATAATAATAATAATAGGCTAATAATAATAATAATAATAGGCTAATAATAATAATAATAATAATAATAATAATAATAATAATAATAATAATATATGTATATATATATATATATATATATATATATATATATATATATATATATATATATATATATATTGATTTATATATATATATATGTATATATATATATATATATATATATATATATATATATATATATATATATGTATATATGCAGTATATATATATATATATATATATATATATATATATATATATATGAGTATATATATATATATATCTATATATATATATACACACACATACACCCATAAATATATATATATATATAATATATATATATATATATGTATATATGTGTGTGTGTGCTTTTCTTTGTGAGTTATTTTTGATAGAAATGGTAACTCCTAATATTCAGCTATGTATTTTTAGATACGTAAGATCAATTGATATGCATTCGCAAAATGTGGGAATCAGTGAGTTCTAGATTATCAATTGAATCTCATAACATTTTACAACTTGGAATATCAGGAATATGCTCTGGCTATTCCGAAGATTCCAGCTTGTCTTCCATCCTCTTCCTCCTCCTCCTCCTCCTCCTCCTTTATAGCTCCCTCTTCTGTTTCCTTTCCTTCTTCTATTGTGTTGTGCATTTTGGGCTTCTCTCTCTCCGTTTCCATACGACAGATTACATCCCGAGTGGATGCCATTAAATAAAAGGGGCAGAAACGAACGCCATATTGCGCACTGCGCGCGCGCTGCCGCTCCTTTGAGGGCGCACTTTAATCATTTTGCAAATGGCTCCGCCAGAAGCCGTTTACGACATAACTACTTACGTGGTTGAAGTTAATGCGCCGATCAGAAAGGCTTCTCGAGAAGTCTGACTTAATCCTGATTGCGCTTTTTTTTTTTTTTTTTTTTTTTCTTTTTTTTTTCCAAATAAATATCGGTGCGATATTCTTTACGGCTATGAGGCAGCTATGCTCTTGACGATTTAAAGATTTGAAGGCCGATTATGTACGGCAGGGGCAAGGGCTAGTGACGTTGCCCTATCAAGCTGGAAGATGACCCATATATGCGTATGATCAGCGCCCAAGCCCCCTTTCCACCTAACTCTCCACCCAAGCTCGGACTAAGGAGGCCAAGCAATAGCTGTAGATGACTCAGCAGATAAACATATAGGCTCCCCCAAACCCCGCATCCTTAGCTCACTAGGATGGTAAGGTTGCAGCGACCAAATAAACTAACGAGTTTGAGCGGGACTCTAACCCCAGTCTGGCGTTCACCAGTCAGGTATACGTTTAGGTATAAGTTATTACTACTGCTGCTGTTCCTCTAGGGTGTTTTATCGTTCTCTCTCTCTCTCTCTCTCTCTCTCTCTCTCTCTCTCTCTCTCTCTCTCTCTCTCTCTCTCTCTCTCTCTCATACTAGTTTAGTTATTCAATTTTTCTTTAGTTTTATTAATACGTGCCTCATAAAAGTATATAATATAATTATACTACTAATAGAATCAATATTATTATTATTATTATTATTATTATTATTATTATTATTATTATTATTATTATTATTATTTACTAGCTAAGCTACATGTAACCCTATTTGGAAAAGCAGGATGCTCCATGCCCAAGTGCTCCAACTGGGAAAAATAGCTCAGTGGGGAAAGGAAACAAGAAAATTAATGAAGTACAAGAGAAGTAATGAACAACTAAAATTAAACACTTTAAGAGCAGTAGCAATATTAAAACAGATCTTTCATTCTAGACTTGCTCATCAGTTAAGAAAAATTGAAACCAATGTTAAGGGTTACACACTCAAGATTATTATTGTAAATTCGTAATCCTTTCAGGTACGTAGATAGATAATTTATAGACCATAGCTACAAAGTTTTACCATATATAGATAACGCACGACAAAATGCCAGTTATCCGTTTACAATTATTCTTTCTCAAACAGCTGTAGTCCGCACAATAACAATACATAAAAACAACACGGACAAAATATATAAATAAAAAAACAAAAGATGAATCGGCCAACCACATTAACTGTACACAATCAAAATCTCAAAATCTACATCGCCGAAAAGTTAATCCCTCTCCTTCACTCTCACCCGCATGAGACAACATCGTACCTTTGGCCGGGGGCCATACCTCATTGTCAAGCTTATTATAATCTTACTGCTTCCTGCAGTCAAATTAGATTACCATTATCTCTCGCAGATTGGAGAGTTCGTGATTGGTGGTCTCGTTTATATATATATTCATCACCTTCTTTGGCTGTCTGCTAAAGAAGGTGATGAATGCAAGAGTTGAAGGGAGAAGTACAAGAGGCCAAGGTTTGGGTGGATGGGTGGAGTGGAGAAAGCTCTGGGTGATAGGAGGATAGATGTGAGAGAGGCAAGAGAGCGTGCTAGAAATAGGAATGAATGGCGAGCGATTATGACGCAGTTCCGATAGGCCGAGCTGCTTCCTCCGGTCGCCTTGGATGACCTCGGAGGTAGCAGCAGTAGGGGATACAGTGTTATGAAGCTTCATCTGTGGTGGATAACTGGGGAGGGTGGGCTGTGGCACCCTAGCAGTACCAGCCGAACTCGGTTGAGTCCCTTGTCAGGCTGGGAGGAAGGTAGAGAAGAGAGGCCCCTTTTTTTGTTTCATTTGTTCGATGTCGGCTATCCCCCAAAATTGGGGGAAGTGCCTTTGTGTCTATATATATATATATATATATATATATATATATATATATATATATATATATATATATATATATATATGCGTGTGTGTATATATATAATTATCTCCGTCAGCGAAGTTGGAAGGAGGTTATGTTTTCGCCCCTGGTTGTGTGTGTGTGTACTTGTGTGTTTGTTTGTGGACAGCATCCTGACCACGATTTTAATCGTAGAGTAATGAAACTTGCAGGGATTAACTGCTATGTAAAAAGCTGGAAATGAGTAAAATTTGGAAGGTCAAGGTCAAAGGTCAAGGTCACGGTCAAGCATAATTTCCAATTCACGTAATCAGCTATAAGTTTGGATATTGTTGTCACGGAGACTTCAACTTAGTTCATATTTGAGTGTATGAAAATCCGCGCCAATTAAAGCATGTTAAGGTCAAAGGTCAAGGTTAAAGTCGAGCAAAAGGTCAAGAAATAAGCTGCTGCGGCGGAGGTCTGCTTATATTTATGTATTCAGAAGTGTGTATTGTTACACATTTACAAAGATGTTTATTTTGAGTGGGGATGCCTTAACGTGGTGGAAGGGTTTGTGTATGGTCATGATCAGCAAAGCTGTACTAGTCACTAGCACCCATACTAGGTTGGTTTGCTGTGAGTGATCAGAGAAAATTCTCCCACCTTCACCAATGCGCAGTGGCCAGCATGGTGATGTAAATGGCCAAACCCGAAACATGACTAAGGACAGGTCTGATGCCATTGTCCTGCGTTGTACTGAAAACGATTGCATTTGTTGTTGTTGTTGTTGTTGTTTATTACAATAAATCATATAAACTATTATTATTATTATTATTATTATTATTACTTGCTAAGCTACAGCCCTATTTTGAAAAGCAGGATGCTATATGGCCAGGTGCCCCAGCAGGGAAAATAGCCCAGTGAGGAAAGGAAACAAGGTAAAATGAAATATTTTAATAATAACATTAGAATATATATTTCCTTTATAAACTATAAAAACTTTAACAAAACAAGAGGAAGAGAAATTAAATAGAATAGTGTGCCTGAGTGTACCCCCAAGCAAGAGAACTCTAACCCAAGACATTGGGACACCATGGTACAGAGGCTATGGCACTACCCAAGACTAGAGAACAATGGTTTGATTTTGGAGTGTCCCTCTCCTAGAAGACCTGCTTACCAAAGCTAAAGAGTTTCATCTTCCCTTACCAAGAGAAAAGTGGCCACTGAACAATTACAGTTCAGTATATCTAGTGTATTATCCCAAGGGAATCTAGTGTATTATCCCAAGGGAATCTAGTGTATTACCCCAAGGGAATCTAGTGTACTATCCCAAGAAAATCTAGTGTACTATCCCAAGAAAATTTACTGTACTATCCCAAGGCAATCTAGTGTATTATCCCAAGGGAATCTAGTGTATTACAACAAGGGAATCTAGTTTACTATCCCAAGTAAATCTAGTGTACTATCCCAAGAAAATCTAGTGTAGTATCCCAAGTAAATCTAGTGTACTATCCCAAGAAAATCTAGTGTACTATTCCAAGAAACCTAGTGTACTATCCCAAGAAAATCTAGTGTACTATCCCAAGAAAATCTAGTGTAGTATCCCAAGTAAATCTAGTGTACTATCCCAAGAAAATCTAGGGCACTATCCCAAGGAAATCTAGTGTACTATCCCAAGGAAATCTAGTGTATTATCCCAAGGAAATCCAGTTCACTATCCCAAGAAAATCTAGTGTAAAGTACTATCCCAAGAAAATCTAGTGTAAAGTACTATCCCAAGAAAATCTAGTGTAGTATACTTAGGAAATCTAGTGTACTATCCCAAGAAAATCTAGTGTAGTATACTAAGGAAATCTAATGTAGTATCCCAAGTAAATCTAGTGTACTATCCCAAGAAAATCTAGTGTACTATCCCAAGAAACCTAGTGTACTATCCCAAGAAAATCTAGTGTAGTATCCCAAGTAAATCTAGTGTACTATCCCAAGAAAATCTAGTATACTATCCCAAGAAACCTAGTGTACTATCCCAAGAAAATCTAGTGCACTATCCCAAGGAAGTCTAGTGTACTATCCCAAGGAAATCTAGTGTATTATCCCAAGGAAATCCAGTTCACTATCCCAAGAAAATCTAGTGTAAAGTTCTATCCCAAGAAAATCTAGTGTAGTATACTTAGGAAATCTAGTGTACTATCCCAAGAAAATCTAGTGTACTATCCCAAGAAACCTAGTGTACTATCCCAAGAAAATCTAGTGTACTATCCCAA
>NC_090762.1:39980062-39982562 GCF_036898095.1 Palaemon carinicauda | reverse complement strand
GGTGTCCCTTTGGGTGTAGGAATTTCTCCAGGTGTGTGAGGAAGTTCCCAAGTGTTGGGGTAGTCCCTATTTGAGAGTGAATGTCCCCAGGTGTCTGAGGAAGTTCCCAGAAGTTGAGGTAACCCATGTGGGTGTGGGAATGTCTCCAGGTGTGTGAGAAAGTTCCCTGGGGTGGGGTAATGCCTTTGGGTGTGCTAATTTCTCCAGGTATGTGAGGAATTTCCCAGGGGTGGGGGTAGTCCCTATTTGTGTGAATGTCTCCAGGTGTGTGAGAAAGTTCCCAGGGGTGTGGGGCAGTCCCATTGAGTGTGGGAATATCTCCAGGTGTGTGAGGAAGTTCCCAAGAGTGGGGATAGTCCCTCTTGGTGTGGGAATGTCTCCAGGTGTGTGAGGAAGTTTGCAGGGGTGGGGGTAGTCCCTATTTTTGTGTGAATGTCTCCAGTTGTGTGAGAAAGTTCCCAGGAGGGAGGGGGGTAGTTCCTGTGGGTGTGCGAATGTCTCCAGGTGTGTGAGGAAGTTTCCATAGATGTGGGGAAGTCCCCAGCGGTTTAAGAAAGTTTCCAGTGGTGCGGGTAGTCCCTATGGGTGTGGGAATGTCTCCAGGAGTGTGAGGAAGTTCCCAGGGATTGGGGAATCTCCAGTGGTTTTGGGAAGTCCCCACGGAAAGGGAAGTTCCCCATAGGGGTAGGAAAGTCCCCAGCGATGTGGAAAAGTCCACATGGTTGGGGAGGGGTAATTCCCGGTTCTGCTTTGTCTCTGCTTTCTGTTTCTGGATACATTAGACTGGCCTTATGCCTGCACTGACCCTTATCCTCGGGAATACCAATTATTAAGCTTTTGTAGCAGTAATTGTTGGAATTGGTGCAATTTCTAGCTGCAGGAAGATGTGAATGTTATGTTACCGTCTGTCCTTTTCTCTTGAAAGTAATAAACTTTAGATAATTGATTATTTTGAGTATTAACAACTTGAGGAAAGCAGGACCTAATCTCGAAGAATTTTCTCTTTGATTGTACACGAGCACCTGATATCCATTTGATTCATGTAAATAGGATAAACGTACTCGACTTCAATTGCCCTTAGGAAAAATATTGTGAATGACATTACCTGCTTATGTTTTAAAAGGACGGATTTGTCGTCATTATTCAACACTTTAACGGAGCTTTATTAGAGTAGCATTTATCTGCTCTGTTTCTCGAAAAACGATAGCTGCTATAACCTACAAATCACTTGTTTATAAAGTGAAATATGACAATGCATTACGGATATCATACAATACATCTCCATAAAATAGAATGTAGAATGGCAGACTTAAGGAGACCCTCCGCTATGGTGTTTGACATAACTACTTGAAAAATTCGATAATCGTTTTATTGTTTCTTAAGCAGAAAAAATAGTAAAAGACTAATGTAATGTTTTTAGTAGCCATGTTATGGAAATGTAATTCCCACATAATACAAAGCAATAAATCTTCCTTAGTTTTGCTTTTCAAATGGCCATCAGTGATTCTGCGTTCTTTGGAAATAACAAAGAAGAGATAAATAGAGAATAAAACAAGCATTTGGTGGCAGTGGTCCAGAATCCAAGGGAAAATAATTTGTTTTGCACACTCGGAGTTCGATGGATGAATCTCACAGATTTATGGCACAGGGATAAAAGTCCATATCCCGGTCGACTGATGGCATCTCGTAAATAGATAAATATATTACGGTTGCTCGCTTGACCAGCTCTTGACGTCACCAGAAGCTCCGGTGATAGATGCTGAAAGCGTTCGCTACTTCCCCTTTTCCAGGCTTTCCCTTCCTTCCAGTTTCCCCCCACTTCCCTTTACCTTCCTCCTCCTCCTCCTCCTCCTCCTCCTCCTCCTCCAGTGGATGATTTACAACGTTGACTTAACGACAAGGTTTAATTTCCCCTTGACTATCAGTGGCTTGCATAGTCATATTAGGCTGTTGTCCGTCATCTGATTTCGTCTGTGATTTCCAATGTCCCAAACTTTGAACAATGCCGAATAGCTGGCCAGTTGCCGTATCTCGATATTAGTTTCCTTCTGTGTAGCTTATCTAAAAATGACTTTCCCCTGAGAGCAGATTAATTACGCATTTTCGGACACGGCGAAACACCTTTTTACTGCACTGAAAAAAATGGTGTCAATTTTATCATATGCCGGGATGCGTTTGTTATATGCGTATATATATATATATATATATATGTATAGAGAGAGAGAGAGAGAGAGAGAGAGAGAGAGAGAGAGAGAGTGGCATAGAAAGATCATAAACATATGTAAGTGTAAGGACAAGCCTGAGGCCTTTGTTCTGTAGTGACGGTTGATGGTGTTTATATATATATATATATATATATACGCAATCAGTTCAATAATGAAGAATTGTTTCAAGAATCCTTTTATACATTTAAACCTTGGTGTGTGTGTGTGTGAGTGCGTGTGTGTGTGTGTGTGTCTGTGTGTGTGTTTCTTCTCGTCTGTCTTCGTAATGGACAGAA
>NC_090762.1:39960062-39972562 GCF_036898095.1 Palaemon carinicauda | reverse complement strand
CCTGAGTAACTAATTACATTTAGCACTGTCCTAAAGCCAAGGTCAGCTATAGAGAGAGAGAGAGAGAGAGAGAGAGAGAGAGAGAGTAGCAGCTTATTGCAAAAAATGAGAGAGTGAGAAATGATAACGTTTGTTAGAGTATGACTGATTATATGGAGGAAATTTTTCTCTATACTGATTCCAAAGATGCTGATTATAATAGAGAGGAGAGAGAGGAGAGGAGAGAGAGAGGAGAGAGAGACCTCCACACATTACGTTTACGGTATGGTATAATTCCGTCTGATCACTCACTGCAAACCAACTCATTATAGGTGATCCTGTCTAATACAGTTTTACTGATCATGGCGATACGCAAACGCTTACACCACCTTAAGGCAGTTCCTCTCAGAAATGCATATATATATATATATATATATACATATATATATGTATTTATTTACACAAATATATAAATAAACACACACACACACACACACCACATATATATATATATATATATACAGTATGTATATATAAATGTATATATAAATATATATATGTATATGTATATATATGTATATATATACATGTATATATGTAATATATATGTATATATACACACATATATATGTATATATATACATGTATATATGTAATATATATGTATATATACACACACATATATATATACTATATATATGTATGTATGTATGTATATATACAAGAAAGAGAAAAAGCGAGAGCTGAAGAAGAAAGGAAGGTGGTCCATGTTCCAGAATCGATGGAAATCCATTTATGGCGTTCTGGCCAAGTTACCCGCGTCCTGATTCCTGTACAAATAAACATGAAATTCATCCAACCGTAAACCGCTATCAATTCAGCATCCATAAGGAAGGAGAGAGAGAGAGAGAGAGAGAGAGAGGAGAGAGAGAGAAAACGTAAGCAAATGAATGGGACAGTATCTTTCTTGCCAAAGAAGACAGTATTTATTTAGCCCGTCATATTTACCTGATTTGTAAGACAACGCTGCTGACTTAGCGCGGTAAAACTACGGTTTTTTATGGTATCTGAAAATCTCTCTCTCTCTCTCTCTCTCTCTCTCTCTCTCTCTCCTCTCTCTCTCCTTGGGTCCTTGCGTCATTTGTCTCTTCATCCATCCCTTTATATTTTCATTTTTTATATAGAAGTGGTGTTGAGTATGCGTCCTCCGCTGCGCTTTTGTTTCATCCTGACAATGGATTCTACAGACAGATATTTGAAGTACTATCTCTCTCTCTCTCTCTCTCTCTCTCTCTCTCTCTCTCTCTCGAAAGACGTGCATTGAATAAAGAGCTACATGATGAGGAATGAATAATGATAATCATTGTCATTTTTCTTTATGGAAAGGTAAATAATTGAGAAAATATCAACAAATTATATCTATATATATATATATATATATATGTGTGTGGGTGTGTGTGTGTGGTGTGCGTGTATGTGTTTAAGGAGTGAGTTGTATACGTGTATGTCAATACAATTGATATAAGATCTGATTAAAGAGGTTATAATACCTGAAAAAAGTTATTTCTTTTACTGTATAAGGAAATAGACATTTTTTAAAGTCTCTCTCTCTCTCTCTCTCTCTCTCTCTCTCTCTCTCTCTCTCATCTCATGCGTGTTTAATTATCTGCCTGCGTGAATTTTTCACCCAAATAGACAGAATTTGGACAGATTTATAGTGCCTGAAAAAAGTTATTTCCTCTATAAAGAAATAGATGTCATTTAAAGTCTCTCTCTCTCTCTCTCTCCTCTCTCTCTCTCTCTCTCAAGCTTGTTAATTATCTGCCTGCGTGAATTTTTCACCCAATGGACAGAATTTGAAAAGAAAAAGCGTCGAATCAACAAACCACATTGTTCGAAAAGAATTGACAGACTGTCACAGAATTCCATATCCGAGGAGAACATTATTTTCAGCTTAGAATCTACATATAGAAGTGAAGACTTCATTAGAAATATTCTCTTTCTTTCAAATGACAGCTGGGGTGAATGGTACAAAAGAGATGGGGGGGGGGGGAGGCCGGTGGCGGGAGATGTGGGTTATTTTAGGGTAGAATGGTCTGAGGTGCATTTCTTATTTGGAAATATTTTATGAGTTGTTATTTTAGTAGCGTTTTCCTTTGTTATTATTATTATTGCTAATTTTTATTTGTTATCATATTCGTTATCAATTGTTGTTGTTGTTGTTATTATTATTATTATTATTATTATTATTATTATTATTATTATTATTATTGTTGTTGTTGTTTTTTATACTATTGTTATTTAGTTACAGTAGTCTTAGTGGAAGAACAATTACTAAGATTTTTATTTATATTTATACACACACACATATATATATATATATATATATGTATATATATGTATATATATATATATATATATATGTATATATTAATTTATTTAGTTATTTGTATACATATATACAACGCCTACACATATGTACAGTATATATATATATATATATATATGTATATGTATGTTTATTTATATACATATGTACACACATACACACATATGTACAGTATATATATACATATATGTGTGTTTATGTATATAAATTATATATATATATATATATATATACATATATATATATATATATATATATCTATAAATAAATATATATTTATATATATATATATCTATAAATAAATGTATATATAATATATATATATATTATGTATATATATGTATATATATTTATGTATGTATATATATGTGTGTATGTGTGTGTGTAAAATACACACATATCATCACCATCATCAGCTGTTACAAGTTCACTGCAGTACAAATGCCTCAGACATGTTCTTCCACTTGCGTCTGTTTATGGTCTTCCTATGCCAGTTCACAAACACGCACATACATACACACATACATTTATGTGTATATATATATATATATATATGTGTGTGTGTGTGTATCCACACAAACATATATATATATATATATATATGTGTGTGTGTGTGTGTGTGTGTGTATACATATAAATTTATATATATATATATATTATAATAATTTTTCGACCTTTTTTTGCGGGATTCCAACTTTTAAGTACCTTTGACGTTCATGGGATTTAGAGCAACGTATGTCATCATAACTTACACCTTTGTTTTTATTCATATTATCATTAAACATTAAGATAACCTGACGATACTTTCATTATTAACATTGAAGTTAATATTAATAATAATTAACTTTGTAATAGAAAAAGGGTAAAAAACAATAAACTCTCTCTCTCTCTCTCTCTCTCTCTCTCTCTCTCTCTCTCTCTCTCTCCTAGACCTCACGGTGTATTGGTAAATCCGGTGAGACCGTAATCTGTGGGGCCAGTGTTCTATTTTTGAACTGAACAAGGCAAAATATATGATGTCCTACTTCCCAAAAATTCATCAAGTTTCTTTCGACTTTAAACGCGACTTTGGCACACATTTGATTGCCAGGAAAGTGGGAGAAAAAGAAATTGAAAGGAAAAACATTCAACAGGAGGATTCAAAGATATATTCCATCAAAATAATTCTGATCCCATAGCCGTAAAACTAGTGATAAGATATATGTTCTCTCTCTCTCTCTCTCTCTCTCTCTCTCTCTCTCTCTCTCTCTCTCTCTCTCAAGGCTTAAGTCTGCTAGGTGATAAGGAAGGAGTCTACCGAAGTAACGAGTTGAAATCTCGAATCTGCAAGTATCGGCAGAGAGGTTTCCATCCAGTAGCCTGTCTTCTCGTAATTAAGGTTAGACCATCAATAGCTTTGCAGTGTCTGGCAATAAAGCCGTCTTGAGACAATTACTCAAGTTGGCGACTACGGTGTTGGATCAGCCCGGATCCGATACCAAAGGGCCCCTGATTAGAACCTCGAATGTGTGCGGGCTTTGCCTTTGGGAGAGGACCGGCGTTGTCGCTTGGTTTGGAAGGGGCCTTTGACGTTGTCTGGAAAGTTGTTGATATGCAAGGGCATTGTGATGTGCATAGACAAGTGGATAGAGAGAGATAGATTATTCTCTCTCTCTCTCTCTCTCTCTCTCTCTATATATATATATATATACATATACGTGTGTGTGTGTGTTTGTATATATATATACATATATATATATATATATATACACATATACGTGTGTGTGTGTTTGTATATATATATATATATATATATGTGTGTGTGTGTGTGTGTTTGTATATATATATATATATATATACATATATATATATATATATATATACACTTATAGATACTACTGCTAGAGAGTTATTGAGTCCTTTGACTGGCCAGACAGTACTACATTGGATCCATCTCTCTGGTTACTGCTCACTTTCCTTTACACATACACTGCATAGTCTCATAGCATCATAATCCCGCTAATATGCATTTCCGGGATTAAATCCTATTTCAAAGTATGTGACTTAGTGCCTACGTTTCTGCTTCGGATCCACAAAATCAAGCAGTAAAGATCAGTGGAATTTCTGTTTTCACACACAATTGCAACTGAGCAATCACCTAGCAGCCTTCAAAAGAGCCTCGAAATCATGGGCTAAATAGCTTCAATAAAAGTGTTTCGATTTCTTTGGCTGTGTCAGAAAGGAGGATCTAATTACATTTCATTAGGAAATGCAACAATGAATGAGAAATAATGATGCCTCGCTACGAAGAAGGCAATTAGAATCGAGCCCGCGAGAGGCAGCATTGTAAGCACATTTTTTTCACATACTTTTTTTCTTGGATTTTATGTCTTCGTTGGAAGTTGAGCAATGAAAGCTTTCATATGATATTCTTCCTCATTACTTTGCCTTGTTCGTTCGGTGGTTACATGGAAACGGTGTGGGAATTTGTCAGAGGCATTTTGTTAACAAGCTTTCCTGTCTGTGGTGTGCCATTTTTTTTCTTCTCAGTTAAGACCATTCAAATAGTTAAAATAGGATTGTACCTAATGGAACAATATACTCTATAAAATATTCAATATTATTATTATTATTATTATTATTATTATTATTATTATTATTATTATTCCTTGCTAAGCTACAACCTTAGTTGGAAAAGCAGGATGCTATAAGCCCAGAGGGCTCCAACAAGGAAAATGGCCCAGTGACGAAAAGAAACAAGAAAATAAGAGAAGTAATTAGCAATTAAAATAAAGTACTTTAAGAACAGAAATAGTAGTGTAATAAATACTTTATATATAAACTATAAAAACTATAACAAAATAAGAGGAAGAGAAATAAGATAGAATAGTGCGCCCAAATGTACATTCAAGCAAGAGAACTCTAACCAGAGACAGTGGAAGATCATGGTACAGAGGCTATGGCATTACCCAAGACTAGAGAATAATGGTTTGATGTTGGAGTGTCATTCTCCTAGAAGAGCTGCTTACCATAGCTAAAGTGTGACTTCTACCCTTACCAAGAGGAAAGTAACCACTGAACAATAACAGTGCAGTAGTTAACCCGATGAGAGAGAAATTGTTTGGTAATCTCAGTGTTGTCAGGTGTATGAGGACAGAGGAGAATATATAAAGACTAGACCAGACTATTCGGTGTATGTGTATACACAGGGAGAATAAACCGTAACCCGAGAGAAGGATTAAATGCAGTACTGTCTGGCCAGTCAAAGGACACAATAACTCTCTAGCGGTAGTATCTCATTAAAATTAGCAAGAGAAATTTTTAGTACAAGAATCTCTCTTTTTGTGTGAAATTCAAGATATACTGTTTGCCTTCATATCAGTAACTTGAATTAACTAATTATTTTATGTGAATTGTTAATACAATATCAACGAAACCTTTTGACCTGATTTATTGGAAAAAATTTAGATTTATTGCCTTGGCAGAAGTATCATATCGTTGAAAGTAAATTCAAGTACCAATGAAGTCGGTTTTTTGCAATGAACTATAGTGGAAAATTTATATTGAAACCTTTATCAAGGATTTTTTAATGTTTAGTTCATGCACACAAACACACACACACACACACACACACACACACACATATATATATATATATATATAAAACAACAACAATAACAACAAAACAAATACAACTGTTTCTGGTCCACTGCAGGGCAAATGCTTTAGACACGTCTGAAGTTTGGCTAGTTTTCATCACCACGGTGGCCACTGGAGATTGGTGACGTTGGGATAAAGAATGTCTTCACCCTAGTATTGCGGAGACTGTCATTATCCCTATAAAGTTAAAGAAAGATGATTCCCCATTGTAGGGGATATTATTATTATTATTATTATTATTATTATTATTATTATTATTATTATTATTATTATTATTATTATTATTATTATTATTATTATTATTACTTGCTAAGCTACAACCCTAGTTGGAAAAGCAGGATGCTATGAGCCCATGGCCCCCAACAGGGAAAATAGTTCCGTGAGGAAAGGAAACTAGGACAAATAACATATTTTAAGAACAGTAACAACAATAACATAAATATTTCCTATATAAACTATATAAACTTTAACAAAACAAGAGGAAGAGAAATTAGATAGAATAGTGTGTACCCTCAATCAAGGTAACTCTAACCCAAGAGACAGTGTCAGACCATGGTACATAGGCTATGGTAATACCCAAGACTAAGGAACAATGGTTTGATTTTGGAGCGTCCTAGAAGAGCTGTTTACCAGACAGTCACCATTCCTTTACTTTTAAAAATTAGCCTTCCCTTTTTTTTATTTCTGAAAAGATAAATATTCCTTTTCATCAATATTTTCTCTCACTACTCCAGTAATTAATGATGGTTACTTTTCTATCATTTCCTCATTTGATTATACAGAGCCATTATCACCGCTAGAGAGTTATTGGGTCCATTAACTGCCAGGCGGTACTACAATTGATCGCTCTCTCTGGGTACAGCTCATTTTGAAAGCCTTGCCTACGCATACATCGAATAGTCTGGCCTATTCTTTCCACATTCTCTTCTGTCCTCACACACCTGACAGCACTGGGAATACCAAACATTTTTCTTTACACAAGGAGTTAACTACTGCACTGTAACTGTCCAGTGACCACTTTCCTCTTGGTAAGGGTAGAAGAGATTCCTTAGCTCTGCTAAGCAGCTCTTCGAGGAGGACATTCCAAAATAAAACTATTGTTCTCTAGTTTTGGGTAGTACCATAGCCTCTGTACCATGTCTTTCCACTGTCTTGGATTAAAGTTCTCTTGCTTAAAGGTACACTCGGGCACGCTGTTCTATTTTATTTCTCTTCCTCTTCTTTTGTTAAAGTTTTTATAGTTTTTATATAAAAGATCTAATTTAATGTTGTTGCTCGTCTTAAAATATTTTATTTTGATTATTTATTACTACTCCTGTATCTTATCTATTTTCTTATTTCCTTTACTCACCGTGCTATTTTTTCTTGTTGGAACCCTTGGGCTTATAGCATCTTGCTTTTCCAATCATGGTTTTAGCTTGGCTTTTATTAATAATAATAATAATAATAATAATGATAATAATAACAACAATAATGATAATAATAATAATAATAATAATAATAATAATAATAATAATAATAATAATAATAATAATGGATTTCCTACCACTGTATTGCAGAGAGTATCGCATTAATTTCAGAGCGAACCAGTAACCCGATAACCAGTATACGCTATATTCAGGCTCGGTGCTGGCGAGTATATAACGATTATTTACTGTGCAATCTAGGAAATTACAGGTAACTACTCTTAATGGCTAATCATTTTACAATGCCATGTATTTAGGAAGTTATTCATCAAGTGGAAGAATGCTAATATGGAGGAGTATTTAGAGGTCGTGTTATTAATAACATTTGCTTGGTCATGTTATTATTATTATTATTATTATTATTATTATAAATGTTATTGTTATTATTATTATTATCATTATTATTATTGTTATTATTATCATCATTATTATTACAATTATTATTATTATGATTATTGTTATTATTATTATAATTATTATTATTATCATTATTATTATTATTATTATTATTATTATTATAGTTAATATAATAATAATAATAATAATAATAATCATAATAATTATTATTATTATTATTATTATTATTATTATTATTATTATTATTATTATTATTATTATTATTATGGTTGTTGTTACTATTATCTTTTGCATGTGTTGTTACTTTACCACTTTAAAGACGCGTAGATATAAAGAGATAATTATATAAAAAATATTATTAATAGGGATTCAAAGAGACACGAATCTCTAATAAAAAAAGATATAAATTTGTTTACTATTTTACGTCATTACAATACTATTCAGTTATTGATAAAGAAGATAATTTTACTTTAAAAGTTCACAAAAGCTCTCTCTCTCTCTCTCTCTCTCCTCTCTCTCTCTCTCTCTCTCAGTTCTTAGTAACAAAGATAATTTTTCTTTAAAGTACGCAAAAGCTATCCAGAATCATTTTAATAAGTAAATCTCTCTCTCTCTCTCTCTCTCTCTCTCTCTCTCTCAGTCTTTAGTAACAAAGATGATTTTTCTTTAAAGTTCGCAAAAGCTATCCAGAATTATTTTTATAAATTCTCTCTCTCTCTCTCTCTCTCTCTCTCTCTCTCTCTCTCTCTCTCTCTGTCGTCAGTTCCACCTGATGCTTATACGATAAACGATTAGGTCACAGGAACCGATTAAATGTCCCTAATACTTTCATAATAAACATCTCCCCAACAGAAATCACAGAGCCTCTCCGAGACCCGGAAATAAACGTAATAACAACATAATTTCCGAACGTTTTCCTCTTATTAACGCCAACTAAAGAACCTTAAAGAACGCGCCGTAGGCCTTATCGGGTGAAAGCTGATGTAGCCTCCGGATTGAGAGAGAGAGAGAGAGAGAGAGAGAGAGAGAGAGAGAGAGAGAGAGAGAGGAGGAATAATTAAAAGATAAAAAGGGATGAGAACTTATCAAGAGAATAAATTTGTCATACAGTTATGCCCACGTGGGTTCATAACGACACTGGACTAATGTTCTATGCACAATTAACCCGCACTTTTACGTTCCAACCGATTAAATATACTTGCAATTCATCGACCGCTCTCGGCCCCCGCTATTAGCGATTACCTCCCGTGAGTGCAACAGCCTTAAGGGCGGCTTCGCCCTGCTTCCCGCTCGAGAGAATAAACCTTACGGACGATGTCACGGGAGCTTTTATTTTCAACCTTTTGTAGCTAATGGAAGTAAATGGAGCAGGACTTGTTGAGTCAGCTGATATGCAGGATGGCAAGGATTCCTTTGGGGATGCTTAGGATATATATTTTTTTTTTTCATGCGTGGCCCCACTCCGGTGCTAAGTCATTAAGATGCCCACGCTAATTTTTGGATTCCATCGCTTTGACCCCCCCAAAAAATTCTAATCAGGTAGGTCTCTTGAAGAGATTTCCTGGCAGAGTTCTCCTTTCGTTTGAGTTGATTAAAAAAAAAATAATTTTCGATGATAATGAAGAAATTACTACGTTATTTTACTCGTGTAAAGAAAGCTAATAAGATTTATCACCAAATCCTAAATTATAAGTTTTCTTCAAGCCTTTCCTTATCACAGATCTCAGGGTTTATATATTTTTAGGGTTGTGGTGGCCGATGTGGTAACGTCCTCGGCTGGTGAACGCCAGACTGGGGTTAGAGTACCTCTCAAACTCGTTAGTTCCTTTCGTCTCTGCAATCCCATCATCCCTGTGAGCTAAGGATGGGGGGTTGTTTAAAGAAGCCTATAGGTCTATATTGCCTTGCCCTCCTTGGTCCTAGCTTGGGAAAAGAGGGGGCTTGTGCGCTGATCATATGTATATATGGTCAGTCTCTAGGGTAATGCCCTGCTTTCTAGAGCAATGTCACTATTAGTCCATGAGCCAGACAAGATATCGGTACCACCTCTGGTGGCAAAACTTTTTTAGCACCAATTTGTAGATTGGGTCCCTATAAGTACATTTAAATGTGATAACCTCTACAACGGAGTAGCTTAATATAGTTTTAGGCCACTCAAAGTTTTTACTATTATTTTTTATTTGTTTTTATTTATTTTATTTTATTCTATTTTTACAACCTTTGTAATTTGTTGTAAAAGTGGGGGTTTTCTGTCAATAATTGGTGTGTGAACCCATGATAATGTTAGAAGATAAGACTACTGTATTTAAATTGAGTTTTTCTTCAGATTTTCAGCAGTTGAAGACATTTTTAAAGATATTCCTTTCAGAATTTTCATTTTTTTCCGGAATGCTAAGAAGTAGACGATGTAGGTAAGATTCTCAATCATAATGTGCAATCTTTACTCTTTTCAGAGTTTCCATTGAAGTCAGTTAGTTTAAGTCACTTACTCCTAAATCATATTGATGATGATGAAATCCTGTACATAACTGAAGTTATGTACAGTTAGAATCAAAAGAACGCAGACACCCGGGCGAAATCTTTCGTCAGATGTCTCTAGAGTTCCCATGACAAAACAGAAAAGGTGTTGCTCTTCTTACTGCTACTATGAAATGGGCGGAGCCCTCTCCAACCTTAACGAATCAAAGATAGTAAAGGGGTGTTTTTGCTAGTGAAAGCATTAGAATTTTACAAATCGAGTTGCCATATTTCATTCTGTTTTATCATTTGACATTTCGAATATCCACTGCAAATACTGAATACGCACATACATATACATGTATATATATGTATATATACTGTATATTTATATATATGTATGTATATATATCATGAATCCGACAAGTCATGTAGAAATTATTGGAGTATCGCAGCTAAACAATGCCTTCCGTTAACAGCTACATTAGATTATTTCGACATTAGTCTTGTTCAAGTCACCGATGAAAGAAAAAGTATATTCAGATATGGTTCGATAAAAAATAATAATAATAAAAAAAACACCATACATGAGTTGCCGGCCTAAATGACATTCAGAGAGAGAGAGAGAGAGAGAGAGAGAGAGAGAGAGATTCGGCCTGAATACATCGTTTTTAATATATTTGTATTACGTTGGTTAAAATTCACCCGTAACTTTTTCCGTTAGGTTAGTGACAAACAAATAGACAGAGGTGAAAACATGTCCTCCTTGGCAGAGGTAATAATAATAATAATAATAATAATAATAATAATAATAATAATAATAATAATAATAATAATAATAATAATTGGACCAAAACGTAAATTTTGAGAGTTCTGACGAGGTGAATATTGGCCCGCGCACTGAGCCATTTTATAATTTGGAATTGCAAGATATTTCTTTGGATTTATTAATCGTAATTAGTTCTTCTTACCTTCTAAATTCCTGAAATTTATCCATTTATTCAAACTTACCGAAATCTTGCAACCCTTCCAGAAACGACATTATTACTTCCTATTACTACCATTCTTGCCTGTTTGTCTTTCAACAATTCCAACTCTTAGTGAGTTAAAGATTCACTTCACGAACATCATGGCTCTAGAGAATGAAGCTTATAATGTTTCTCAAGATTATATTTATTTTGAAGTTGAGCTTTATGTAAGTGAGTGATATAAACTCGACGCTATATATATATATATATATATATATTAAACACACCCACCCACACACACACACACACATATATATATATATATATATATATGATGAATTTTGCCAGTGGGAAGGGGGGAGCCCAGCCCTGCCAGTAGGAAGGGGGGAGCCCCGCCCTACCTGCGGGAAGGGGGGAGCCCCGCCCTGCCAGCCGGAAGGAGGGAGCCTCGCCCTGCCATCAGGAAGGAGGTAGCCCCGCCCTGCCAGGGGTAAGGGGGGAGCCCCGCCCTGCCAGCGGGAAGGGGGGAGCCCCGTCCTGCCAGCGGGAAGGGGGGAGCTCCGTCCTGCCAGCGGGAAGGGGGGAGCCCCGCCCTGCCAGCCGGAAGGAGGGAGCCTCGCCCTGCCATCAGGAAGGAGGTAGCCCCGCCCTGCCAGGGGTAAGGGGGGAGCCCCGCCCTGCCAGGGGTAAGGGGGGAGCCCCGCCCTGCCAGCGGGAAGGGGGGAGCCCCGTCCTGCCAGCGGGAAGGGGGGAGCTCCGTCCTGCCAGCGGGAAGGGGGGAGCCCCGCCCTGCCAGCGGGAAGGGGGGAGCCCTGCCCTGCCAGCGGGAAGGGGGGGGGGGGAGCCCCACCCTGCCAGTGGGAAGGGGGGGGGGAGCCCCGCCCTGCCAGTGGGAAGGGGGGGGGGAGCCCCACCCTGCCAGTGGGAAGGGGCCCCCTGCCCAGCCAAGAATAGAGAGTTCCTGCATCTAGCTTATTTTTAAAAAAACATGAAGGGTGGAATCAGGAAGGCAGTCATGTAAAGCAAAACAAGAATCTTGAAGACTTCTTCTTTCTCTCCATGAGGAAGAAGTCTTCAAGATTCTGCTTTTGAAGACTTCTTTCTTCTAAGAAGAAAGGGATCAACAACAAGTGGAATCAGGAAGGCAGTTATGAAAAGCTAAACAAGACTTTTGAAGACTTCTTCTTTCTCTCCATGAGGAAGAAGTCTTCAAGATACTTGCTTTGAAGACTTCTTCTTCCTCAT
>NC_090762.1:39952562-39955062 GCF_036898095.1 Palaemon carinicauda | reverse complement strand
CAATAGAAATATATAAACTAGGTATTACCAGCTAAAGGGGAAAAATCCAAGTTTTTGAGTTAACAGGGTGATATTATTTAACGGCTCAGAACCATACTTAAGCTACCACAAAGCAATGGTTATCACATGAAAATATTAGCGGTAGGTATGTATCTTTCTAAAAATCAACACTAGGATTTGCCACCCTGGGTGGTACCAATTAGTGAAAAATCTGGTCCTAGCTCATGGGCTATATCCCCTGCCTCTGCCATTCATGAGCTGCCTTCAGATCTTTAAACAATAAGCAAGGTTGCGTGAAAAGTAGCCAACATACTTTAGAAATGCCACGGTCTTCGCCTATATAAAATGTGTAATTTATTCCACAACATCTATCATATTGTTGCTTGGAGGTTACTTAAAGCCAATGTTTGATAAATTTGCTCTTAATATCGTTTTGATCAATATGTTTTTCATATGCTGGAGTAGAATTCACTTTGACACCTGATGGCTGAAATTCCGTTGGAAGCTGACTAGTGGGATATTTTCTCCATCTCCACCATGTTCAGTGGCTACTTTGCTCTTGGTAAGGGTAGAAGAGACTCTTAAGCTATGGTAAGCAGCTCTTCCAGGAGAAGGACACTCCAAAATCAAACCATTGTTCTCTATTCTTGGGTAGTGTCATAAACTCTGTACCATAGTCTTACACTGCTTTGGGTTAGAGTTCTCTTGCTTAAGGGTACACTCGGGCACACTTTTCTATCTAGTTTTTCTTCCTTTTGTTTTGTTAAAGTTTTTATAGTTTAGATAGGAATATTTATTTTAATATTGTTGCTATTCTAAAAATATTTTATTTTTCCTTATTTCCTTTCCTTACTGGGCTATTTTTCCCTGTTGGAGCCCCTGGGCTTATAGAATCCTGCTTTTCCAACTAGGGTTGTAGCTTAGCATTTAATAATAATAATAATAATAATAATAATAATAATAATATGGTGAAGAGCAAGTTTCTCTCAACTTGCGTCTGTTTGTGCTTTCATACATATATATATATATATATATATATGTGTGTGTGTGTATATATGTATGTATGTATGTATGTATGTGTTCGTGTTTTTGATACATGTAGGCCTATACATAAATACTGCTCACACAGACGCGTGTATCCGCTCACGTATATGAATATACAGCACACGCAGAATCATGGAATTTAACAAACGCCAGTGGAAATCGCCCCCGACACAATATTGCCATTAATGAAAAGGAGACATCACCTTTAACTCTGAATGCCTCTTAATTTTGACTACCCGCCACTTCAAACAAAGCTCAAAAAATAAAAAAAGATAAAAAAGAATATTCAACTTTAAGTGAGGGAAAGTTAGTACTGGAGATTTGGCTCGTTTTTATTCTCTTGCGTTTTTATTTTTAATGCTCAGGAATGCGAATGATTTTTTTTTTTCGTGTAAAGCCTAAAATTCAATAATTTTGCTTTGATAAATGCTGGAGAAACGTGGATTATTTTGCCTTTTTTTGCATAGAAGGGGAAAATTAAAGTAAAGGAAAAGGACTCTGGGAAAATGAAAATGGAAAATAATTTGAACATCCTGTTTATTATTAAGATTTAATTTTTTTTTCAAGCCAGACCACAAGAAAACGAAGAGGTTTAAATATTGATGAGGCCACAGAGCTTCCTCTCAATGGAAGGAAGGAACGAATCACAGAGGTAGGAAGAGAATACCAAAGTTTCAAAGAGAGAAGGAATAACAATTTATATCCTTTCATAGTCATTGTCTGATTTTTTTTTTCAATCTTTCACTAAACTCTAATTCTAAAGACCCTGTATTGGAGATCATAGTACCTAAATACTTAAATGATTCTACCTCATTACTCCTTTTTCCTTTCAATGATATTTCATTTTCCATAGCATAGGTTAAGTAAAGTCTGGAAATCAAATGGCCCAGTAAACCGGGAATAAAATTTGTAAATCAAATCGCCTGAATTTATATATAAAAATCAGACTATATATTAGTTTAGTGAGATCGGTGTTAACTCTATGGACATGAGTCATGGTATGACAATGGAATAATCTCCAATAGATTTAGTAGATTTGAGAACAAAGTCCTCAGAAGGATATTTGGAGTTAAATGGCAGGACAGGATTAGAAATGAAAGTGTAAGAGAGATTATACGGGTGCCATGTGTGGATAAGATCATGGTGAGGGGTAGATGAAGATGGTTTGGGCATGCTCGTCGCACTAACCAAGAGAGATTATTTCACCAAACGTTCAGCTGTGCTCCACATGGCATTAAAAGAGTTGGGAGACCTAGGCCTACACGGCTGAGGACTATGAAACGTGAAGTAGGAAATGATGAATGGAGAAGTGTTGAATTAAAAGCTCAAGATGGAGACGACTGAAGAAATCTAACCGAGGCCCTTTGTGTCAAAAGGCGTAGGAGATGATGACGATGACGATCCTATCATAAATTTTTCTTTTGCTTCCCTAGTTACATCAAGATTTAACATGCCA
>NC_090762.1:39945312-39952062 GCF_036898095.1 Palaemon carinicauda | reverse complement strand
GTCAACCAAACATCATATTAACAATTATACACACACATGCTCTTGGTAAGGGTAGAAGAGACTCTTTAGCTCTGCTAAGCAGCTCTTCTAGGAGAAGAACATTCCAAAATCAAACTATTGTTCTCTAGTCTGAGTAAGTACCATAGCCTCTGTACCATGTCTTTCCACTGTCTTGGATTAAAGTTCTCTTGCTTTAAAGGTACACTTGGGCACGCTGTTCTCTCTTATTTCTCTCCCTCTTATTTGTTTTGAAGTTTTTATAGTTTTATATATAAAAGATATAATTTAATGTTGTTACTCGCCTTAAAATATTTCATTTTGATTACTTATTACTTCTGTAGCTCATCTATTTCCTTATTTCCTTTACTCACCGTGCTATTTTTTCCTTGTTGGAACCCTTGGGCTTATAGCATCTTGCTTTTCCAATCATGGTTTTCAGCTTGGCTTTTATTATTATTAATGATAATAATAATGATAATAATAATAATGATAATAATAATAATAATAATAATAATAATAATAATAATGGTAATGATAATGATAATAATAATAATAATAATAGTAATAATGATGATAATGATAATAATGATTATAATAATAATAGTGATAATGATAATAATTAATAATAATAATAATAATAATAATAATAATAATAATAATAATAATAATAATGGATTTCCTACCGCTCTTGCAGAGAGTATCGCATTAATTTCAGAGGCGAACCAAGTAACCCCGATAACCAGTATACTCTGTATTCAGGCTCGGTGCTGGCGAGTATATAACGATTATTTACTGTGCAATTTAGGAAATTACAGGTAACTACTCTTAATAGCTAATCATTTTACAATGCCATGTATTTAGGAAGTTATTCATCAAGGGGAAGTATGCTAATATGGAGGAGTATTTAGAGTTCGTGTTTATTAATAACATTTGCTTGGTCATGTTATTATTATTATTATTTATTATTATTATAAATGTTATTGTTATTATTATTATTATTATCATTATTATTATTGTTATTATTATCATCATTATTATTACAATTATTATTATTATTATGATTATTGTTATTATTATTATAAATAATTATTATTATTATTATTATTATTATTATTATTATTATTATAGTTAATATAATAATAATAATAATAAATAATAATTATTATTATATTATTATTATTATAATATATTATATTATTATTATTATTAATTATTATTATTTTTATGGTTGTTGTTACTATTATCTTTTGCATGTGTTGTTACTTTACCACTTTAAAGACGCGTAGATATAAAGAGATAATTATATAAAAAATATTATTAATAGGGATTCAAAGAGACACGAAACTCTAATAAAAAAAGATATAAATTTGTTTACTATTTTACGTCATTACAATACTATTCAGTTATTGATAAAGAAGATAATTTTACTTTAAAGTTCACAAAAGCTCTCTCTCTCTCTCTCTCTCTCTCTCTCTCTCTCTCTCTCTCTCTCTCTCTCTCTCTCTCTCTCTCTCTCTCTCAGTTCTTAGTAACAAAGATAATTTTTCTTTAAAGTACGCAAAAGCTATCAAAAATCATTTTAATAAGTAAATCTCTCTCTCTCTCCTCTCCTCTCCTCTCTTCCTCCTCTCTCTCTCTCTCTCTCTCTCTCTCTCTCTCTCTCTCAGTTTTTAGTAACAAAGATGATTTTTCTTTAAAGTTCGCAAAAGCTATCCAGAATCATTTTTATAAATAAAAATCTCTCTCTCTCTCTCTCTCTCCTCTCTCTCTCCTCTCTCTCTCTCCTCTCTCTCCTCTCTCTCTCTCTCTCTCTCTCTGTCGTCAGTTCCCCCTGATGCTTATACAATAAACGATTAGGTCACAGGAACCGATTAAATGTCCCCTAATACCTTCATAATAAACATCTCCCCAACAGAAATCACAGAGCCTCTCCGAGACCCGGAAATAAACGTAATAAACAACATAATTTCCGAACGTTTTCCTCTTATTAACGCCAACTAAAGAACCTTAAAGAACGCGCCGTAGGCCTTATCGGGTGAAAGCTGATGTAGCCTCCGGAATGAGAGAGAGAGAGAGAGAGAGAGAGAGAGAGAGAGAGAGAGAGAGAGAGAGAGAGAGTGAGAGAGAGATAGAGAGATGAGGAATAATTAAAAGATAAAAAGGGATGAGAACTTATCAAGAGAATAAATTTGTCATACAGTTATGCCCACGTGGGTTCATAACGACACTGGACTAATGTTCTATGCACAATTAACCCGCACTTTTACGTTCCAACCGATTAAATATACTTGCAATTCATCGACCGCTCTCGGCCCCCGCTATTAGCGATTACCTCCCGTGAGTGCAACAGCCTTAAGGGCGGCTTCGCCGTGCTTCCCGCTCGAGAGAATAAACCTTACGGACGATGTCACGGGAGCTTTTATTTTCACCTTTTGTAGCTAATGGAAGTAAATGGAGCAGGACTTGTTGAGTCAGCTGATATGCAGGATGGCAAGGATTCCTTTGGGGATGCTTAGGATTTTTTTTTTTTTTTTTTTTTTTTTTTTTTTTTTTTTTGCGTGGCCCCCACTCCGGTGCTAAGTCATTAAGCTTCCCGCGCTAATTTTTGGATTCCATCGCTTTGACCCCCCCCAAAAAAATTCTAATCAGGTAGGTCACTTGAAGAGATTTCCTGGCAGAGTTCTCCTTTTGTTTGAGTTGATTAAAAAAAAAATAATTTTCGATGATAATGAAGAAATTACTACGTTATTTTACTCGTGTAAAGAACCTAATAAGATTTATCACCAAATCCTAAATTATAAGTTTTCTTCAAGCCTTTCCTTATCACAGATCTCAGGGTTTATATATTTTTTAGGGGTTGTGGTGGCCGATGTGGTAACGTCCTCGGCTGGTGAACGCCAGACTGGGGTTCGAGTACCTCTCAAACTCGTTAGTTCCTTTCGTCTCTGCAATCCCATCATCCTGTGAGCTAAGGATGGGGGTTTGTTTAAAGAAGCCTATAGGTCTATATTGCCTGGCCCTCCTTGGTCCTAGCTTGGGAAAGGGGGGCTTGTGCGCTGATCATATGTATATATGGTCAGTCTCTAGGGTAATGCCCTGCTTTCTAGAGCAATGTCACTATTAGTCCATGAGCCAGACAAGATATCGGTACCACCTCTGGTGGCAAAACTTTTTTAGCACCAATTTGTAGATTGGGTCCCTATAAGTACATTTAAATGTGATAACCTCTTCAACGGAGTAGCTTAATATATTTTTAGGCCACTCAAAGTTTTTACTATTATTTTTTATTTGTTTTTTATTTATTTTATTTTATTCTATTTTTACAACCTTTGTAATTTGTTGTAAAAGTGGGGGTTTTCTGTCAATAATTGGTGTGTGAACCCATGATAATGTTAGAAGATAAGACTACTGTATTTTAAATTGAGTTTTTCTTCAGATTTTCAGCAGTTGAAGACATTTTTAAAGACATTCCTTTCAGAATTTTCATTTTTTTCCGGAATGCTAAGAAGTAGATGATGTAAGTAAGATTCTCAATCATAATGTGCAATCTTTACTCTTTTAAGAGTTTCCTTTGAAGTCAGTTAGTTTAAGTCACTTACTCCTAAATCATATTGATGATGATGAAATCCTGTACATAACTGAAGTTATGTACAGTTAGAATCAAAAGAACGCAGACACCCGGGCGAAATCTTTCGTCAGATGTCTCTAGAGTTCCCATGACAAAACAGAAAAGGTGTTGCTCTTCTTACTGCTACTATGAAATGGGCGGAGCCCTCTCCAACCTTAACGAATCAAAGATAGCAAAGGGGTGTTTTTGCTAGTGAAAGCATTAGAATTTTACAAATCGAGTTGCCATATTTCATTCTGTTTTATCATTTGACGTTTCGAATATCCACTGCAAATATTGAATACACACATACATACACATATATATATGTATATATACTGTATATTTATATATATGTATGTATATATATCATGAATCCAACAAGTCATGTAGAAATTATTGGAGTATCGCAGCTGAACACATGCCTTCCGTTAACAGCTGCAATAGATTATTTCGACATTAGTCTTGTTCAAGTCACCGATGAAAGAAAAAAGTATATTCAGAATATGGTTCGATAAAAAATAATAATAATAAAAAAAACACCATACATGAGTTGCCGGCCCTAAATGACATTCAGAGAGAGAGGAGAGAGAGAGAGGAGAGAGAGAGGAGAGAGAGAGAGAGAGAGAGAGAGATTCGGCCTGAATACATCGTTTTTAATATATTTGTATTACGTTGGTCAAAATTCACCCGTAACTTTTTCCGTTAGGTTAGTGACAAACAAATAGACAGAGGTGAAAACATGTCCTCCTTGGCAGAGGTAATAATAATAATAATAATAATAATAATAATAATAATAATAATAATAATAATAATAATAATAATAATAATTGGACCAAAACGTAAATTTTGAGAGTTCTGACGAGGTGAATATTGGCCCGCGCACTGAGCCATTTTATAATTTGGAATTGCAAGATATTTCTTTGGATTTATTAATCGTAATTAGTTCTTCTTACCTTCTAAATTCCTGAAATTTATCCATTTATTCAAACCTACCGAAATCTTGCAACCCTTCCAGAAACGACATTATTACTCCCTATTACTTCCATTCTTGCATGTTTGTCTTTCAACAATTCCAACTCTTAGTGAGTTAAAGATTCACTTCACGAACATCATGGCTCTAGAGAATGAAGCTTATAAGGTTTCTCAAGATTATATTTATTTTGAAGTTGAGCTTTATGTAAGTGAGTGATATAAACTCGACGCTATATATAATATAATATATATATATATATATATATATATATATATATATATATATATATAATATATATATATTTATATATATATATATATATATATATATATATATATATATATATATATATATTAAACACACCCACACACACACACACACACACCCACACACACACACACACACACACATATATATATATATATATATATATATATATATATATATTATATATATATATATATATATATATATATATATATGATGAATTTTGCCAGTGGGAAGGGGGGAGCCCAGACCTGCTAGCGGAAAGGGGGGAGCCCTTCCCTGCCAGTAGGAAGGGGGGAGCCCCGCCCTACCTGAGGGAAGGGGGGAGCCCCGCCCTGCCAGCCGGAAGGAGGGAGCCTCGCCCTGCCATCAGGAAGGAGGTAGCCCCGCCCTGCCAGGGGTAAGGGGGGAGCCCCACCCTGCCAGCGGGAAGGGGGGAGCCCCGTCCTGCCAGCGGGAAGGGGGGGAGCCCCGCCCTGCCAGCGGGAAGGGGGGAGCCCCGTCCTGCCAGCGGGAAGGGGGGAGCTCCGTCCTGCCAGCGGGAAGGGGGGAGCCCCGCCCTGCCAGCGGGAAGGGGGGAGCCCTGCCCTGCCAGCGGGAAGGGGGTAGCCCCGCCCTGCCAGTGGGAAGGGGGGGGGGGAGCCCCACCCTGCCAGTGGGAAGGGGCCCCCTGCCCAGCCAAGAATAGAGAGTTCCTGCATCTAGCTTATTTTAAAAAAAAACATGAAGGGTGGAATCAGGAAGGCAGTCATGTAAAGCAAAACAAGAATCTTGAAGACTTCTTCTTTCTCTCCATGAGGAAGAAGTCTTCAAGATTCTGCTTCTGAAGACTTTTTCTTCTAAGAAGAAAGGGATCAACAACAAGTGGAATCAGGAAGGCAGTTATGAAAAGCTAAACAAGACTTTTGAAGACTTCTTCTTTCTCTCCATGAGGAAGAAGTCTTCAAGGTACTTGCTTTAAAGACTTCTTCTTCCTCATGGAGAGAAAGAAGTCTTCAAGATTCTTGTTTTGAAGACTTCTTTCTTCTAAGAAGAAAGGGATCAGCGACAAGTGGAATAAGGAAGGCAGTCTTGAAAAGCAAAACAAGAATCTTGAAGACTTCTTCTTTCTCTCCATGAGGAAGAATTCTTCAAGATACTTGCATTGAAGAATTCTTCTTTCTCATGGAGAGAAAGAAGTCTTCAAGATTCTTGTTTTGAAGAATTCTTTCTTCTAAGAAGAAAGGGATCAGTGACAAGTGGAATCAGGAAGGCTGTCATGAAAAGCAAAACAACAATCTTGAAGACTTCTTCTTACTCTCCATGAGGAAGAAGTCTTCAAGATTCTTGTTTTGAAGACTTCTTCTTCCTCATGGAGAGAAAGAAGAAGTCTTCAAGATTCTTGTTTTGAAGACTTCTTTCTTCTAAGACGAAAGGGATCAACGACAAGTGGAATCAGGAAGGCAGTTATGAAAAGCTAAACAAGAATTTTGAAGACTAATAACTGATTTATTTGAAAGGATTCGGACAGAAAATGCAGGAAGAAGAGGGAGACAGGAAGTAGAACGGGAGAGAAGAAATAAAGTATCCGAAAAGGAGAACTAGTTATTATTTGTTGATCACTTTACGATTGTGCGGATTTGAAATGAGAAAGTAAAGTCCATAATGTTGAAGATCCAAAAATAAAGATTGTGCAGAATAACGCGGAAACTACACAGAAGTAGAGAATATTGAAGGACCAGAGAAAGCTAAAATTCTTCAATCTGAAGTAATTTTTTTTCTTCTAAAATGAAGAACTTCTAAGGAGAGACACTCCAATTGGACATCTTCCTGTTAGCACGTGCTTATAAGAAAAATAATTATCTAGGACCGACGAAGGAACGGCTTTGGGATTGGAGATTTTTGGTTTATTGCGCCCCGG
>NC_090762.1:39935312-39942812 GCF_036898095.1 Palaemon carinicauda | reverse complement strand
GTGCAGCTCTGAAAACAGAATGCGTCTTATAGAGTTTTTTGTAGAGCAATGTAAGCAGCCTGCAAATAGAATTAAGGTGAATGATAAGTATATATATATATACAACCTGTGGGGAAAAGTGTTATCTGCTGACCAAAGATAACTTCAGTGAGATTGAATCGCTGATCTCAACACAAGAGGAAGCTGATACAAGGGTCTTCTTACATGGTAAGCATGCATCTGAAGATGGACATAGATCTGTCATTATCACTACAGAAGATAATGATGTCCTCATACTGAGTCTTTCGTTCAGTAGTGTGATACAATGCCCATTATATCAGAAGTGCGGGACAAGTAACCTTACTCGATATATGGATATAACAAAACTTGCATGTGCTATTGGAGAAGATGTCTGTCAAAGCCTCATAGGCTTACACGCTCTCACTGGTTGCGACACGGTTAGTGCATTTGCTGGTCGTGGCAAGCTAAGTGCACTAAAGCAAATGAAAGCAAAGGAGACCTACCAACAAGCCTTCAAGCGTCTTGGTGAAGCATGGGATGTATCGTCAGAACTATTTGAACAGCTTGAAGACTTTGTTTGTCGAATGTATGCATCTTGCTCCACCACCGTGGTGTCAATGAGATGCGTTATCATATCTGTGCGAAACGTGGAAAGGTGGAGTCTAGCCAGCTTCCACCATGCAAGGACTGTCTCTACATGCACGTTCAGAGGGCTAACTATCAAGCAGCTATTTGGAGGCGCTCACTTAGTAGCAAGCCAGCAGTTCCAAATCACAACGGTCATGAGTGGACCTCAGACGATGGGATTCCCACCATAGAATGGATGAAAGGATCGCCGGCACCGGATGCTGTGTTGCAACTAATGTTTTGCCAGTGTGTTCGTAAATGTATACTTCCAGGCTGTAAATGCCTGACAAATGGACTAAAGTGTACTGATATGTGTAGGCTTCAAACATGCTCCAATCAGAACATCAAAGAAGCAGATGTTGAAGTTAACCTGGATGAGTCGGACGATGATTATGATGATGATAAAAATGATTAAAACTGATATTTTTGTCGATATATGTACAAAAAAAACCATAAAGTTAACAAGAACATGAAGCTATATTGTTGTGCATATAGCTTGCTTATGGTATTCAATGGACATGCGTAAATAACGTCTGCTTGAACAATAATACTATTCCCTATCTGTTTCCTATTGTGATATTATGTATGCATTCTTTTATACCACATAAAAGGGGCACATGGTATAGTTTATGGCTTTGATTTTGTCTGCCCTTCTATGTATACATAGAGTAGTCTGTTTCAGTGTATTATGCTAGTTAATAAGGCAGATGTAAAAACGCAACTAGTAAAATTGCACGGCGAAGTTGGTATGCGGATCGGACCAGAACCGCCAAATATTTCTAATTTGATTTTTAATTTTCACGGAAACAGCAGTTACTGTTACAAATGTGTCTCTCACATTGACAAGTAAGTCCTTGAAATGTTGTCTGATCATGCCTTAAGCAGCCAAATAGGATGTGATGCATCTGAAGTGTATTGTTTAAATTTTGTGGGACCAGAACTTGCCCCACCCCCTAATTTTTCCTCTTGAGCTGTTTTACCTAAAAAAACAACAAAAAATGACACAGAACCAATATAATTAGGTATCTAGGGGTCTAGTTTCTTTATAAATACACAAATACATGTAGCCAATACCTGATATCCAGTCAATAGAAATATATAAACTAGGTATTACCAGCTAAAGGGGAAAAATCCAAGTTTTTGAGTTAACAGGGTGATATTATTAAACGGCTCATAACCATACTTAAGCAACCACAAAGCAATGGTTATCACATGAAAATATTAGCGGTAGGTATGTATCTTTCTAAAAATCAAGACTAGGATTTGCCACCCTGGGTGGTACCAATTAGTGAAAAATCTGGTCCTGGCTCATGGACTATATCCCTTGCCTCTGCCATTCATGAGCTGCCTTCAGATCTTTAAACAATAAGCAAGGTTGCGTGAAAAGTAGCCAACATACTTTAGAAATGCCACGGTCTTCGCCTATATAAAATGTGTAATTTATTCCACAACATCTATCATATTGTTGCTTGGAGGTTACTTAAAGCGAATGTTTGATAAATTTGCTCTTAATATCGTTTTGATCAATATGTTTTTCATATGCTGGAGTAGAATTCACTTTGACACCTGATGGCTGAAATTCCGTTGGAAGCTGACTAGTGGGATATTTTCTCCATCTCCACCATGTTCAGTGGCTACTTTGCTCTTGGTAAGGGTAGAAGAGACTCTTAAGCTATGGTAAGCAGCTCTTCCAGGAGAAGGACACTCCAAAATCAAACCATTGTTCTCTATTCTTGGGTAGTGTCATAAACTCTGTACCATGGTCTTACACTGCTTTGGGTTAGAGTTCTCTTGCTTGAGGGTACACTCGGGCACACTTTTCTATCTAGTTTTTCTTCCTTTTGTTCTGTTAAAGTTTTTATAGTTTAGATAGGAATATTTATTTTATTATTGTTAATATTCTTAAAATATTTTATTTTTCCTTATTTCCTTTCCTCACTGGGCTATTTTTCCCTGTTGGGGCCCCTGGGCTTATAGCATCCTGCTTTTCCAACTAGGGTTGTAGATTAGCATTTAATAATAATAATAATAATAATAATAATAATAATAATAATAATAATAATATGGTGAAGAGCAAGTTTCTCTCAACTTGCGTCTGTTTGGGCTTTCATTCATATATATATATAATATATATATATATATATATATATATATTATATATATATATATATATATATATATATATATATGTATGTATGTATGTATGTATGTGTTCGTGTTTTTGATACATGTAGGCCTATACATAAATACTGCTCACACAGACGCGTGTATCCGCTCACGTATATGAATATACAGCACACGCAGAATCATGGAATTTAACAAACGCCAGTGGAAATCGCCCCCGACACAATATTGCCATTAATGAAAAGGCGACATCACCTTTAACTCTGAATGCCTCTTAATTTTGACTACCCGCCACTTCAAACAAAGCTCAAAAAATAAAAAAGATAAAAAAAATATTCAACTTTAAGTGAGGGAAAGTTAGTACTGGAGATTTGGCTCGTTTTTATTCTCTTGCGTTTTTATTTTTAATGCTCAGGAATGCGAATGATTTTTTTTTTTCGTGTAAAGCCTAAAATTCAATAATTTTGCTTTGATAAATGCTGGAGAAACGCGGATTATTTTGCCTTGTTTTCCATAGAAGGGGAAAATTAAAGTAAAGGTAAAGGACTCTGGAAAAAGGAAAAAGGAAAATAATTTGAACATCCTGTTTATTATTAAGATTTAATTTTTTTTCAAGCCAGACCACAAGAAAACGAAGAAGAGGTTTAAAGATTGATGAGGCCACAGAGCTTCCTCTCAATGGAAGGAAGGAACGAATCACAGAGGTAGGAAGAGAATACCAAAGTTTCAAAGAGAGAAGGAATAACAATTTATATCCTTTCATAGTCATTGTCTGATTTTTTTTTTCAATCTTTCACTAAACTCTAATTCTAAAGACCCTGTATTGGAGATCATAGTACCTAAATACTTAAATGATTCTACCTCATTACTCCTTTTTCCTTTCAATGATATTTCATTTTCCATAGCATAGGTTAAGTAAAGTCTGGAAATCAAATGGCCCAATAAACCGGGAATAAAATTTGTAAATCAAATCGCCTGAAATTATATATAAAAATCAGACTATATATTAGTTTAGTGAGATCGGTGTTAACTCTATGGACATGAGTCATGGTATGACAATGGAATAATCTCCAATAGATTTAGTAGATTTGAGAACAAAGTCCTCAGAAGGATATTTGGAGTTAAATGGCAGGACAGGATTAGAAATGAAAGTGTAAGAGAGATTATACGGGTGCCATGTGTGGATAAGATCATGGTGAGGGGTAGATGAAGATGGTTTGGGCATGCTCGTCGCACTAACCAAGAGAGATTATTACACCAAACGTTCAGCTGTGCTCCACATGGCATTAAAAGAGTTGGGAGACCTAGGCCTACACGGCTGAGGACTATGAAACGTGAAGTAGGAAATGATGAATGGAGAAGTGTTGAATTAAAAGCTCAAGATGAAGACGACTGAAGAAATCTAACCGAGGCCCTTTGTGTCAAAAGGCGTAGGAGATGATGACGATGACGATCCTATCATAAATTTTTCTTTTGCTTCCCTAGTTACATCAAGATTTAACATGCCAAGATAATATGTTATTCAGGAACTTTCAAATCCATTTATATCCCGGCTTCAGACTCTTTAAAGTCTCATCCTATTTTCAAGTGGATAGTGGGCGAAGGTTATGTAATTGAATAAATCTTTTTCCTTTTTATATATGTCACTCTTGCCGTACGAAATACATTGCATGATAACCCAGATACGTAATAAATTTGTTTATATGAGTGTTACAAATAACTGTGTTATCTCACAGTAGAACAAGCAAATGTCAAGCAGTCTTGTTTCCACTGTTTTCGTGTGGTCGAATTGGCATACAAGCACGCATTTTCACACACACACACAAACACACACACAGCATAAGTGTTCATTAGTCCAAATGCATATACATCCGCATGAGAAGGAGAGAGTTTACCTGAGTACCTGTCAGTGTATTTGAGTAGTATGAGAGAGAGAGAGAGAGAGAGAGAGAGAGAGAGAGAGAGAGAGAGAGAGAGAGAGAGAGAGAGAGAGCAAAACCTTGATGTCATTTTCGAGGCAAGACGATGGCAGGAGGACTGTCAAGGGATGATACGGTCTCCTCCCCCCCCCCCCCCCCATAATGCATGACCCTCCTCCTCCTACAAGGAGTTCTCTCATCTAGAGAAGAAAGTGAGCTAGATTCAGGGACCATTCTGGATTGTGTCTCGGTTCTCTCAGCCGGATGGAATGTCACAGTGGTTGTGTGTTTGAGAGAGGGCCAATCGGCCCCCTGAGAAATCAGAGTATGCCGAAGAAGTGGAGAGCAAGATGTAGTCTGGTGTGTATCAGACGTTAAGGACGGCGCTGACGCCCGAGTTTATTAGCACAAAATGTGTCTTGGGCTCTACCTGTAGATTTTTCATATATATATATATATATATATATATATATATATATATATATATATATATATATATATATATATATATTTATATATATATTTATATACTATATATATATGCATATATATATGTGTGTGTATTTATATATTCAACATATGTATAGTACAGTATATGCACGTATGTATATATATATATATATATATATATATATATATATATATATATATATATATATATATATATATATATATATATATATATATAATATATATTAATTTATATATATCTATATCTATATATATATATATGTATGTATATATCTATATCTATATCTATATATATATATATATATATATATATATATATATATATATATATATGTGTGTGTGTGTGTGTGTGTGTGTGTGTGTGTGTGTGTGTAAGTAAGTTTTTAATAAAATTGTGACGAACAGTTGATTAGATATGTTTTACATATAGTTCACTCTTTAATGAAAAAATAAATTTGGTTAGCATTAAAGGCTATTTTACGTGAAGAAGATTTGCATAAAATTATTATTGTTTTAGATATCCTGAAGTATTTAAAGGAGCCCCACTGACTTATTTTTATACGCACGTTAGGTTAGGTTAGGTTAGGTTAATATAGGTACTTGTATATTCTTTTGATAGGTAGGTGAAATCGGAGTTGACAGCAAGGCAAAGAGAGATCAAGGGAAGCCCCTTGATCTCTCTTTGCCTTGCTGTCCAACTCCGATTTCACCTACCAATCAAAAGAATATACAAGTTCCTATATCAACCCAACCTAACTTAACCTAACCTAACGTGCGTATAAAACCTATATAACCTATTTTAGAGAAAACAGGTCAGGTGAAGCCATTAAAGGAACGTCGCAAAAAACATTTGCTACTGTGTACATTGTGCCCTACGTGGAACACTGTAAGCTTATCAAATAAAGCTTCATTTATCGTTAAGGAAGCGTTTCCTTCCCCAAGGACGCCACAACCCTTTGTGGGACGCTTTTGTGGTTGGGCAGTGTTGGTAGTTTTTAAAACCATTGTCAGGGTGGTAGGGGTAAATAACACTTAGATTCCAGTCATAGATCGTGGACTAGTGTGATAAAACATACACACATACGCACATATATACAGTATATATATATATATATATATATATATATATATATATATATATATATATATATATATATATATATATGTGTGTGTGTGTGTGTGTGTGTGTGTGTTTTTTTTGTGTGTGTATATATAACATGTATATACAGTATATATACACTACATATACTGTATACATAGTATATTTAGTATTAGCATAGTATATTAGTATATTATTATGATATATATACAGTAGATTTACTGTTGTTTTCTCATCTCTATATTCCGCCCGTTTCCCGTTTTTCAAAATTTCCACAGTGAGAGTAAAACGTGAATTTCTAAGACAGCGATGCGACTCTGTCTTTTGAGTCCCAATCGAAAGCAGCGAGTTACGGAAGATTGAGAATGGAATTCGGAATCTCTCCTTCCAGTGACTAACATCCATCCATCAGCTCTTTTTTTCTCCGAGGGAGGTTCTCCATCCGTCGTTATCAATTAAGGGCGAAAAGCCCTTTCTAAAACCATTAGTTGCTGGGTCTCGGTGTCTCTTGCAAGATGTAGAACCGGGTCCCTCGAAGAGGGGGCTAGAGGCTTTTTGAATCGGCGGGTCTTTTCGAGTCGGTGTTTACGTCTTTCGGTTAGCTTTTCCAACTGACGGGAAAATTATGCTGACGTGCAGATAAAACTACCCTCTTATTTTTTGCCTGTGGACGACGCATGGCGAAGACGCTAGTACTAAGTATTTCATTTATAATAATAATAATAATAATAATAATAATAATAATAATAATTATTATTATTATTATTATTATTATTATTATTATTATTATTATTATTATTGCTATTCTTATTATTATTATTACTTGGTAGGCTATAAACATTGTTGGAAAAACAGGATGCTATAAGGCCAAGGGGTCTAACAGGGGAAAAATATCCCAGAGAGGAAAGGAAATAAGGAAATAAATAAACTACAGAAGTGAAGAAAAATTGAAATAAAGCATTTTTAAGAACAGTAAAAACATTAAAATAAATCTTACGGTCTATTAAATTTCTTATTCCTGATCTAGATATTAATCTCTGGCACCGTCGTTCAATTAGTTCATTATGCATGTTGCATAAGATTTTTCATAACTCTGACCATCCTTTACATTTAGATCTCCCTGGACAATTCTATCCTGTTCGTAATAAAAACTTTAAAACAAGAGGAAGAGAAATATGACACTCAACACAGATAATATTCTTCCCAGTTTTTTTTTTTCTTCTTTTTTTTTCTACTTGGACGTCCCAAGTTTTTTTTTCA
>NC_090762.1:39917812-39925312 GCF_036898095.1 Palaemon carinicauda | reverse complement strand
TATTTAGTCTTTAAATATCATGTATGATTTCTTTTTACGATCTTGCTTTCTTAATAATACTTTTATTGAATTAAGAATTGACGTTACTAAACATTTTTAAATTGAAAACGCTGCTTGGTATAACGCATAGATAATTAACTTGAGCATATAATGTATAGTTCAGGTATTTAAATTTACAAAGAGAATGTAGAAAGTATTTATTATTTTATGATCAAAAGGAACGAGAGATGATGTTTTATTTTTACAAACAAGAATCATCTTAACCATCCATTTCTTTAAAAAAAAAAAAAAAAAAAAAAAAAAAAAAAAAAAAAAAAAAAATAAAAAACATTTAGAGAAATTTATCACATTAATGCAAAGCAAGTGTTATATCATTTTACATTTTCTGTATATATAAGATTCTTCGCCACGCTTTTTAACTACTCTAATATTTTATTAGACAATCTCAGCACCTACTAAATGATATCATTACGTTCACGTATAATTGTGTATCCTGCCTTAGCAACTTACGACAACAGCAAGATTAATAGATAATTCATGATTTATGGATTTGAAAATTCGTATTATAAGGGTGGTCATTAGGAAAAATTTATTCTTCATAAAGTTCATTATAAGATAATACCATCAGCCTCTTTCATGTACTCCATTGCCAATACTACAAATGAAAATATGATTTGTCTTTTAGTGATGGTTATGTTCAAGCCCTTTCATAAGCTTTACACCAAACGCTATTTAGAAAGAATAAATTGAAAAGAGAATAACAAATATAACTAGAGGGGCACTCACTAGAGCGCAGACCTCCGCTGTGGAAGCTTATTTCTCGACCGTTTGCTGGACTTTGACCTTGACCTTTGACCTTAACATGTATTAATTGGCGTGGAATTTCCTACACTCAAATATGAACGAAGTTTGAAGTCTCTTTGACAACGCTGTCCAAACTTATGGCTGATTACGTAAATTTGACATTTTGCTTGACCGTGACCTTGACCTTTGACCTTGATCTTCCAAAATTATATAATTTCCACCTTCTTATATGACAGTTAATCCAAGCAAGGTTAATTACTCTACGATTAAAATTGTGGCGTGGAAGCTGTTCACAAACAATCACAAACACTCACACAAACAGGGGGTAAAACATAACCTCCTTCCAATTTAGTTGGCGGAAGTGATTAGGGAAATGTGTCATTAGTATTTGCCCTTCGAAATATGCTACGGAATATATTATTCAACTATATTAATTTTTTTAATGAGGCGCATTTGCACGGGCCCGCAAGAGTGCCCTTTTAGCTCGGAAAGAGTTTCCTGCTACCTGATTGGTTAGAATTATTTTGTCCAACCAATCTGCGATTAGGAAATTTTTCCGAGCAAAAAAGGACACACCTTCGAGTCAGTGCAAAGGCGCCTCATTAAAACAAATTGACTATAATATAACTTCTTACGCGTAATCTGGAAAGTGAAGGAAACTCATTTAACACAGCAATGAAAATTAACAATAAAAATCTGTTTATTAAGGAGCCAGGACGGATAACACGGAGGATAAGACACGATACTCTTAAATCTATCACAGCCTCATTGATATGCAATTTGTATTATCAATCGTCTGATTCTGCACAAATATATAGAAAAAAATACTCAAATTAAAATGAATAGAATAGAAAAGCTAATATATGTTAGGTTTTTACTGGTTTTCACCAATTTATATTAGAATTTTGAATTATCGTTGATCCTAACATAGTATCATATTGAAGATTAGAATCATTATAACAGCGTCAATATTGTTACTTGACAGAAAAAAAGAATAATAATTTCAATTAAACAAAAACGAAATGTCATTTCTATAGAACGCAATTTCTATCATCCCTCAATTGGCTCGTTAACATGGTACCAAAAACCAATATTCGGAAAATTATCTTTATTACATAGGTCGGTAAAAACTGGGTATTTTAAAGATCATGTCATGATGTTGTCTGATTGACCGATTTTTGGAAAAAAAAAAAAAAAAAAAAAAAAAGATTTTGACATAGAAAAAATCTATTTTTGGGAGAGATAGCCATGTTGTCCTGATGGAAGTTCCGGTGGAACGATAAATTCACTCCTAATTGTTATCGTCTGTGCAGATGTATCATGTGACGGCTAAAAGTGCTAAAATATTGACATTCATTGAGATCACCAATGATTCCACACGTCCGTTGATTAATTATTGAATTTTAAGAGATATTTATCTAATTAATTTGAAGGGAAATTTGATGAAGATTGATGCTGCACTGTTAAAAAAAAAAAGCCTAATTTCAATCTGAAATTCTCCGTAAAGATATACTGTTCTCAGCCGTATTTCAGTAAAATACAGGCGACCGTAATTTTTTCCCTACTTTCTTATTATCTATTACGGGTTGGTGACCGTAATATCACTCCTTAACATCAATATATCCGTTTTTAAAACGGTAAATGTCTGGCAACATTTATTCCAGGATTTTTACCGTCATTTGCGGCAAATTTCTAACAGTGTGTTACTAGGTAACAGTGTGACTGTTACGTGATTCTTAAGACTTGAATATTTTGCGATTAATTAATATACAAATTTCTTCGTGTGCATCAAAGTCGATATTTCCATCTCCGGTCAGGTAGTTTTTCCAAAGCAATCATACTTCATATATGATTCAAGGTCATTGACCATAATAATCATTGCCCAGGTTACACATCATTCACATATGATTGAAGGTCATTGACCGTAATAATCGTTATCCGGGTTACGCATCATTCACATAGGATTGAAGGTCATTGATCGTGATAATCGTTATCCGGGTTACGCATCATTCACATAGGATTGAAGGTCATTGATCGTGATAATCGTTATCCGGGTTACGCAGCATTCACATAGGATTGAAGGTCATTGACCGTGATAATCGTTATCCGGGTTACGCATCATTCACATAGGATTCAAGGTCATTGACCGTGATAATCGTTATCCGGGTTACGCATCATTCACATAGGATTGAAGGTCATTGACCGTGATAATCGTTATCCGGGTTACGCATCATTCACATAGGATTGAAGGTCATTGACCATGATAATCGTTATCCGGGTTACGCATCATTCACATAGGATTGAAGGTCATTGACCATGATAATCGTTATCCGGGTTACGCATCATTCACATAGGATTGAAGGTCATTGACCATGATAATCGTTATCCGGGTTACGCATCATTCACATAGGATTGAAGGTCATTGACCATGATAATCGTTATCCGGGTTACGCATCATTCACATAGGATTCAAGGTCATTGATCACAAAAATCGTTATCCAGGTTACGCATCATTCACATATGATTCAAGGTCATTGATCACAAAAATCGTTATCCAGGTTACGCATCATTCACATATGATTCAAGGTCATTGATCACAAAAATCGTTATCCAGGTTACGCATCATTCACATATGATTCAAGGTCATTGATCACAAAAATCGTTATCCAGGTTACACATCATTCACATATGATTCAAGGTCATTGATCACAAAAATCGTTATCCAGGTTACACATCATTCACATATGATTCAAGGTCATTGATCATAATAATCGTTATCTAGGTTACACATCATTCACATATGATTCAAGGTCATTGACCATAATAATCATGAGGCCAAGTTACATTAATGACGGCCATATGGTCTCCAATTCTCTTCAATCATAAAACAAAAAGAAAATTGTGATTCTTTTTTAACTTTCAGCCTTTGGGAAGAAAGCCTCAGAGTTGGTCGATTAAAATCTTCATTCAGATTCCAAAATGATGAGTTATCCTTGATAAGATCTAAAATCAACTTGTTATCTTGCAGAAAGTGTGTTCCATCTTTTGTTTCCGTCCACAACATTGAATATTCTTATTCTGTTTTTTGTCCAACCCACTCTCTTGTCGAAAATTGTAATATATTTCAAGAACATATCTTCAACACAATTTTTCCTTTCCTCACTGGGTTATTTTTTCCCTATTGGAACCCTTGGGCTTATAGCTACCTGCTTTTCCAACTAGGATTGTGGCTTAGATAGTAATAATAATAATTCATTTTGCTTGGCACTCAAAGATTGCACTTATCTTCTTTTATATTATACTTTTTTATAGAAATAAGTTCAACTGCAATATAGTTAAGTACAAATTTAATTTCTTCTCCACTGAAGGCTCTTTTCATTTCTGGCCACATCAATAAAGTTGTGAAGCTTGCTCATCTCGGGGTATTCGATCTGAAACACAACGGGGAACACATTAATGATCATATTTTGTAGAGATATCACTAAAGAATGAGAACATTACATTTCAATATGGCAGAAAGAGAAACATTACTTTTGCAAACATTACATCTAAATGTCTTAAAGTAGAAAAAAAAAAACTAGCTCTTGTTTCATTACTATGGATGATTAATGTAGACTACTATCAAATGTCCCGTTAATGTTGATTATAATATGTCATGAATTTTTTTGGTATAAGAAATTCAAACTTTAAGTTTCCGCATCGCAATTTCATTATCAGAGCCCAAGCTATATAATATGATAACATGTAGATACATATTTATCTATTATTTTTCCTCTATTAAAAACCGTACGCTTTTTAAGGAATGATAGCGACTTATTTTCTCCTTCATTTTATTAACTTTTTTATTATTATTTGTAACACCATAAATAATTCCCTTATTTTCACCAAACTTTCAAATGGGCTCTACAGGACACTAGAAGAATTGGAAGCCCCAGGCCTACATGGCTGAAGACTAAGAAGTGTTAAGTAGGGGATGATGAATGGGGAAATATTGATTTAAAATCTCAAGATAGAGACGACTGGCGAAATCTAACCGAGGCCCTTTGCGTCAATAGGCGTTGGAGGAGATGATGGTGACGATGATTGAAGGATTTTATCGCAATAAGAGAAATTTGTTTCCCAGCTCTCTGGTTTTAATGGTTTCAGTTCGAAGTATTTCTGCGTTATGTCTACTGCGAAATAACAGGTTCTAGAAGAATATTTTTGTAGCAGTTTTCCTCTCCCCCCCCCCTTTTTTTTTTTTTAATAATGGAGTACTGATATCGCTCATTCCTAACTATTAGATTAGGAGAGAATGACTGAATTACACCAGCGAGGGAGAAAAATATTTAGAAAATAATTAACGCACTGAAGATAAGAATTCACTAAACTTCCTTAACCCAGAAGAGATTCCCCTATTTATTTGTCATAGTTTTGTTAAATCTAAATTTGTATTTTTTAAAAACTTTAAATAACAGATATCAGCTGCTATTACCAAGATGGACAAGTATTATTATTATTATTATTATTATTATTATTATTATTATTATTATTATTAGCTAAGCTACAACCTTAGTTGGGAACGCATAATGTTTTAAGCCTAAAGGTTCCAACAGGAGACAATAACCCAGTGAGGAAAAGAAATAAGGAAATGAATAAACTGTATGAAAAATTTATGTATTCCGTAATGCGGATGCTGTAATCAATGTGTTGTTATTATTATTATTATTATTATTATTATTATTATTATTATTATTATTATTATTATTATTTATTACTATTTTTTTATTTATTATCTTTTTATTATTATTATAATTGTTGTTGCTATTGTTGTTGTTATTATTATTATTATTACTATTATTATTATTATTATTATTATTATTATTATTTTTTATAATTGTTATAATGATAATAATAATTACAATTATTATTATTATTATTATTATTATTATTATTATTATTATTATTATTATTATTATTATTACTCCCAATAACCAGTAAGGTATCGTAATGGCAGGGCATGTTACCTCATCTAAATGACAATTACCGCTTACATTAATCATCATACCTTGAGTTGCTAATGCGATATACCTTGGGATTAACTAATGCATTAGATATCATTTGAGCTGGAGAGAATTCAGGCTCTGGCCCATGAATTATTGAATATGTATTTCAATAGAAACCTCCTTAGTGTTGTGCCTCATGTTCTCGCTGGAGCGATACCGCTTATGCATTTCGGCTTCTGCGTCAAATGGCGATAACATTTTAGCGTCCTGTTGTAAATGAAAGCTTGCTTTATTACTTACTTACTTTCTTTGATGGCTGCTTTTCCGGTCCCTTGCAGCAGGAGAACCCCACTCTCTACAGGACCTCCACTGTCGTTTTACCTTGTTCGTTCAGAGTATTTAACGTTTCATATTGCGTATTGTTCATTTACTGTTAAATCGTCATTGTCAAAAGACTCATGAAATAAGAAAGTCTTCAGTTTCCTCTTGAAAGCCTTAATGTCTTCAATCATTCAAATGTTTCGTGGGAGTTTATTGTATAGTCTCGGGGCCGCATATTTAAAGGCTCTGAAGCCTACAGTAGACATATATCTAGGTTCCAATAGTTAGTAATGCTTGTTATAATTTGCACAAACCTTTGGTTTTATGGCTATATCTGTAATGCCTTCTCTCAAAGGGTTAAGTACTGCATTGTAATTGTTCAATGGCTACTTTCCTCTTGGTAAGAGTAGAAGAGACTCTTTAACTATGGTAAGCAGCTCTTCTAGGAGGACACTCCAAAATCAAACCATCGTCCTCTAGTCTTGGGTAGTGCCATACCCTCTGCACCATGTTCTTCCACTGTCTTAGGTAAGAGTTCTCTTGCTTGAGGATACACTTGAGGCCACTGTGCTATCTAATCTCTCTTCCTTTTCTTTCGTTAAACTTTTTATAGTTTATAAAGGAAGTATTTATTTTAATCTTGTTACTGTTCTTAAAATATTTTATTTTTCCTTGTTTCCTTTCCTCGCCGAGCTATTTTGCCTGCTGGGGACCCTCGGCTTATAACGTCCTACTTTTCCAACTAGGGTTGTAGCTTAGCAAGTAATAATAATAATAATAATAATAATAATAATAATAATAATAATAATAATAATAATAATAATAATAATAGGTTGGTTTACTGTAAGCTATTTGACGAAAATCTCCCATCATCACCAATCCGCACTGGCCAGTGTGATGATGAAAACTGGTCTAACCCCACACATGAATTGAGATGTCTGAGGCCTTTGTCCTGCAGTGGGATGAAAACGGCTGCATTTGTTGTTATTGGGGGATCATACACGGTTCAAAAGTTGAAAGATGAATAGTGCAGTGACTGTTGTACCTCTTTTCTCTCTTAAGGGTTGTGGTGGTCGATATGGTAACGCCCCTGACTGGTGACCGCTAGACTGGGGTTCCCACTCAGACTCGTTAGTTCCTTTGATCATTGCAACCTGGCCATCCTTGTGAGCTAAGGATGGGGTTTAGGGGAGCCTATAGGTCCATCTGCTGAGTCATCAGCAGCCATTGCTTGGCCATCCTTGGTCCTAGCTTGGATGGAGCGGAGGCTTGAGCGCTGATCATATGTATATATGGTCAGTCACTTACCCTTGCCTCTGCCTTTGATGAGGGTCCTTTAAACCTTTAAACCAAGCTTGTTTAAGGAACTGCCTTCATTTTGAAAAATTTA
>NC_090762.1:39880312-39892812 GCF_036898095.1 Palaemon carinicauda | reverse complement strand
GGAGATTTCAGGAGAATGAATGCGCGCGCAGGCCCTGGGCGGAGCCATGCCAAGGGGAGGCGGCATTGGTCAACGGGGACCCGCCCACCGTGCCACGGGAGGGGGCGGAGCCAATGGCCACTCTCACTTGGCACGCTGTCAGTACGACGACACACATCGTACGACGCCGCCTAATTCGTTATCATTATCATCATTATTCCTTTGATGTGATCGTGGAATATTTTCCCCAAAACTCTTTGATGGCGAGACTTTCAAATCAAGTCCCGGTTTAGAGTGACTCCGGGGGTATTTTTCGGCCCGCTTCGCCCCGTCACTGTTCAATTGGCAGCGATTTTGGGTAGCGTGACCCGAAAGATGTAGGCATTGTACGCCTTCCTCGTACGCCGGTCGTTCACTTGGCATCACTTCTGAGTCAGCAAGTCTTCGCGAGCCCAGTCACCCCTTCCCCTCCCCTCCCCCCTGTAATCAATAATTGGCTGGTTTTGTGTTGATGATATTTACCGGCGATTTTTGATGGCGCCAAAGTCGTTATACAAGATCGACTCGCTCGTGGAATGATGCCAAAATATCAACAAGGTTCCTTCCATATCACTCTTTTTTTTTCTCCATTCTCTCTCGTCCTGTTTCCCTGTTTCTTTTCCTCCTCTTCCTGTGGCTCTAAACGATTCTTTGCGGTCAGCACCTGACCATGTCATAGGAACATGGTCAGACGAGTGCCTAAGTTGCCCTGAGTGCCTGTCAAACACACATCCTTCCGAGGAGTGGCGTCTGTTTGTTTGTGTACTAACAAGATTCAGTTAAAAGAAGTTTATAATTCTTTATATTAATTATCATCATTATCATTGTTGCAATCATTGATATTATTATAAACCAATCTAAAAATATAGTTAGAAAAGCAGATACTGCAGGGCCAAGGGCTTCAATAATGAAAGCATCACAAAAATGGAAAATAAACTAAAAACAATGATATAGAAATGACTAAAATGCAGTAAATAATATAAAAGGAAGTTGAAGCGAGGCTCATATCAACCTGCTCCAAAAAAATAAGGACAGTTATACCATTTATCTTTATTTCATTATTAAGATTGGAAACCAACTTTAAAAGCAATGAAAAAGGACTTTGCAAAGGAAAAAATATGAGGAGAGAGAGAGAGAGAGAGAGAGAGAGAGAGAGAGAGAGAGAGAGATAGTTTTATAGCATCTACAACTCCTTCTTTGACACTAGTTTTATACAAATCCTTCTCTTCACAGTGGGACTCTTAAACGGCCGCCTAGAGCCATTCTTGCTTAGCTTTTCAAACTTGCCATAAAGAGTTTGAAGGAAACACTTTATAACTTGGATCGACATATTTGCCTTTGTGGTTTTTCATCTCTTCAATGTTGGGTGAGAGGAAGGGCCAGGATCCTCTTCGCTATTTCAACTGTCTCAAGGATGTCTATTTGACTGTTAAGAATCTAGGGATTAAATATTAGCCATTTTGTATTACCTTGTGTTTTGCTATTTTCTGGAAGGTGTGTCATAAAAAAAACCTTTTTAGAACGTAATACTGTTTCCCCCCCCCCTCTCTCTCTCTCTCTCTCTCTCTCTCTCTCTCTCTCTATATATATATATATATATATATATACATACTATTTTTATATGAACTATCTTTAAAACTAACATATAATTATCTCTCTCTCTCTCTCTCTCTCTCTCTCTCTCTCTCTCAATATACTATTTATAGATGAACTATCTTTAAAACTAACATATACTGTAATTCTCTCTCTCTCTCTCTCTCTCTCTCTCTCTCTCTCTCTCTCTCTCTCAATATACTATTTATACATGAACCATCTTTAAAACTAGTATATAATTCTCTCTCTCTCTCTCTCTCTCTCTCTCTCTCTCTCTCTCTCTCTCTCTCTCTCAATACACTATTTATATATGAACCATCTTTAAAGCTAATATATAATTCTCTCTCTCTCTCTCTCTCTCTCTCTCTCTCTCTCTCTCTCAATATACTATTTATATATGAATTATCTTTAAAACTAACATATAATTCTCTCTCTCTCTCTCTCTCTCTCTCTCTCTCTCTCTCTCTCTCTCCCAATATACTATTTACATAACTATCTTAAAAACTAACATATAAATCTCTCTCTCTCTCTCTCTCTCTCTCTCTCTCTCTCTCTCTCAATACACTATTTATATATGAACCATCTGTAAAGCTAATATATAATTCTCTCTCTCTCTCTCTCTCTCTCTCTCTCTCTCTCTCTCTCTCAATATACTATTTATATATGAACCATCTTTAAAAGTAATATATAAATCTCTCTCTCTCTCTCTCTCTCTCTCTCTCTCTCTCTCTCTCCTCTCAGTATACTATTTATATATGAACAATCTTTGTAACTAATATATGATTCTCTCTCTCTCTCTCTCTCTCTCTCTCTCTCTCTCTCTCTCTCTCTCGCAGTATACTATTTATATGTGAACCATATTTGTAACTAATATATGATTTCTCTCTCTCTCTCTCTCTCTCTCTCTCTCTCTCTCTCTCAGTATACTATATATATGAACAATCTTTAAGACTCTTATATGATTTTTTCTCTCTCTCTCTCTCTCTCTCTCTCTCTCTCTCTCTCTCTCTCTCTCTATATACTATTTTTTATATGAACCATCTTTAAAACTCATATATCATTCTCTCTCTCTCTCTCTCTCTCTCTCTCTCTCTCTCTCTCTCTCTCTCTCGTTTTTCTATATAAATATATAGATAGATAGATAGACGTATTCCCAAACAGGGATATTCCGTTCCCATTTCGTCCGTCCAGTAGTCATCAGTGCGGCTGGGCCGGCGGGCGGCAGTATTCTCACAATCCATTAACAGATTACCAAGATTTCAGGGGCCCGTAAGGTCGACTGGAATTTGATGCAATCTTTGTAAATACTGCTGCGCTAGTCACACAACACACAGCCAAGTGCAGCAGATTGTGGGACGGATTAAATCCAGCTGTAGATTTGGCAAAACTATACATTAATCGCCAGTTTGTAGCTTGAGGCATAGATTAAATGCAGATTTGAAAATGAATTCAAAATATTTGGTTTAGTCTTTTTGAAATTATTGTACTGTCTTTGTATACTGAATCCTTTTTTTTAATCCACTCCTGCTTATATTTTACTGTACGCTGGGCTTTAGAAGTTTTATATTTTGAATATATAAAACGAAAGTGGAATAACTTCAAATGATTTCTCATAGAAATATTTTGGATTTTCACATGTCAGTATATGAAAGTGCATATGTCAGTATATGGAAGTGCATATGTCAGTATATGGAAGTGCATATGTCAGTATATGGAAGTGCATATGTCAGTATATGGAAGTGCATATGTCAGTATATGAAAGTGCATATGTCAGTATATGAAAGTGCATATGTCAGTATATGGAAGTGCATATGTCAGTATATGAAAGTGCATATGTCAGTATATGGAAGTGCATATGTCAGTATATGGAAGTGCATATGTCAGTATATGGAAGTGCATATGTCAGTATATGAAAGTGCATATGTCAGTATATGAAAGTGCATATGTAAGTATATGAAAGTGCATATGTCGTATATGAAAGTGCATGTAATTGTATGCAAAATTACCGTTTTGCCATTACTTGAATGGTGATAAACTGATGTATATTGCATCCCATTGCTAATCGAAGTCTTGTTTATCTATTTATTATGTGCAATAACTTGATCTTATGACGTAATACTCTACACCCAAGATTTGTCATGGAAGCAATGAACTCTGATTCTTTTATTATTATTATTATTATTATTATTATTATTATTATTATTATTATTATTATTATTATTATTATTATTATTATTATTATTATTATTATTATTATTTGCTAAGCTACAACCCTAGTTGGAAAAGCAGGATACTATAAGAACAAGGGCTCCAACAGGGGAAATAGCACAACGAGGAAAGGAAACAAGGAAAAATGAAATATTTTAAGAACAGTAACAACATTAAAATAAATATTTTCTATATAAACTATAAAAACTTTAACAAAACAAGAGGAAGAGAAATTAGATAGAAAAGAGTGCCCAAGTATACCCTCAAGCAAGAGAGCTTTAACCCAAGACAGTGGAAGACCATGGTACAGAGGGTATGGCACTACCTATGACCAGAGAACAATGGTTTGATTTTGGAGTGTCCTCCGAGAAGAGCTGCTTACCATAGTTAAAGTGTCTCTTCTACCCTTACCAAGAGGAAAGTAGCCACTGAACAAATACAGTGCAGTAGTTTATGCCTTAGGTGAAGAAGAATTGTTATGTAATCTGTGTATTGTCAGGTGTATGAGAATAGAGTATAGGTTACAATTGTTTCTCACTTTTTGGTGGCCTATTGGAAATATCCGATTGACGTTCTGCTAGACGGGAGATCGAGTCTCGCTCAAACTCAATAGTTTCTCTAGTGTATGCAACCTCACCATCCTTGTAAGCTAAAGATGATAGTTTTGGGGGGAAGACTATAGCTCTACCTGCTGAGTCATCAGAAGACATTGCCTGGCCCTCCTTGGTCCTATCTTATGTGGGGAGGGGTTGCTGAGCGCTGATCTCATGGATACATGGTTAATCTCTTGGGCATTGTCCTGCTAGGGCATTATCACTGTCCTTTGCCTCAGGCATTCATGAGTGGCCTTTCAACCCTTTTAAACTCTACTGATGATAGGAAACTTGTATTTTTCCTTGTTTCCTTTCCTCACAGGGCTATTTTCCTTGTTGGAGCCCCTGGGCTTATAGCAACCAGTTTTTCCAACTAGAGTTGTAGCTTAGCAGGTAATAATAATAATAATAATAATAATAATAATAATAATAATAATGTAACTGATTTTATCTCGAACCTAAAACGTATTTCGCATTAAACAAGAAAACAATGGGGTTGTAATGATATAAAATCTCAAGATGAGGGTTTTTTCATGTATTAGTTCTGATGATATTTAAAGAAATTAAATATGGATTTCTGGGCTTTGCTTATGCCTTATTGCTTTTGGCATGATGCTTCGTCTATACGTTGTGTTTCCTGATTAGAATTCGAACCCTATCTCCTCTTATTAGGTATATATATATATATATATATATATATATATATATATATATATATATATATATACACACACACATATATATATATATATATATATATATATATATATATATACACACACATATATATATATATATATATATATATATATATATATATATATATATATGTTTATATATAAATATAAATATATATATATATATATATATATATATATATATATATATATATACATATATATTTACTGTATAATGCTATACATAAATGCATTGTCCGCTAATAATACTTACCGCCTTCATATTTTCGAAATGGTATTACTAAACATATGTTTTGGATACCAAGCACAGCGTAAAATAACCCACGATTATTAAAAGTCACAGGAGAGATGTCCGCGTCCGAACGTCAGTCATGTGTATTTATCTCCAAGATAAACAGTGAAGAGGAAGTCTGATGTGTTGTAAAGCATTAAAACGACAACGCCAATCTAAATTCGAATTTGCATTTTAGCCAGCGCAAAAAAGAAAAAAAAAAGTTCCTGCACACACACATAGGTAGATAACATTAGCCTTAATATGACACTGACAATCGGGGACTGAGAATTATGTTTCTTCTTCTTCTTCTTCTTCTTCTTCTTCTTCTTCTTCTTCTTCTTCTTCTTCCTCCTGGCTAATACGAGACGGAAAGGGTGGCCAAGTCGTTCGCCAGAATTACCGAATACATTTCATCAGTCAAAACAATTCGAAGCAAATGGCTATTAGTGCATATCACATCAAGTACGGAGAGAGTTTTTTTTATTTTCCTTTATTTAACGACACTGGTGATGTGAACAGGAATGACAACAAGATGCGCATGTTGGCAATTTTAGAACACCCATCTCTAACCATTGCAACGTTTACACATCCGGTGGACTCTCGATTGTTTTATTTTTGTACATGCATGTGAAGGTGTGTGGTTTTTCCCCCATATCCACACATGGCATCACTAAAGAGACGGTGCCATGTGTATCGCCGGAAACAATGATGAATAAAACAAGGTTAGCATTCTTCGTCGAAATTCTCCGAGAGTGCTCTGTATAAACAAGTGTTTATTATCAAGCAGATGTTCTTTGACAGACAATCAATGGGATGAGATATCGTCCCTTCTCTTTTTCTGGTGGGGACTCAATAATAACACGCTTGTTATCTCACGCTTCTACTTCAGGGCAGAAATATCCGATAAGATTAATCCAGTTTTTGTATGCAGCCCAGCATTATTTCCTTGCTTTTTATCTTTATTCACTCAAAGGCTTACTGCACTAATTATTCAGTGGCCACTTTCCTCTTGGTAAGGGTAGAAGAGAGACTTTAGTTATGGTAAGCCGCTCTTCTAGGAGAAGGACACTTCAAAATTAAACCATTGTTTTCTAGTCTTGGGTAGTGCCATATCCTATGTACCATGGTCTTCCACTGTAATGGGGTTAGAGTTCTCTTGCTTGAGGGTACACTCGAGCACACTATTGTATCTTCTTTCTCTTCCTCTTGTTTTGTTAAATTTTTTATAGTTTATGTTGGAGATATTTATTTTAATATTGTGACTCTTCTTAAAATATTCTATTTTCCTTTTTTCCTTTCCTCACTGGGCTATTTTCCCTGTTGGAGCCTCTGGTCTTACAGCATCCTGATTTTCCAACTAGTGTTGTAGCTTCATTAGTAATAAAAAAAAAAATAATGATAATAATAATAATAATAATAATAATAAGGCTTTCTCCTCATACCTCTGGAGTTTTCGTTTACTTTGCATTCAAATCCTTGTTTCTAAAACCATTCTCAAGATAGAATTGTCCAAGAGATAGCCAGTGGAAGTAACTTATACTTATTGATTAAGCAATCACCGTAGTGACATGCAATACGCAGTAGCTCTGGTGCGATATCAGTGTCAATGGGTTGAATGAATTATGTGTGATTTATTCACACCATCACCAAACTAAGCACTTTGTTCGAGATTGATGTGGAGGATTTAGTCCGAATATCGTAGTCACAGTGAGGCCGGGGGCGATCAGTGAACCGAATGAAAAATCTTTTCAATTACTTTTATTTTAAAAATGAAAAAAAGAAAATTACGGGTTACTTTTATCTTATAAATAAAAAAAGAAAAACACGGGTTATTTTTATTTTAGAAATAAAAAAGAAAAATACGGGTTACTTTTATTTTAGAAATAAAAAAGAAAAACACATGTTACTTTTATTTTAGAAATAAAAAAAGAAGAATGGATTACTTTGATTTTAGAAATGAAAAAAGAAGAATGGATTGCTTTGATTTTAGAAATAAAAAAAAGAAAAACACAAGTTACTTTTATTTTAGAAATAAAAAAGAAAAACGGATTATTTTGATTTTAGAAATAAAAAAAGAAAAACACGAGTTACTTTTATTTTAGAAATAAAAAAGAAAAACGGATTATTTTGATTTTAGAAATAAAAAAAGAAAAACACGGGTTACTTTTATTTTAGAAATAAAAAAAACACGGGTTACTTTTATCTTATAAATGAAAAAAAAAACACGGGTTACTTTTATTTTAGAAATAAAAAAGAAAAATACGGGTTACTTTTATTTTAGAAATAAAAAAGAAAAACACGGGTTACTTTTATTTTAGAAATAAAAAAAAGAAAAACGGATTACTTTGATTTTAGAAATAAAAAAAGAAAAACACGGGTTACTTTTATTTTATGAATAAAAAAAGAAAAACACGGGTTACTTTTATTTTATAAATAAAAAAAGAAAAACACTGGTTACTTTTATTTTAGAAATAAAAAAAGAAAAATACGGGTTACTCTTATTATAGAAATAAAAAAAAAGAAAAACACAGATTACTTTTATTTAAGAAATAAGCTACACCCCTAGTTGGAGAAGCAGGATGCTATAAGCCCAGAGGCTCCAACAGTGAAAATAGCCCAGTATGGAAAGGAAAAAAGGGGAAATAAATTATTTTAAGAAGAGTAACATCAAAATAAATATCACCTATATAAACTATATAAACTTTAACAAAACAAAAGGAAGAGAAATTGAATAGAATAGTGTGCCCGAGTGTACCCTCAAGCAAGAGAACTCTATTGGAAACAATACCGTTTAAAAAGTTCAAATGAAAATGAAAATAACATCGGTGTAAAATCGGCGCGTCCCAATTTGTAACCATTAACCCAACGGAATATTTGTGCAGAGCGACATTGCATCGAATCTCCAAAACAAACAGACAGGTCGAACTCTTTGGCACGCGATGGGAGACTTAGAGGTTCGAACTAGGGGGATTCAGGGGAGCGGTGTGGGTTGGGGGTTCTAAGGGGGGGGGGAGGTTGTGTGCTGGGGTTGCATCGAACCCCATTCAAAATTTGCATGATATATTGGATTGCGTGTTAACAGCATCTGATCTACCACGACTTTGCTACAGCCAACGCTGATGGTGGCGCTGAGGAGGAGAGAGAGTTGATCATTCCCGTGATCAAATGCATACACATGAAGAACAAGACCAGGTTCATTGTTTGCCAGTTAGATGGTGCGAGAAAAAGGCGTTTATAAAGTTTGGATTACATTACCGTCTATTCTATATTATTATTATTATTATTATTATTATTATTATTATTATTATTATTATTATTATTATTATTAATATTATTATTATTACTTGCTAAGCTACAACCCTAGTTGGAAAAGCAGGATGCTATAAGGCCTGGGCCTCCAACAGGGAAAATAGCCCAGTGAGGAAAGGAAACAAGGAAAAATAAAATATTTCAAGAATAGTAACAACATTCAAATAAATATCGCCTTTATAAACAATAAAAACACTTTAACAAAACAAAAGAAAGAGAAATAAGATAGAATAGTGTGCCCGAGTGCACCCTCGAGCAAGAGATCTCTAACCCAAGACAGTGGAAGACCATAATACAGAGGCTATGGCACTACCCAAGACTAGAGAACAATGGTTTGATTTTGGAGTGTCCTTCTCTTTGAAGAGCTGCTGACCATAGCTGAAGAGTCTCTTCTCTCTTCTACCCTTAACAAGAGGAAAGTAGCCACTAAACAATTACAGTGCAGTAGTTAACCCCTTGGTTGAAGAAGAATTGTTTGGTAATCTCCGTGTTGTCAGGTGTATGAGGACAGAGGAGAATAAGTAGAGAATAGGCCAGACTATTCGTTGTGGAGATGTAGGCAAAGGGAGAATGAACCGTAACCAAAGAGAAGGATCCAATGTAGTATTGTCTGGCCATTCAAAGGACCCCATAACTCTCTTGTGGTAGTATCTCAACGAGTGGCTGGTGCCAGAGTATTCGCTGTGTAGATGTAGGCAAAAGGAAAATGAACCGTAACCAGAGAGAAGGATCCAATGCAGTACTGGCTGGCCATTCAAAGGATCCCATAACTCTTTTGTGGTAGTATCTCAACGGGTGGCTGGTGCCAGACTAATCGCTGTGTAGATGTAGGCAAAAGGAAAATGAACCGTAACCAGAGAGAAGGATCCAATGCAGTACTGTCTGGCCATTCAAAGGATCCCATAACTCTCTTGTGGTAGTATCTCAACGAGTGGCTGGTGCCAGAGTATTCGCTGTGTAGATGTAGGCAAAAGGAAAATGAACCGTAACCAGAAAAGAAGGATCCAATGCAGTACTGTCTGGCCATTCAAAGGATCCCATAACTCTCTTGTGGTAGCATCTCAACGGGTGGCTGGTGCCAGACTAATCGCTGTGTAGATGTAGGCAAAAGGAAAATGAACCGTAACCAGAGAGAAGGATCCAATGCAGTACTGTCTGGCCATTCAAAGGATCCCATAACTCTCTTGTGGTAGCATCTCAACGGGTGGCTGGTGCCAGACTAATCGCTGTGTAGATGTAGGCAAAAGGAAAATGAACCGTAACCAGAGAGAAGGATCCATTGTAGTACTCTCTGGTCATTAAACTGTTACGTCAATTAGATTTACGAATAGATTCAAAATTAGAATTTCTTGGTATCTTAATTCAACGCATATTAGAATTTTGCGAATAGCTCGCGTAAAATATCTGTGCTATTTACTGAAGCGTATCAAATTTGCACGTTCTAAAATACTCCCTGTGTGTTGCACTTGGAGCGACATAATTTTCTTTAATCTTGTCAAAACTAACCAAGAGCAAGGAGAGACAATTTATATTAGAATATATATATATATATATATATATATATATATATATATATATATATATATATATATATATATATATATATGTATATATATATATATATATATATATATATATATATATATATATATATATATATATATATAGTGTGTGTATATATATTTATATATTCAGTGTATATATATATATATATATATATATATATATATATATACACGTTATTTATTTTCCTTTTTTAACTGGCTTAAATGTTGGTCATACTATCACCATTCTCACATAATCTTCATGAGAACCACATTTGAGCCACTTTCACATTTAGGATCATGTCCTTTAGTTTATTTTCTTTCACGGTACTCTACAAACATCCACAAGACAATTCTAATCTCCTATAACTATTCTCTGTAGTCAAGATTTTTAAATGAATTAACTTTTTTTATTTTATTTTATTTATTTATTTTTATTTATTTTTTTTCCATTGTAATGTTTCAAAGTAATTTCATCACATTTGTGTTAGAAAATCCAGAGGAATTTATTACCTCTTCACATATCCTTTTACCATAATCCAATACAGTATACATATTCCACAGTTCAAACCACACTGTTGAATACAGAGAATTTGGGAACGAAATTGCTTGCGCGCACACACACACACACATACACACGCACACAAAAGTTTCCCATCCATTCACGTTAGCAGGCCAGGTCTCGCTTGTGAGCAGAGCTCCGCAGAGAACAATGATTTACGCAAAGTCCATTTCCATTGTTTAATTGGCGTTGCGATCCGAGGTCCTGCCAACCGATGACTACCAAACAGACATTAGTGCGGTTATCGGCGCTGGCCACAAGTTTGCTGACCGACCGCTCAGACGATCGCAGACATGACTAGAATTTCAAGCGGGGCCAGAAACCTCCAGGGGAAGAATGCCCCCCTCCACCTCCCTCCCTGGCCTTCACCCCCATCCTTGACAGATTATCGGGACTGAACGATCCCCTGTGGGCAATTGATGAGTTGCAGTGACAAACGACGGAAGAAAAGAGAGGAACAGAAGAGATGTTGAAATGGAAGAAGAGACTTCGAGTTTAAAAATAACCAGAAAGATTTTCTTTGGCTCTTACATTAAGATGGGCTTCTTTTCCAATCCAGGAAAGAACCTCTGTGCTTCTGTTGAGTCATGCAGTGAATTAGCTATCTACTGCTTGTGAGACTTGTGGGACACAGCAATGCTTGAGAAGGACATGAATCTAGCTGCTTCATCGTCATGCAAAAGACTTCCATGGACTCGAAAGGTTAGCACCATAAAGGAAAAATTTGTCGTTGAAAAATAACAGTAAACGCACACACACACACTCATATATATATATATATATATATATATATATATATATATATATATATATATATATATATATATATATATATATATATGTGTGTGTGTGTGTGTGTGTGTGTGTGTGTGTGTGTGCTTGTGTGCGTGTGTGTGTGTGAGAGAGAGAGAGAGAGAGAGAGAGAGAGAGAGAGAGAGAGAGAGAGAGTGTGTGTGTATGCATACGTACTTAAACTAAACATAAGATAGGAAAGCAGAAGTCGCCATCATTTCTCTTCGGTGGTTGTCATTTTTCTCACAAACTAATTTATTCATAACTACTTTAAGCTCACCTGGAAAGAAAATCCTATAAGTTATGTATATATATATATATATATATATATATATATATATATATATATATATATATATATATATATATATATATATATATATATATAGCAACAAATGCAGCCATTTCTAGTTCACTGAAGAACAAAGGCCTCAGAGATGTCCTTATTCATGTCTGGGGCTTGGCCAGTTTGCCTTAATATGCGGACCACTGCGGATTTGTGATGGTGGGAGACTATTCTGACCGCTCCAAGCCAACCAACATAGTATGGGTGGCCTTGATTAGCGTAGCTTTGCTGATCATGGCGATGCACAAAATTTTTCACAATGTTAAGGTATCCCCGCTTAGAAAGGGGATTTACTGCGTATATATATATATATATATATATATATATATATATATATATATATATATATATATATATATATATATATATATATACATATATGTGTGTGTAATGTGTGTAGATACATGTGTATATAAACACATGCACAAGCTCACCTTCAAACCAGTAACATCATAAATCATTCAACCATCATTTACCTTGTATTTCTTGTGGTAAGGATCAAGCAAGGGGAAAAAGCACGCTTTGTCCCTCGCTCTATATAATCAGGATAATACGAAAGTGAT
>NC_090762.1:39665312-39875312 GCF_036898095.1 Palaemon carinicauda | reverse complement strand
TATGTTGGTTCTTTCCTTAAGCTACGTGGGTCGAGATTAAATTCCTAAACTGAATTTTTATATCAATTTCAATACTGCTGAATTAATGCATCTTATATTTCTCAATACCAATTAAGGTTTGTTAATTTTAAGATGTATGCCCATCACACCAGTCCATTGCTAATTAATCATTTTGAATATTAATTTTTAGTAAGCCAGGATAGGTAGGATTGCTGTATATATAAACTCCCTTAGAGCAGCAAGATTTCTCTAAGTATTTAGTACAAAATCCTGCCTCCTCTGCACTCCCTGCAACAAAATATTGCACTGTCCTGAAGTCCCAATATGGCACCCTCAATGGATAACCTGCGCATCAAGCTCCTCACCTGTCTGGAAAGGTGAAGCCAGGTGATCTCTTCGACCGTAGAGTCGAGCCCATTCTACGAGAAGCTGCCCTAGCCTGTTGACCTACCTGGTCAGTGGTCATTGAACCCGAGCACTTCTGGCTCACCCCCTGCACTCTCTCTCCCAAAACTCGACTCACAAAAGGTTGCTGCCGGTCGGAGAGATTGAGAAGAAGAGGACCCTGACGTACCTAGTTACAGCTACAGTGAGAATTCTTGGGGTGAGCCAGGCAAGAGATTAGTGCGACAATCAGGTCAACAGCCACCACGGGCATAGGACTAATTTCAAAGGAGTGCAGGTACTACAACAATGGCCATTTAGTTTTCCCCCATTTTTTAATAGCTTAGACTAATTTTAACTTTATAGGGAACCTGGCTAATTACACTATTCGGACTGTGTGCGGTGGGATTGTGTGTATATATATTTTTTTTATACAATTTTTTGCCTTTTGAGACTAACATAGTCTATGGGTCACGTGGGCCACGTGCCAGACCCCATTTTGATTTTGATTGTTGCAGACCACGTGTCTAACCCATCATTTCCATCATTTTGAATTGCATTTTTATTATTCCATTTTTGTCTTTGTTAAGATGTCCGTTTCTTTAATGTAAATTTGTGAATAAATCAATATTAGGTTAATTAAACCTCCTTAGTATTTTTGCTCCCTCATTTATTTTAATGTGTGAAATGAATAGTTGATCACGGGACAAAGTACCCAATATTTAAAGAGAAAACCTAAGTAAGTCTATAGGTGGTAACAGCGAGGAACTTTGCATTAATATATTTGCTTCGAAGGTAAAGATCCTTATCTTTAAACTTTTAAACTACTTTACATCACTGCTCCCATTTTGGATTTTGTCTTCCTTACATTAACGTAAAATACCTGTCCAGCATTTCATTGGGGTAGCTGGGACGGAGCCGGAACAGAGCCTGAGAATGAGATGACTATAGACCTGACAAAGCTAGAGTAGGCCATAAATTATTGAGATTTCTACGTGTGGAGTGCTTCGGCCTCTGGACAGTAAAATTTCCCTTTTGTATGTGAGTGATGGTTAGTGAATTGTGGCAGTAAAGTATTAGCAGGGTGTTTGTGCCCCGAGAGTAAGTGCTCATATCCTCCCCTGTTGAACTTTATGTAACTGTTATAAGGAGACTTTCCCGGACTAAGTTCCCACTCAGAACACAACCATTAAAAAATTCTCCACAGCAGTAGTTTATCACTTGAGTGAAGAAGAATTGTTTGCTAATCTCAACGTTGTCAGGTGTATGAGGACAGAGGAGAATCTGTAAAGAATAGGTCCGACCATTCAGTGTATGTGTAGGAAAAGGGAAAGTGAACCGTAACCAGAGAGAAGGATCCAATGTAGTACTGTCTGGCCAGTCAAGGGACACCATAACTCTCTAGCGGTAGTATCCTAATGGGTATGCTGGTGCCCTGGCCAGCCTACTACCTATATAACTGTTTGTTATGTCATCTAACTCATGCTATAGAAGACTTTTAGTTATTAGGACTCTATTAAAATTCTGTGAGGCTCACTCTCTAATACAGTCCTACTCATGTTGAGTCTTTCTTTCCTCACAGGTCTATTTTTCCCTGCTGGAGCCCTTAGGCTTATAGAATAGGCTTCAAAATAGAATAGGAGAAATACAGAAAACAAAATGATTTAAAGTTTATTTTACTGTCATGTGTTCTGCTAAAATTTATACTTTGAAAGGAAGGTATTAATTATAATAATACACGACTGCTGTTTAGAGTTGAATTTATACTTTTAATGATATTTGGCAAATGAAACCGTTAGTTGTGGTAGAAATATATTTCATGAAAATGCCGACCAAAAGCCCGTGCTGGTGTAAGACCAATTTAATTTTATAATAAAAATGACTCACGAATTTTGCTGAAGAAGAGAAGAACTACCTCCATTTAATGCTGTTCGCAACAGATATTTTTTTTATATGATTTTGGTTACCTATTTCGTTCTCTCCTCAAACACATTTGTAGAGGGACAATCTGTTTTCTAGATAGTTACAAAACAAATACAGACAATTACAATTGTTCATTTCATGTTCATGTTTCATCTTATTCATATTATCAAATAATGTTAACCTAATCTATTTTCTCTTAATTCCATGTTACATTTTGTTCATATTATTAGATAATATTAACCTCATTTATTTTCTCTCAATTCATTTTATATACTGAGCTGTTCCGAGTGTTAGCTAGCAACACTCTTCCGGTAACCTCATTTGAATACTCAACTGATTTTTATAAGGTGTAATTAGCGTTTCCCCTTGTATTCCATTCTCTCTAAGCTGTTCCAGTTTTCTCCGTCTTCTTCTTCTTCTTCTTCTTTTCCCGCTTTTATGTGGGGTCGAAGTTTCTGGCCAGTGTTCTCCATCTACCTCTGTCCCAAACTTCATCACCGGTTAATCCCTTTGATCGAAGGTCATCCTTGATACAGTCCATCTGAGTAGGTATTATGTTCTCTTCTCATCGTAGTTTATCCAGGTACCATTCGTTTCTTTTCAAACTTACCATAACTAGTCTTGGTTTTACGATTAGCCCTACATCGTTCTTTCAAAGTTCATTTATATAGAGGTTCTTGCCGCTGCCTTTTGTAAATCTTGGTTTTTTTATTACGTCGCTTTTGTATACTTTTAGTTTTTTTTCAATAACCTTAGGAATTTTCTCAGTTATCTTTTCCGTGTTTTCTTTTCCATGTCTACATTATTCTTATCGGTTATTATCCTCACACTTTTGGTCCGCCAGTTTCCTCGTGGAGTTTTCAATTGGTCATCCACTATTTGTATATTAGGCTCTTTACATTATACTGAGTTATGTGATGGAACATCATAATTTTGTTATAAGGCATCTTTGCTGGAATGGCTGTATCTCAGATTATCCTTCAATTCTTTGGTAAGACACACATTGTAATCACCATAGCATACCTGTAACCCTTCTGGCTTGCACATTTTCCATTTCTCTTAATGTGTTTTCTTCTAAGTGACTCTGGGTTCTGATATAAACAAATATTTTTGCCCCATCTCTACGATAACATTCGATAATTTTATTGAAATTCCAGATTTCTTAATTTCTCGAAGGTATTCTACTGTTTGGATTGTCTTCTTCAGACTATAATCTATCGTCCCCTTTCCTGTATACCTGACAAGCACAGTGGTAACGTGTTTGTTTAGCATTCGCGTGATAGCAGATCGATCCCAGACCGGAACCGTTAGTTTAAGCTGTTTATGTGAGAGTCTTTCCTGTGGTTGGGCACCACATGGGGAGTTGTGCTTGCCCAACTGACGTTCTGGTGAGCATCTATTCTGATGAAACTGGAACTGAAACCAAACACCTTTATCTTTATACCATCCTCTCATGCATTTTTCACTCTTTAGCTATGTCTATTTTGGGCTCTTCCTTCTCTCTTTTTTTTTTTTATTTCTCTGTTTGTCTTTTGTTTTATGGATCTCATTCGGGTTATGTTAATGTCGCTAACTTTATTGATAGCGACACTGCCCTATTTGGGCCCTTAGGTGATGCCTTTCTAAAATGTTCTTAAATTTCTATGGATTTTGTTATCCCAGTTGGACACTATAGTTATATATATATATATATATATATATATATATATATATATATATATATATATATATATATATATATATATATATATATAACTGATTTCCCGTTTCTATTAATTTTCTGTCTTCCATCTTTTTTTTTCCTTGCAGTTTTTCAAGTCAATTTTGTTAAGATATTTGTATGGTTATCGTAACTAAGAGGTTTAAGTTAGGTTTGGTAGTAGGTTGGCCAGGGCACCAGCCACCCGATGTGATACTACCGCTAGAAAGTTATGGCGTCCTTTGACTGGCCAGACAGTATTACATGGGATCACTCTCTCTCTCTCTGCTTACGGCTCATTTTTCCTTTACCTACACATGTACCGAATAGTCTGGCCTATTCTTCCCACATTCTCCTCTGTTCTCATACACCTGACAACACTTGAGATTACCAGACAATTCTTCATCTCTCAAGGGGTAAACTACTGCAATGTAATTGTTCAGTGGCTACTTTCCTTTTGGTAAGGGTAGAAGAGACTCTTTCAACTGTGGTAAGTGGCTCTTCTAGGAGAGGGACACTCCAAAGTCAAATCGCTGTTCTCTAATCTTGAGTAGTGACATAGCCTCTACACCACGGTCTTCCATTTTCTTGGGGTAGAGTTCTCTTCCTTGAGGGTACACTCGGGCACACTATTCTATCTTATTTCTCTTCCTCTTGTCATTTTGAAGTTTTTATAGTTTATGTATGATAGATTGATTTCAGTGTTGTTATTATTCTTAAACTTCTCTCTCAGCATATTTCCTCATTTCCTTTCCTCGCTGAGCTATTTTTCTTGTTGGAGCCCTTGAGCTTATAACATCCTGCTTTTCCAACTAGGGTTGTATCTTAGCAAATAATAATAATAATAATAATAATAATAATAATAATAATAATAATAATAATAATAATAATAATAATAATAATAATAATAATAATAATAATATAGTGCAGGTTGCTGCGTCCCCATTTCTTAGTCTCTCACCAATCTTTACTTTTTCAATTTCTTACCTTTTCATATATATTGCTTACACTGATTGTTATAATCCTCTTCATTCTCAGGTGCCAATCTGCCTCGACATTTATTAGGGTGAGAATCTCAGTTTGACCCCATTCATGCGGTAATACAGTGGTATTTTATCCCTTCACTATAGTTTCTAATCTTCACGTAAATTATTTACCATATTTATTACACAGTTTTTACACCGTGTCTATCAAAAGCGTATTTATTCATTATCTTTCTTATATTTAATGTATCCTTATAGGTCAAGGATACAATATTTTCCTTTTAAACATTTTCCTTTTAATATTCATCCAATGTTATTTCATCTTCTACATCTTTAGAGTAGATGCAAAATGTTGGGAAATAGCGACCGAGTTTTTTTTTTTTATTATTATTAAAGAACATTCTCTTTTTTTATTTCCTTCCCGTCATAATTCGCAGCTCATATCTTTGTTCTTTCTTTTTAAGCCTCTCTTGTGTTTTGTTGATCTATAAAATACAGTATGTTTCATTCAGCCTTTAAACCGCAATTTAGAGTAATCCGGCATTCTTTTCAGGATTTTGTATGGCATCCCTTCTAATTCCTCTTTTTTCGTTTTCCAATACTTTCCCAAAATATATAAATTAGAAAACTAAGTAGGACTAAAATCAATAATATTCTTACTGTTAAAACCATATCATATCACGAACTTACTATACAGTACTTCCTTATTTTCTGTTTGTATTGTATAGCTAATGGTCACATTCCTTTCACATTTGTTAATTTTATTTGTTTTTCGAATTTTGCCTGACTAGTACTGCCATCTTGTACTGTTATTGTAAGTCAAATTATACTTTTGCATATTTTGTAATGTACTCTCATACCCTGAGAGGGGTCGCTAGAGTTAATAAAAATCTAAATCGAAATCCAAAAAAAAAAAAAAGGAAAAAAGTCTGCTCTACTTCTTCGTTTCTTCGAAGTGATTTCAACGCGTCGGCTGCGTCCGGTAATTGACATTTCGTACCTTTAGTCGTAGCTCAAAAAATACTCACAAACCAGTTTAATAAAGGCTTTACGTTTAACATTTTATTTTCAAGGCGATAGAATTAAAAAGAACATTGACAAAAATCAAATTAAATAAAATGCTTTTGAGATAATATTCATAACAAACATTCGTTTGGTAACCGATTAGTGCAATCTTCATGCCAGTATTAGGCTGTCAGTAAGTATACGTGTGATATAAGTTTTTAAAGAATTTCAAAGTAATTAAATACATTGGCAAAATAAAGGGTATCATAATGATGTCATGAAGTTCTCACTTTTAAGTTCTCAACTTCTCACTTCTAAGTTCTCATTTAATCACAGTGGTTATCATAGGAACGAAATGACCATACGTGTCATCGTCCGTCTGTCATGAATGGCCTGAACAGGTTTCTATTGTATTTTACCAACAGATAATTAGAAGTAAGTATTTTTGTGGCTTGTGATATTTATAACTTATTATACTCTGAACCATTATTATTGCGAGGTTTGTGAAATTTTTATGAATGCTTAGGCCAGCACAATACGAAGGAGGCCAAATGGTACTGTACAATAGGTATAGATTTTGCAACATACAGTACCTTATGATATATATAGATATATATAATGGTGATTGTTAAAATATGAAGAGTTTTACAGAACAATTATATCTTGAATTGCATTGCAATTGCACTAGGCAAGACTCTAGCATAGTCTAGCCTAGCCTAACTTATTCAAGGTAGTGTATTAGCACTAGTCTTACTGGTTTTATTTTATTATAATACAATTTTCCCAAAATGATTTTAATCAGCATATTTCAATAAAACATTACTATAGTCCATTTCTTTTATCAAGGCATATTTGCACCGACTCGCAGGAGTGCCCTTTTAGCTCGGAAAAGTTTCCTGGTCGCTGATTGGTTAGAATTATCTTGTCCAACCAATCAGTGATCAGGAAACTTTTCCCAGCTAAAAGGGCATCTCTGCGAGTTGGTGCAAATATGCCTCGATAAAAGAAATGGACTATAGTACATTCCTTTAAACCAATAATTATGAATCGCCAGATAATAACTGAGGTAATCAAATAATAAGTTTGTATTATTGATAATTAACATGGGAATTTCAGCCTTTGGGGCTAACGAGGGTAGCGAAAATGTTCCGCTTGCTATAATATAGAAGCAATGAGATAATGTTTAATCACAAGCGAAGCGAGCATACGGCAGAATAATGACCAATAAATCATTATCTCAATTAGGTGAGGTGGTAGTAATATGATGAACATATGAAAACTGATTTATCTTCTGACACGTAACCTATTTTCTTTTTAGTTTTGACTCTAGTTTGTAGTAGCTTGCAAAAATCGGCCCCGTGTTGTTTTGTTTTAGGGTTTGACAGCCTCAGGCATCGATATTGAGTGTTAAGAATAATTTTATTTTGGAAATTTGAGATTGTTTCTGAAATCTTTATTGTACAAGCACTTTATAGCTCCACAAGGTGGTGGGGATGGTGATTGTGTTTTGATAACCAAGATCAGAGTAGAAAATCTATTAGGCATACATTCAACTATCTATCTGTCTCCATGACACTTCTCCCAATTTTGGGAGGTAGAAGACAAAAGAAAAAGAAACAAAAGGGGATTCTTTTCTTATTGTTCCTCTTTGCCTGACGAGGGACTCAGCCGAGTTTGGTTGGTACTGCTAGGGTGCCGCACCCCATCTTCCACCGCAAATGAAACGTCATATGCTGACTCACCTACCGCCGCTATCTCAGCTGTCACCAAAGTGACCTGAGGTAGAAGCTTGGCCTATTGGAATAGCATCACAATTGCCAGCCATTCATTTCAATTCCTAGCATGCTGAATTGCCTGTCTCATGTATATCTAACCACTGTGCATAATGCTGATTAAACAGTTTTGAATTTAAGCGTAATTGAAGATGAACAAGAAGACATTAGAAATTGAATGTTGCGCCTTAGCATGTTATTATGATTTGCTAGCCAGTCAGTTATATGATGAAATTATTGACTTTCTCATGCTCCTTTGAACTGTAGAGAGTATTTTCCAATTGATCCTAAAGATACTCGCGATTCTTTATTGGAGTTTGGTAGGGATGTCATTCCAATCATGTGCTTTGCATATACTCATGTTTTCTATTGCATTTTCAGTTGCAAGTTGTCAAAGGCTCATTTTGAAAATAAAATTAAAAATAAAAAATAAAAACATATCTGAGGTTTGACATGCCCCATGAGTGACGGACCAACCTGTCCTTAATTCGCATTGAAAAAGTTTCTCACAGCTGTTGTATGAAATGTAGTTCAAGTATCATCTGTCAGTAGATGTTATTTGGAGAACAAAACCCTAATTGGTGGGGCTGATTTATATTTAATATGTATAAAGTGTTTGTTTGACCTGTATTCTGATTTTTTTTTTTTAATTTGAATTGTGTTAATTCATGTTTCATCTATTTTTACATATTAAAGATGTCCTCCTTTCTGACATTTCTCAGTATTAGGCCCTATAATTAGAAACTAGTCTTCGGGTGGCATCGCCAAACCTCTGCATGGCATTGGTTATTTGTGCTCACTATTAATATTCTAATGATTTAAGACCAGTGCATTATTGTACACCAAGATGAATAGTAAAATATTCATACCTTGCTTGAAAAATACATGGTAAAATATTCATACCTTGCTTGAAAAATACATGGTAAAAATACATACTTCTTGTTGTATGGTAATCCGTAACAATCAAATAGAGACAAATTGAATATCAGAAAAGACTTTAAATGTCCTTACAATATAGGTAATATTCTAACCTAACCTAAAATTTTGGGGTGTACAAATATAGATATGCTGATAAATCACTTATAGCAACATAAAAAGTGTTCGCTCCATAACTGGAATACAAACATACGCTATGTATGAAGGGGTATTACTTTCGGCGAAGCTGAAATGAAGAGCCATTAAAATTTAGCGAGGGTTAACTACCCATGCCAATAATTAGCGGGGGTAGGGGGTGTAGCCTGCTACTGCTCCTGCCCACACACCGGTGATTAAGCCCACTTTACTTTTGACTTGGATGGAGACCGGTTGTTACCGCTCTTCCTCCTCGCCCATTTTAGACTGCCATTAATTTTTGTCTTCTAACTTAAGTCCACCCTTCCGAATGGGTAAATCACCCTTAAATAAATAGCGTAGGTTTGGATTCCAGTTACGGAACAAATGACAAATTTGTAGATAATTTGTATTTTTCCTAACGATAGAAACCTTAGCTATCTATACAAACTTTCCCGCCAGCCCTATCCCCTTTGAAGTCCTATCTCCAAGCAAAGTGAGCTAAATCACCGGTGTGTGAGCGGGAGCGGTAGCAAGCTACCCCCCAACCCCCGCTAACTAGCAGTATGGGTAGTTAACCCTCGCTAGATTTTAATGGCTCATAATATCAGCTTCATCGAGAGTAATAGCCCTAAATAAATAGCTAAGGTTTGTATCATTAGGAAAAATATAAATTATCTACGAATTTGTCATGTTTCCCTGTTTCCCATGCTATGGCAGCTGTGTTTACTGTTGTGCTAGAGTTGTAAGGAAATCCGGGGGGGTGATATGTCATAACGCAAGGTGCCTCCCCTAATTAACTTAAATCACCGAGTCATTGCTTATAAGGGGGAAGGGGGAGCTCTTCCCCACAGCCACCAACCCTCTTGCTAAAATAGGCTCATTTTGATATGCTATTTATCCTAGTCTATGTCCTTTTTTCAACTATTCTATCAGAAATAATCACAAGTGTGACAATCTTCACCAAATTTAGACAAAAAATCAATTGTTGTTACGCTGAAAAAACCTTTGTCATTTAAAAGGGGTTAACTCTCATATGAGGTGGAGACAGCCAATGAAGAATTATCAATGATGTGGCAGCCTCTCTCCACCGGAGCGTCAGGTAGAAAGGCTCTGGCTTGCCCAGGGTACACCATTGTAACTCTGTCCGCTGTACAGTTCGTATGTGTGTTGCGATTCTGGTCTTTGAGTGTTTTTCATTTTGTGTGTACTGTAACTGATTTCTATCATTTTAGTATGAGTGCAAAACAAGTTTGTGTTATGTGGATGGTCATCATTGTGAAATGTATATGAGGCATTTAGAGGTCAATTCTCATTCTTTATGCCCGGCGTGTAAGGGACATCGATGCACGTCGGAGTCTCCTTGTGCTGTGTGTCGGGAGTGGTCGTTCTCCCAGTGGGAAAAATTTTGAGGTAGAAAGAAAAAGAAATCAAAATGGGATCATTCTCTTTCGATGGCTTCAGTTTTGAAAGGTTGTAAACCATCTAAATCTCTTTTTCTGAAATTCAAAATACCCCATCCTGTTCCTTTGTTCTTGAGGCTTTCACAGGACAAGACAACGAGGAATGGTGACCAAGCATTACACCAGGATTTTCCTGCCTACATGGATTCTTCTGTCCTCTATAATGAAGCAAGAGATCCTATGTTTGAGTTTGAACCTCTTGTGTCATCCTTATCTCCTGTCGTTGAGTGGGCTCCAACCGAGGTTCACTGCATGGTGGCTGAGAAATGCCCTGGTGTGCCATTGAATTTACTTCCTTTTGCCTTTGCCTCTTATGATCAGATTTTCAAAACTGATGAGGGGTTGATTAGTGAGTTTTCTGGCTATTCGCCTCATGAATCATTAGTACTGTACAGTCAACGAAGGCTTCACCTGAGCGCCCATACTCGCCGCTATGTTTGCCATCATTGAGAAGGCCGACACTACCGACCATAATGTTCTACAAGACTGTGTAGAGATAACAGCAATTGACAAGACTAGCATCATGCTGTACCTACCAAGACCATTTGACAGTCGCATGATGGTGCAAAATGTGTAGCGCACCCCGCATCCCACAAGGTAAGGGAGCACGAGGCACATCCACCATTCCGGAGTACCAGGGGGCAAGAAATGCGTCGATCCACAGTTAGGGAAGCGAGAAGTGTGTCCGTTGATCCGCAGTTCAGGCGAGCACACTGCCTTCCCTCGCAGTTCACTTCCTCAAGAATCTCGACTATAAGTGTCACTTTTCAGGTTTGCCCTGTCCCTAAAGAGCACCCGTCATTTCGTCAGGATATTACTTCCCTGTTTGGGAACGAACCCCACAACCCCAGGCTATAAATGTGCCTGTTCCTCAGGAATTGGAAGTCATTGCACTGGAACAATGCTCTGACAGGGAATGACCTATGCCCTGTCCTCCATTCCCAAGGATGGCTCCTCAACTTCTGAGTTCAGTATCCAACCCCTTTAGGCTTCCTAGGTCTTGTACATCACAGTTCAGTCGGAACCCGACAGATATGGTCGCCCTTCTAAGAGACATTGGGCTAGTACTCCAGTACTGCATAGTGCTCAGGTTAAATGCGAGTATTGTCTTGCCCCTTTCCATAGGTCCACATACCATTATCCTGACCCAGTTTCCCCCGATGGCGTGACACTACAGGATGACCTCATGTTGAAATCTACCTTCTTTGTTCCTGCTCCAGACGTCCAGAGAGAGATAAAAGATGTGCTGGAACGATATCAGAACCGTCCTTTTTTAGTGAAATCAGAGCCCCCTAGTTAGCGCATTTGAATAGCATCTCCGGACAACTCCTCCCCTGTACCTATTGATCAGGGATATGATTCATCTGATCATTCATGTATTCATCCATTATATTCTTCGGCTCCAAAATCAGGTGAGGAATCTTTTTTTTGAGAGTTTTCTGAGTTATTTGAAAACTTAATAACTTTGGTGATATGCCTAGAGCTCCGTTTGGGTGAAAAAAGATATTGATTGATGCTTATTTTTTGGAGCCTCATGGCTCTAGGCATCAAATGGAACTACAGTGATTTCAACAGGCTGCAGATACTATCCAGAGGATTAAACTACAAGTGTTAGCGCCTAAAGATTCCCTTAAAGCTGCCCTTTCGAAACAATATATTTTATATTACAGAAACAGCTTATCCAGGTCCGTTGGCTTAGTGGCCAACTGTCGTCTTGGCAGGTGAGACAATGAACTTGGAATCTGTTGCCATGTCAGCCATGCAAGCGTGTTTCTGGTTGGACTACTGATCAGGTACAGTTTCCTACTATATATGCGGTTTCTTATTGTAAACGTCGCTGCCTGGTGATTACCATACTGGGTTCGAGTCCCACTCAAACTCATTATTGTAGTTCTTTTGGTCGCTGCAACATCACCCCCCTTTTGAGTTAAGGATGGGGGGATTGGGGTAGCTAATAGGTCTACCTGCTGAGTCATCAGCAGTCATTACCTGGCCATCCTTGGTCCTAGCTTGGGTGGAGAGGGGTCTTGGGTGCTGATCATATGTATATATGGTCAGTTTCTAGCAGTGGGATGCAGTTATTAACAAGTTTGTTTGTCAAATGGTGTCTCTGGATTCATTGGCGTTGTGTAATGTTCTTTTGACACAATGTCTGACCCTCTTCCTGCCTGAAGAAATCGCAGCAATAGCACGATAAGCAAACCAAGCCACCTTCTTTCAACAAGTGGTTTCATCTAAACAGGCTCCTCTGGTGCCTGCCAGGCCCTAATCCTCCCCTGCCTAAGCTGCCTCAACAGCATGGTTGGCTTCTTCCCAAGGCTGGCCATCCTCATTATAGGAGACAAGGCGACTTATCCTATTCCTTTCATTACTGTGGTCAAGTAAGGTAGGGAGTGTTATGGGCTCTCTTTTATCGTCAAGATATTGAACGTTAGGGACATCTTGTTCCTCCTCTCTTTGTTACTGAGTTTCTAACTAACACTTGAATTTCATCTGTTGTCGATGCCAGGATTCCTCATCTCAGTTTGCGAGCCAAAATATGTAACAGACAATCGGTGTCAGCTACTTTTAGAGTTTTTGCCAGGCTGCTTAACCATTACTTTAAACATACACATACAACTAGACCTCACCTACAGCTCCTCTATCTCGTCACGAAGAGAGTGAAGGTGACTAAATACAATCTTCTGGTAGAGGGAAGTCATTGACTGTAACCATGCACCATTCCCACCTCCTACTCTGGGAGAAGCTCAGGGTAAACTCAGGATGCTAGGAGAGTAGGTACAACCTTGTCGTTCTGTAAGAGATCTCCTGTGTCACAGGTACTTCAGGCATTCATATGAAAACATTAGATGACTCACAGGTACCCAGACACTTTTCACTAGGACGTGTAGTAGCTACACAGGAGGTGGTGTCACTGCCTCGACACCTTTACACAGGACCTTTGTAGCGGATTAAGGATGGAGGTTTCATGTTAGATTGGGATGAAAATGAAGATAGACTGGCCGTTTCCTTTCATTATCATCTGGAGTATATCATCGGAAACCCTGTCAGCTCGAATCGTTCTGTCTGCAGGCAAGCCCCACCTTACTGGTAGCTTTTATATGACATGGTATAGAAGTGTCATTCCACACACTCCTTATGAGGGGGAGCTTGTAGTAACCAGGCAAATGCATTATATATGCCACAAGGTGTGAATCAAGTAAACCAATGGGATACTACTGCTACTAGGTTGGAACCAGGCAAACCCATTAGTAAACATAGGCCTCAGTGTTACAACACAGATTTTCTGCTCAGTGTCCTTTATTGCGTGTCATTGATCCACGAGGTGTAAGGAATTTGAACTCTCACTACCTACAAGGTCAGAGTATAGGAATCCCGGTCTTAGCTTTCCAGCTAGTAGGAGCAAGAATTTCCTCCTGCCTAAGGATGAATCTTCGATGTAAATGTTTGTATTTAGCCCAGAATAAATAACGAGTTTGGAGGTAATTTTTATTTTTCCTAACAACAAACTTGAGTCTTTTACTCATACTTTCCTGCCATCACCAACCCCCCTAGAAAGTCAAAGTTGCAATCAGAATAACTACTTAGTGAGCAAGCATGAGGTTGGGGTTTCCCCACTCCCAGCCGCTAACTACTGGCCAACTACCTACACTTCATTAGAAAATTTTGATTGCTGTATGCTCCAGCTTTGCTGTTATATCCTATATAAAAGACTCGTGTTTGTATAGTTCGGAAAAATATAAATTTCCAACAAATTTGTTATAAAAGTATTAATTTTTTTGATTTCCTCTTTTAGGACTGCAACAATGAACCGTATTCGTTCCAATAGTGAAGCTTATGAAGAATCTGAAATTTCAAGTAATGAGGCTAAGGATTCTTATGATGGCTTCAGCAGTAGTCCTTCAAGTTCAGCACCAACCTCTCTGGATCCTGGAGCACAAATTGAGATGTCTGCAGCAGTGTCTGGTGTTGTACCAGATGGTAAGTATGATACTTATAGAACCAAAGTAGTTTTAGCGATGCAGTTTTCTATTATTGATATAAAATTATTACGATTGTTAATATATTATTGTTAGAAAAGTAGATGAAATTCAGAAAAGTTTTGACAAAAGCAATAGCTGCATCAGCCATATTAGAAATGTAGGGAAAATTATCTCTGTTCCCACACGAAATACAAACCTTCATCCTTTAATACGAAGAGGTGTTTTCACCTTGGTTGGAACCCTGCTGCTGTAAACGTATCCAAGGATTTGTCGGTAGTTACTGGTGGGCAGCTGGGAAGCCCCACTCCTCAGGCAGCAAACAGAGTAGCCACTTTGTTTTCAATTATAGGAGAGTACATAGGTATTCCCAGCTCCACCAACTTTAAATTTGTTCCTACGTGAGTGCAAGCCTTCATCATTTATAAGAGTACTGTATGTTTCCAGCTTTACTGGAACTTGGCTGCTAAAATTTATAGAACGAGGTGTTTGTAGTTACTGCATGTAAAGGTATACTGTACCAGTTTTATGTGCTGTGCTTCAGCCTGCTGAAAGCTTATCAAGTGTTCACAAGAGTGTTCACGCTTGTCTCAACCTGGGCCCATGTAAGTGGCACTTGTTTTTTTTGGTACCTAGATGCCTGGTTGATTCAGGCAGACTCAGTGGAGACCCTTCTTTTACACCAAGACAGGCTTCTCTCATTTTGCCCCGACCTGAGGGTCGTGGTGAATTTCGAGAATCCTCACTGCAACCATTTCAGAACCTGGTATATCTGGAAATATAAATAAACACCCAATTAGGAAAAGTGTTTCCATTTCAAAGAAGAATCAAGAGATTCAAAGAAGTGGCTTGACCCTTTCTCTTGCAAGGCTTGCTACTACCTCACCTGTGACAATGCCTCCTGGGGCACCTGACTTTCCTTGAACGTCTGGTCCCCCAACAGTCGCCTTTGCATTCGATCTCTCCAGTAGCAGCTGAAGACCTTCTGGTCTCAAAGCAAGGACATGCTGGTTCTGGTAGGGCTAGAGCAAAAGAGACTTGAATTGGAGGGTCCTAGAAGTCAACCTTCTCAAAGGGAAAGATCTTCTCTCTCCTTCCCTGACTTGACTCTCATTACGGATGCATCAAAAGAAGGGTGGTGGGGCTCACCTGTTACGGCACATAGCCTCCAGACTGTGGTCCAATTCCAATTGGCTGAGCCACATAAACCTCCTGAAAATGAGGGCAACCCTTCCAGCTCTTCAGCATTTCCATTCAGGTCACTCTGTAGTGTTGATGAGTGACAATGCAATGGTAATGGCATATCTAAACAAATAAGGAGGTACTTTTTCAATTACTTTGCCATATAGCCGTGGAAATTCTGCAATGGATGGAAAGACGATTCGATTTCCCTGTCAGGCCTGTTCATACCAGGCAAGAGGAACATTCTGGCAGACAATCTGAGCAGAACTCGGATAGTTGGTTCCGAGTGGTCTTTGCATTCCCAGATAGCCAACAAAGTCTTGACTTTGTGGGGTTCCCCAATACTAGACCTGTTCATGATATCTTAGCCGGAAACTTCTGGTGTACTGTTCACTGGTATCTGACCCACAGGGGGACTCCCAGGATGTCTTTCAATACCTGTGAGACAACCTGGACATCTATGTATTCCTCAACAAGCTGAGGTCATCCTAGAACCTGTCAATGACTAATAGCACCACTGTGGTAGCAAGCAGTATGGTATCCAGACCTTCTACTTGTGCTGACATAGGTTTTAAGGAAGCCTCCACCCCTACACATTTTTCTTTGGTAACCACACGCAGAGATCTTTCACAAGACAGTCGCATCCCTACAGCTTCACACCTGGAGGTTATTCAACATCTGACAAGGAGTGGTTTTTCTCACACTGCAGTGAAGCAGATGTCTGGGTACCTCTGGAGGTCTTCTATGGCCGTCTACCAGGCGACGTGGACACTATTTTGTAGTTGGTGTCGTGGAAGCCACTATACCCTGATGGGTGAGTTTTTGTTGCATCTACAGGAGGAAAAACTTTGCTCAGTTTAGGCAGTGAAAGGTTTTCAGCCCTTAGCCAGAAAGGAGTCGATATTTCCTCCTGGACAGAAGTGTGTATGCTCATACAAAGTTTCAATCTTACATACCCTCAGTCGGAAGCGAGACCATCTCCTTGGAACATGTTGAAGGTACTATGTTTGCTGAAAGTAGGATGGTCATCATTATTGCACTTGCCTCAGCAAAGAGGGTTAGTGAGTGGCATGGTCTATCCTATAACATTACCTATTCAAGAGGATGGGGGTAAATAACACTCGACTTCATCTCAGAGTTTATTACTAAGACTCAAAATCTGGCTATAGGGGTCGAGGTTCAGGCCCTTCCAGATTTCGAGTCTTCAGGAAGTAACTTTTCCTGACCAACTGTTACTATGTCCTGTGAGAGTGTTATGGCTCTATCTCAAGCATACTAAGAGAACTCGCCCTCATGTCAAGTGTCTGCTTCTGAGTATGGTCATGGTTGAAAGGAGACTCACCAAGACCACTGTTTCCTCTTGCATTCATCAGGTCATAGACTGTAGTCTTGATCATCACTCTGCTCAACAGAGTAGAAGACCTAGAGCTCATAACGTCAAGGCATAAGCATATCCTTGGCATTCAAGAGAAGTTTCTCTGTGGTGCAGGTACTCCAAGCACCTACTACATGCAAGACATAACCCATAGGACCCTAGATACTTTGACTGTAGGAACTGTGGTTGTTGCTCAACAAGTGGCTTAGCTACCTTAACTCCCTTGCAGGACTAGTAGCAGTCAGCCGAGGGCAGAAGTTACACAATTTTAATCTGTGATGAATGGATAGAATGACTGGCCTTTTCTTCCTTCTTCCCCTCTCTTAGGGCACAGCATCTGCTGTAGACTCTGTAAGCTGGCCTCCTGACTGCAAACAAGCACCATATTAGTTTTGTGATTTGAAATATGTGTGTACTGTATATTTTGTTATGTCCCCCAATGTCCCTGTGAGGGGGACTTTGTGAGTGCCTAGTTGTTATATGAGTGTGGGTCAACTCACTCCTTATACTTACCGGGTAAAATCACACAGAGTTTTCCACTCACCATGATTGCTTAGGCCATCAACTCTCTAACATTGACAGGCTGAGGCTCCACAAGGCATCAGGATACTCTTCTCATTCCCTATCAAGATCAGATTTGTATCCCAGGGCAATGTGTCCAGCTAGAGGAAATTTGTACTTTAACCCACCTAGAGACGAGTCTCCTAAGTAAAGAACGAAGGTTTCTATTCATGAATGAACATATGACAGTTTTAGATGTAAATTGTATTTGTCCAAACTATACAAACTTATACATATTCCTTACACATACTTGTCCCGCCATCACCTTTCCCCTAGAGGTCCTGCCTGCAATCAAAAGTGAAGAACTCACTGGATTAGTGTGTGAGCAGGAATGTTGATTTGCTCCCCTACCCTGGCTAACCAGCGGAGAGTTGTTGAAACCACAGGAATGTTTTATGCCTAAATGCAGCTCGCATTGTAACATATATCCTAAGTAAAGAACTCGCCTTTGTATAGTTAATAAAGATATGAATTATCCTTATTGATAGGTATTCATTACATATTCTTTAATGGAATTGGCAAGGCCTTAGATCTAAATATGAATTTTTAAAAATATTATTCAAGGAAAATTTTCTAATCATCTTATCCTTGGAAGAAGTAATATTAGGCCAAAACAAATTATGTCCCAGATGATATGGATTTTATCATAATGAAGCCAGGAAGACAAATGTAGACATGGTGGGAGTGTAATATTAGTAAGATGAGATATCATCCATAGTAAGATATAACTACTAACAAATCTTCAAGCAGTAGCAGTACAAGTAAGATTTAGAAAAGGTAGAAATTATACTGACCAAATTTTGATTTTAAGACATGTCATACAGCAATGTGTAGAATTTAGAAATCCACTTTTGATGGCATTTGTAGAATATGAAAAAGCCTTGATAGTGTTCACCAGCCAATTTTGTGGAGAATCTTTCGTTATTATGTTGTTCCTCTTGAGTATGTAAATTTGATAGAGTGTTCATGAGCATAGCAATTGTAACGTTAATGTTTGTGGAGCTCTATCAAATGAATTTCCAGTGAAAAGCGGAGTACTCCAAGGGAATGTGTTGTCACCTCTGTTGTTTATCCTCGTGGATTTTGTAATGCATAGAACAGTTGGATATGGTGGAAAAGGATTGGACTGTATTAGTGGTAGGATATTCGCGGACCTAGAGTATGCTGATGACGCTGTCATAAGCAAAACACCACAGGACTTGTAAAGCTTGCTTACCAGAATGCATGAAATATCACATCAGGTTGGGCTCAAGATAAATAGAAGAAAGATGATGATAATGAGAACAGAATATGCAATGGAAGATGAAATATCATTGAAAGGAGAAAGGATTAATGAGGTGGAATCATTTAAGTATTGAGGAAGTATGATCTCTAATACAGGATCTTTAGAATTGGTGTTTAATGAAAGATTGAATAAATCAAATCAGACAATGGCTAGATTAAGTAAAATTTGTAAATCAAATCCCCTGAAATTACATATAAAGATCAGGCTTTATATCAAGTTTAGTGAGATCGGTGTTACTCTATGGACATGAGTCGTGGTATGACAATGAAACAATATCCATCATATTTGAGAACAAAGCCTTCAGAAGAATATTTGGAGTTAATTGGCAGGACAGGATTAGAAACAAAACTATAAGAGATTACTTGAGTACCATATGTGGATGAGATTATGGTGAGGGGTATATCAAGATGGTTTGGGCATGCTGTTTGCACTTCCCAAGAGATTAGTTCACCAAACTTTCAACTAGGTTCCACTTGGCACTAGAAGAATTGGAAGACCCAGACCTACATGGCTGAGGAATATGAAATGTGAGGTAGATGATGAGTGGAGAAACATTGATATAAAAGCTCAAGATAGAGATGACTGGCGAAATCTAACCAAGGACCTTTGCATCAATAGGTGTAGGAGGAGATAATGATGGTTATACACCATCTGCTCCATATATCTGCCACCCAATCGAGTTGACTAAAACCTAAAGCAAGAACTTTATTATTTGATACATAAGCTTCCTAAGCTTTTATACTATTGGGAGACTTTGATGGGAGATGTTATTTCTTACTCCCAAGGCAATCAGATTTTTTTCTTTCATTGAAGAGAAAGAGCTTGCTGTTTTGAATACTTGAGCACCAACACATTTTCATGTATGAATGGAACCTGTACGTCTATAGATATCTCATTGTGCACTCCTGAGTATTTTTTAGAATTTTCATGGGAAGTAATGGATGAAGGTATTGGAGGTGACCATTTTCCTTTCCTAATTCATTTAGTTGATTAAATAGCTGCACCAAGATCTCTACGATGGATAATTGATAAAGCTAATTGGGCATTATTTGCTGTACTTAGATTATTAGAAATAGATGCTGATAATTTTCCCACTATACTGGAAGCTTGGGTTTTTGAATAGTCAATATAGAGGCCTGTACTACTGGCCAGTTTGCACGAAAAACAGATCCTTGGTGGAATATCCAAAGTTGAATAACTTGTAAAGCTATGAGAGTAGTATTTACTCGATATAGGCGTCATTCCTCTAATAACTATTTAGTTTGTTGTAAGAAAGTAAGAGCTAAGTTTCGATATCAAATCAAACAGGTTAAACCCCAGACTTATGTAGATTTTATATCCAAAATTGGAGGACTAACTTAAAAAAAGTCTATATAGAAATAAGAAAGATCAGCGGGAAACACATACCATTCCCATCACCTGTAATGGAATGCAATGGTCAAATGGTACAAAATCCTGAAGATGTAAGTGAAGCTTTTGGAGATTATTTTTAAAAAATGTTTTTAAGAAATCCTACATCTATGTATTACTAAGAGTTCATTCAAGAAGAAAATTACCCTCTAGACTTTGGAGCTGTAAGAGTGGTATTATATGGAGCTGTAAGAATGGACTTGTAATTTTCCTTTTAGCATGAAAGAACTTTTGTCAGCGTTAGCTACATGTGATGATTTGGCTCCTGAAATTGATATTATCACCTATTCAATTATCAAACATTTACCCATAAAAACTAAATAAATTTTGCTCAGTATCATCAATAGAATTTAGAAAGAGTTTATTCCTAAAATATTTGGAATATTTCTATCATTTTAGCCTTTTTGAAACCTGGAAAAGATGGTAAATTTGTGACCAATTTTGGGCCAATTGCATTACCATCTTGTACAGTATATGTATATTAATGTAAAAGATGGTAAATATATGATTGGTATTGGATTTAAAACAACTGAAAGGATTTTTAACCCCTCACAATGTGGATTCCGATGAATGCGATCCTGCACTGATGTTTTAGCAAGATGAGAGGCATCAATTTGTAAAGCTTTTGCCAGTAAGAAACATCACACATTCATTTTCAAACCATTCATGAAATTGGACTAAGAGTGGAACGTCGACTGTTAGGCCTTTCCTGAATTACTTTCAATTTAGAGTTAGAGTATGCAGTATATTCTCATTAATTCATAATTAAGAACAATGTGTTCCACAAGCCAGCATTCTAGTGTAACATAGTTTGCTTTATCCATAAATGGCATTACAGTAGTTCCATAATACTGTACCTCATGGAGTCATGCACACCTTATTTGTCGATAACCTCTATCTCATTTGCAGCATTTCGAATTGCTCTTTCCGAAAGAAAGATTCAGGTAATTATTAATGAAATACCAGAATGGGCTGCCAAACGAGGATTTAACTTTTCATCTTTGAAAACTGTGGCTACGCAATTTTGCCGTATAAGGAGTGTTCATCCTGAAACTTCCTTATATATACTGTATGTGGGAAAAGAATTTATTGCAAATGTGAAACATTCTTCTTATGATTACTTTTTGATAGTAAATCAACAATGGTTCCCCATATTAAAAATTTGAAAGTGAAACATATTCAGTCTGAATTTGATCAGTTTTACCCGATACTCCTTTTGGGAGCTGATAGAAAGCACCTAATTCTTTACAAAGCATTAATTGCCTAAACTTACATATGGCTGTGAAATATATTCCTCAGCTACAAAAACAGCACTGACACTATTAGACTCTGTACACAATGCTAGAATTAGACTAGCCAGTGGAGCTCTTACATCTTTTCCCATATAGTATATAGTTTTTTAGTAGAAACTTGTAAAATGCCTTTGAATTTCCATCGCTTGTCATCGCTAATTCGATACGGGATTAAACTTCAGAAGCAGCCAAAATCACACTTATGTAACTGTTTTTGATGTAAAATGTATTACATTTTGGGGATAATCACCCTACCTACCCTAAACCTCTAGTTTAGGGTATAGAGCTTTTAGAGCCTTGGAGAACTTGGAATCCCCAAGGGTAAAGTTTTAACTTTTAGAGTACTCTAAAGTACCTCTATGGATTCTAGACTTGGTAGAATTCTGTAAATGTATATAGGATTCAAAACAAGAAACATCCAGAGATAATGAGGGTCACTTTCCTGGGGCATGTAGAATTCCCTAAGGATTCTGTTTCAAGTTTTACTGGTGGATATGTTTTCTCGAAGTGTTAGATTACCTGACCAAGCATCCATTTTTACAGTTGAATGCTATGCTATTTTAATGGCAGTCAAGGAAATTTTCCATCTGCCTGATAAATATTGTTATTGAGTGTATTGATGGTAATAAACTACTTTAATTCATTATATCCAATAGTAATATTCTTAAATAGCTGTATCTAATTCAAAATAGAGGTCGAATATAAAATTTTGACGACTTCCTGGTCATGTAGTTATCAGGGGAAATGAGAAAGTGGACTCTCTAGCAAAGGAGGCAGTTCATAGTTGTGTATGAAATAACTTTATGGTACAGTACCTGCCAAAGATATGTACCCTACAATTCAGTCTATACTTAGAGACTCTTGGAACTTTTATTGGGAGTTAGAAAATCAGAAAATGAGTGAAATTGTTAATTGATCTCACCCATGGACATATTTTGATATGCAAAGGTCAAGAGAAGTAGTGTTATGCCAAATGAGAATTGTTCTCACCAGATTGATGCCCAGCTTTTTTTGAGTGGAGAGCATCTGCCCTTCTGTGAAAATTGCTTGGTACCATAAACTGCTAAGCATATATTGACAGATTGTCAAAGTTGTCTGACCGAGAGATTGTGCCATTTTCATAATTGCAAGGATACCAGTGGCGTTTACCTGCTATCAAATATTCTAGGACTGGAGTGCAATGTGGATGACCCTTTTAAGTTTCGTGTGGAAACTAATTTTCAATATTAAACTTACCCGATAATCATGTAGCTGTCAACTCCGTTGCCCGACAGAATTCTACGGGAGGGATACGCCAGCTATCACTATACTAGAAGGGGGTGTACTCACAAGCGCCACCTGTGGCCAGGTACTACAGTACTTGTTGTTGACGCCACCTCACTTTTTCCTCTGTCGTGCTTCCGGCAAGACGTTCTTGGATACGCTTATGATTTTGGAGTATTGTTCACGGTTTGGTGAAGTATTTCTCTAAATTTGCAGCTATTTGCTATACTGGAAACTTCTATATTAGCTTAGTTAGCTTTTGGAATTATTTTGATTATTTATGGTGACGAAGAGAGTATGAACTCTTTTTCACCTTTAAATGGCCGACCCTTCCCTTAGACGGAAGTGTTGGTGTCTAAGAGAGGATAGACTCTCTTTCTTAATTTTGCTTAACAAAAGTTATAGATTTATTTTATATCTCTCCGCCTCTTATAGGCCTCTTCGATTAACTTCCTTTTATTATAAACTTATTAAAATTAATTTTTATATTTGTTTATATTCGACCTTCCTAATAGTAGGCGGTCTTTTCTTGGTACCGAAGTTAATTAACTTTGAGCCCGTCATTTCGGTTTTACCTGTTAACATATTATGCTATTTTAATGTCTTTGAAAGAATTTCTTTGATAGTCTCGTACTGTTTTCAAAGTTGAACTAACGTTTTGTTTTGTCTCTGCAGTTGTTGACGTTCAGAACGTTCAACTTGCGCTCTATCGTTACGATAGAGAAAGAATTTTCACGGTTTCACGTTGCAGTAAGAGTAACCGTGTCTAGCGTTTTGTTCATTCTTTCTTAACTTAATGGTTTTAATCCTAATAAAGGAACTTTTCATTTTGGGAAATATTTCAGTTTTTTCCTTTAACAATAATATGTTTTAACGATATATATGATTGGGCTCTTCTCTCAGGTTCTAAGTCAAGAGAGAGAGAGAGAGAGAGAGAGATAGAGACGGAGGGAGAAAGAGGAGGATAAACGTTTCATTCAAGCGAGTAACGTTGTTATCGTTTTTACTCTTCTCCCTAGTCTCTTTAGGGGAAGAAGGTAAACGTTTCTAGAGTGATCTAGTGTTTAGTCTCTTTCCAGCCACTGAATTATTTATCTTTCATTAGATTTTTCTGTTACATTGTAATTCTGTTTTCGCAATTACTAACTTTTGAGAAAGGATAGAATTGCGTGTTTCAGATACAAACCACTTAAAGTTTCGAGTTCAGTGAAATAAGTGCAAACAGAAAATCAAAGTGATAAGTGATTAGCGCAAAGTGTGTCAGTGTTGTGCGTGAGGGTACTTCTGTGCGGGCCAGTCGTCCTCCCAGTCCGGGACCTCTTGCAAGCTCCCAAGCCCAGGGGAGAAGCAATGTCGAAGGGCAAAAGGGTTCAGCAGGCCTTGATCGGCGCACAGAAGTATCCTCGGTGGTTGCGGGCGTGTCTTACCGAGACCGTCACTCCCACCCGCAGACGATTGAGCCCTTTTTTTGCTCGTCTGCAGAAGAAATTTAGGGGAGAAAACGCTGGTCTCAGGTCTCAAGACCTCTTAAATGTAAAGTCCAGACCTATGCCAGACGTACGAAGTTAGAGTTCAACAACCCGGATGCAGTCATTGGGTTAGCTCTGACTCGCCGCAGTCATCAGTTGAATGCACTCCGCCTAAGAGGAGTAAGGTTCTGCCGCAACAGATCTCTGAGCAGACCTTAGTGTCTGCCGACCCCAAGTTGACTCTACTGCAGTCCATGCAGTCACAACTTTCGGTCTTGATGCGTGAGTGTCGGGCTGAGAAGGTTGCGCCTCCGCCTGCGCTCGCTCCGCCTGCGCTCGCTCCGCCTGACCGCAGTACCGCCTGCCAGGCGTACGATGTTGAGCCACGTTATGAGTTTACTGATCCCAGTGGTGTGCAGCTCCCTCCGCCTTCCTTAAGGCAACCTCAGCAATGGGAACAGGAGGCTTATACCTCTCGTCCTCCGCTTCCACTTGCTGTTCCACCAGTGAGGCAACACTCGCTTGAGGTACAACAACCTCTCCCATCCATGAGTCAGTCTCCTCAGCTCTCGCTGCAGCGAGCTCAACCCTCCTCAGGGCAAGCACCTCAACACCTTAGCCTTGCGCCTCAGGAGCCTCAACTTGCGAGACTTTTACTGCGTTCTGCGCAGCCACTGCCTTTTCGCTCTCAGCTCACACCGCAGGAACCTCAACTCGTTCCTCAGGAACTTGCTACTGCGCATCCGCCAACCACTCAGCAAGCGCAACCCTTGAGTTCAGCCACTCATGCCAGGAGTCAGCCTCCTCCACCCATGCGCCTACCTTCTGCTACTTCTTTTGATCAGCCTTTGCAGACTGAGCCTCAGGTGTTCCCTCAACAGAGTCTTGAAGAGGAAACCACAACTATTGTTGTTCCAGCTCGTTCTGACTCTGCTGTTCAGCATACCTTACCTCCATTTTCAAACATTATGATAATGGAGGTTATTTGTATTACTTATAAAAATATATTTGTATTCCTTGCAATATATTTTTAACAATATCGCAAAATATGGCAAAAATATGAATCATGAGTTATGAATGTAAGGTAAATATTATGTGGATATTAAAACCCCATGCAAGCATGCATAAAGCACTCTAGCACTGGTCATGGAATTTCTGAGAAATGTTAAACGCCATGCACACGCTCTGCTTACCTTACAACATGCTCTACATACAGCATGCTCTGCTTACAGCATGCTCTGCATACAACATGCTCTGCATACAGCATGCTCTGCATTCAGCATGCTCTGCATACAACATGCTCTACATACAGCATGCTCTGCATACAGCATGGTCTGCATACAACATGCTCTGCATACAGCATGCTCTGCATTCAGCATGCTCTGCATACAACATGCTCTGCATACAGCATGCTCTGCATTCAGCATGCTCTGCATACAACATGCTCTACATACAGCATGCTCTGCATACAGCATACTCTGCATACAACATGCTCTGCATACCTTACCGCATGCTTCTCAGTCACACATCTTTGGTTGTTGCCAACTCACTAGACTGGCAAGCAGTTTCATAACGTTGCCTTCTAGTCTGCTGCTTTTGCACCAGTGAAACCCTCACTGAGAGAACTTAGCTTTTCTAGGATATGGTCCCTGTAGATGAGAAAGTTCTTTTCTCCCTCCTTCTGAAATTCCCTTGAGGACTCTGTCATTTGGAGGGAGCCTTTAGCTGCGTAGCCTCCTATGGACTTTTATTTAAGCATAACATGCTTCCAGGGAAGGTAATGGTTCCACTTCAGTCGCTAATCCCGTCTGTTACCACACCTGCTCCCATAGACCTTGAGCTGTGTTGCAAGACATGCAGTCCAAGCTTAGTCCTTGTTAGAGGATTTTTTGTTTACGGAGTCAATGTGTCACGGGGAAGACGTTCAACAACCAGCAGAAGTGACTTGTTGTGACGCAGTGCGGCAACCTCAGCAACCCGATAAGGAGTTGTCTGTACGACCCAGACAGTCTAGACAGATTCGGGTTGTCACTGTACTTCCTCTCTTGCCCATGGTTGACAGTTCACAGACTGTGCAGCAGTACCATGATCTTGTGTCCGGCTCCGTCAGACGACTGGCTTTTAAGAGCTCCCACAAGTCGTCGCTGTCTGGAGATTTTCAAATGGACTATGGATCTGACCAAGGAACTGGGCCTCCTGGTCAATTTTGAGGAGTCTCAGCTCGTCCCATCCCAGACCATTGTCTCCTTGGGTATGGATCTTCAGAGTCGAGCTTTTCAGGCTTCTCCGTCGGCCCCAAGGATCTTCCAAGCCCTAGAATGCATCCAGAGCATGCTGAGAAGGAACCGATGCTCAGTCAGGTAGTGGATGAGTCTAACAGGGACACTTTCATCGCTGGCCCTGTTCATCGTGTTAGGGAGACTCCACCTCCCCCCCCTTCAGTATCATCTAGCTGCTCACTGGATAAAGGACATGACGCTAGAGACGGTCTCAGTTCCTGTTTCCGAAGAGAGGAGGTCTTCTCTCGCGTGGTGTAAGAACAGCTTTCTTCTCAAGGAAGTCTACCTTTGGCTGTTCAGAAACACGACCGCCGTCTCCTCTCGGACGCATCAGACACGGGCTGGGGTGCGACTTTGGACGGACAAGAATGCTCGGGAACATGGAATCAGGAGCAAAGGACACTTCACATCAATTGCAAGGAGTTGTTGGCGGTTATTCTGGCCTTGATAAACTTCAAGTCCCTCCAGCTTAACAAAGTGGTGGAGGTGGACTCTGACAACACCACAGCCCTGGCTTACATCTTCAAGCAGGGAGGGACTCTTTCGTGGAAGTTGTTCTAGATCGCAAGGGACCTACTCATCTGGTCTAAAGATCGAAAGCTAACTGGTAACGAGGTTCATTCAGGGCGGTATGAATGTCATGGCAGATCACCTCAGCCGGAAGGGTCAGGTCATCCCCACAGAGTGGACCCTTCTCAAGAATGTTTGCAGCAGACTTTGGGCCCTGTGGGGTCAGCCAACCATAGATCTGTTCGCTACCTCGATAACCTAGAGACTCTCTGTTGTATTGTTCTCCGATTCCAGACCCAGCAGCAGTTCACGTGGATGCTTTTCTGCTGGATTGGTTCCATCTCGACCTGTATGCATTCCCGCCGTTCAAGATTGTCAACAGGGTACTTCAGAAGTTCTCCTCTCACAAAGGGACACGGCTGACGTTGGTTGGCTCCGCTCTGGCCCGCGAGAGAATGGTTCTTAGAGGTACTGCAATGGCTGGTCGACATTCCCAGGACTCTTCCTCTAGGAGTGAACCTTCTAAGTCTACCTCACGTAAAGAAGGTACACCCAATCCTCCACGCTCTTCGTCTGACTGCCTTCAGACTTTCGAAAGACTCTCAAGAGCTAGGGGCTTTTCGAAGGAGGCAGCCAGAGCGATTGCCAAAGCAAGGAGAACATCCAATCTCAGAATCTATCAGTCTCAAGGGGAAGTCTTCCGTAGCTGGTACAAGACCAATGCAGTTTCCTCAACCAGTACCACTGTAACCCAGATTGCTGACTTCCTGTTATATCTAAGGAAAGTAAGATCCCTTTCAGCTCCTACGATCAAGGGTTACAGAAGTATGTTGGCAGCGGTTTTCCGCCTCAGAGGCTTGGATCTTTCCACCAACAAAGATCTACAGGACCTCCCTAGGTCTTTTGAGACCTCAAAGGAACGTCGGTTGTCCACTCCAGGCTGGAATCTAGACGTGGTCCTAAGGTTCCTTATGTCATCAAGATTTGAACCTCTCCAATCAGCCTCTTTTTAGGACCTCACATTAAAAACTCTTTTCCTCGTGTGCTTGACAACAGCTAAAAGAGTAAGTGAGATCCACGCCTTCAGCAGGATCATTGTTTTCACATCTGAAACGGCTACATGTTCCTTGCAGCTCGGTTTTTGCTAAACGAGCTTCCTTCACGTCCTTGGCCTAAGTCGTTCGAGATCCCAAGCCTGTCCAACTTGGTGGGGAATGAACTGAAGAGAGTACTTTGCCCAGTTAGAGCTCTTAGGTACTATCTAAAAAGGTCTTAACCTTTACAAGGACAATCAGAAGCCTTATAGTGTGCTATCAAGAAACCTTCTTTTCCAAGTTCTAAGAACTCAGTTTCTTACTATTCAGGCTTCTGATTAGAGAAACACATTCTCATCTGAAGGAAGAAGACCTTGCTTTGCTGAAGGTAAGGACACATGAAGTGGGAGCTGTGGCTACTTCAGTGGCCTTCAAACAGAGCCATTCTCTGCAGAGTGTTATGGATGCAACCTATTGGAGAAGCAAGTCAGTGTTCGCATCATTCTATCTCAAAGATGTCCAGTCTCTTTACGAGTACTGCTACACCCTGGGACCATTCGTAGCAACGAATGCAGTAGTAGGCGAGGGCTCAGCCACTACATTCCCATAATCCCATAACCTTTTAACCTTTCTCTTGAATACTTTTTATGGGTTGTACGGTCGGCTAAGAAGCCTTCCACATCCTTGTTGATTTGGCGGGTGGTCAATTCTTTCTTGAGAAGCGCCGAGGTTAAAGGTTGTGATGAGGTCCTTTAGTATGGGTTGCAGCCCTGTATACTTTAGCACCTTTGAGTTGATTCAGCTTTCCAAGAGGAACGCTGCGCTCAGTAAGGAAGACGATCTTATTAAAGGCAGAGTAACGGTTCAAGTCGACTTCCTTACCAGGTACTTATTATTTCATTGTTATTGTGGATAACTGATTATATGAAATACGGGATACTTAGCTATCCTTTAGTCTTGTACACTGGTTTTTCACCCACCCCCCTGGGTGTGAATCAGCTACATGATTATCGGGTAAGTTTAATATTGAAAAATGTTATTTTCATTAGTAAAATAAATTTTTGAATATACTTACCCGATAATCATGATTTAATTGACCCACCCTTCCTCCCCATAGAGAACCAGTGGACCGAGGAAAAAGTGAGGTGGCGTCAACAACAAGTACTGTAGTACCTGGCCACAGGTGGCGCTTGTGAGTACACCCCCTTCTAGTATAGTGATAGCTGGCGTATCCCTCCCGTAGAATTCTGTCGGGCAACGGAGTTGACAGCTACATGATTATCGGGTAAGTATATTCAAAAATTTATTTTACTAATGAAAATAACATTTTGTTTAATAATATTTAAACATAGTTTAAATAGGGAATATATAATGTTTGTAACTGAATTTTTTTTGGCATTAATGTTGTTGTTTTGATATCAGATGATATTTGATAAGCAATCAATGGATTTTTTTGCACTTCCTTTAGCATGTCCTCTTCAAGGGTAGATATTTACGTACGGCTCGAACGCACAATTGTAATTACGTACACTCGTTCAACTATCACAAATCTAGTGATGTCGACTCATTTGAAGCAATGGTCTTGGCGCAAAGCACACAAAATCACTAAATGCTCGCTCTCCTATTCCCTTCCTAGGTGGACAGGGAATAGCTTATTAAAAGGAACTTCCTCCCAAGGATGAGTCTCCTAATTAAAGGACATAGGTTCATATTTGTGTAGGAACAATTCACAAATTTTAAAAGTAATTTGTATTTTTCCCAACTATACAAACCAGGGTCCTTTAACTTAACCTCTTAAGATCACTGCCCCTTAAAGTCCCGGATTCAAAGGTTTAAAGGCCACTCATGAATGGCAGGGGCAAGGGACAGTGACATTGCCCTATAGAGCAGAACAGTGCCCTAGAGACTGACCATATACACACACGATCAGTGCCCAAGCGCCCTCTCCACCCAAGCTAGGACCAAGGAGGGCCAGGCATTGGTTGCTGATGATTTAGCAGATAGATCTATAGGCTCCCCCAAACCCCACATCCTTACCTCACAAGGATAGTGAGGTTGTAGCGACCGAAGAAGCTAATGAGTTTGAGCGTGACTCGAACCCCAGTTTGGCGTTCACCAATCAGGGACGTTACCACATTGGCCACCACAATCAAAGTGACTGTCCAGTGTACTGGCAAGGGAATGGGGCTTACCTTTCACCGTCCAGTAATTTCTGACACCTCGTTATAAGTTTTGACTTCCAAGTTCCAGCTGCGTTTGAATTAGTCTCTTCATTAAAGTACTCAGGTTTTCATAGTTAGGAAACATACAACTTGTTTTTAAGATTTGTGATATTTATTTTGTTTTGGTATATTAGGATATTTTTATTTTTTATTCAAGATTTTCCAATATCATGTTATTCTTTGTATTTCATGCTTGCTTATTATACTATGATTTCCTTTTTACAGATACATTTACTGTAGACCAGGCTGTAAATGCTCTTGGATTTGGAAAGTTTCAGGTAAGAGCTATGTTTAAATTTGAATTAAAATTTTTACTTGTAAAAGAAATACACATTACAGTTATTATATGGAATATTCAAAGTTAATGTAATATATTATTTAATACAGTACTATATTTTGTATCTTCATTATTCTGGAAATCAAAAAATTCCATGTAATCCCTGTAATGTCTTCTTTTATAAGTAAATAGTTATTGATGGCACCATATTAATTTAATTTCTATGTACTGTGCATATCCTTTTTGGGGAGGTTGAATTTAATTTTGCACACTTTACCTGTGCATGCTTAGAGGGGTGAGCACATAAGTACGCCTTATCAGCTCTCGCCTCGCCTTCAGTCTACCTTGCTAGATGAACAGCATGTTCCTTTGCAAGATAAGGTAGCTTTACCTGCGCAGACCAATTGTTCAGTTAGACATGTAGACAGCGCCCACTTCCCTAGGGGAAGTTAAGCATAGGGAAGTGCACAAGTCAACTTCCTCTCGTATCCTCCCATTCCTTGGCTCGCCACCTAAGCCAAGGAAACAGGCTCATGTGGCTTAATCGGAAACAATTTAATTCACGAAAGATGCTCCCTGGTTCTTGGACCTTGACCGATCTTCTGCATAATTTAGGCACAGCAGCTTTGCTATTATTATTATTATTATTATTATTATTATTATTATTATTATTATTATTATTATTACAAGCATTGCTATAAACCTAGTTGGAAAAGAAAGATGCTATGAGCCCAAGGACTCCAACAAGAAAAAAAAGCCATGTGAGGAAAGGAAACAGTAAAGCTGAATATTTTGAAATTAATATCAACATTGAATTAGATCTATCAGATATAAACTATAAAAATTCATAAAAACAAGAGGAAGAGAAACAAGATAGAATAGCATGCCTGAGTGTACCCTCAAGCAAGAGATCTCTAATCCAAGACAGTTGAAGACCATGGTACAGAGGCTATGGTACTACCCAAGACTATTATTATTATTATTATTATTATTATTATTATTATTAGTTGCTAAGCTACAACCCTAGTTGGAAAGGCAGGATGCTATATGCTCAAGGGCTCCAACAGGGAAAATAGCTCAGTGAGGAAAGGAAATATACTGCAAGAGAAGTTTAAGAATAATAATAACCTTAGAATAAATCTATTATATATAAACTATAAAAAAATCAAAACAACAAAAGGAAGAGAAATAGGATAGAATAGTGTGCTCAAGTGTACCCTCAAGCAAGACAACTCTACCCCAAGACAGTGGAAGACCATTGTACAGAGGCTATAGCACTACCCAAGACTAGAGAACAATGGTTTGATCTTGGAGTGTCCTTAACCCCTTGAGCAAAGAAGAAATGTTTGGAAATCTCCGTGTTGTCAGGTGTATGAGGATAGAGGAGAATGTGAAAAGAATAGCCCAGACTATTCGGTGTATGTGTAAGGAAAGAAAAAATGAGCTATAACCAAAAAGACAGATTCAGTGTGGTACTGTGTGACCAGTCAAAGGTTCCAATACTGTAACTCTCTAGCAGTAGTATCTCAACGGGTGGCTGGTGCCCTGGCCCACCTACATTTCTTTATGAAAGATACTTGTGGTATAAAATATATATATATATATATATATATATATATATATATATATATATATATATATATATATATATATATATATATATTATTTATTTATTTGAAAAAACCACTAATAGTGTATTTATAGTATTATAGTTTATACAAAATCGTAAAACACATCATTCGATTCCATTAACTCAGACTGAGTAGTTTAATAGAAAAATGTCATGACTTAAAAAGTTGATTGTGCTTCATTAAAGCATTTTTTTACCATTTTTCAGTTTTGAGTGCATTTCAACCATCAATTATTAGTGAATTTTTTACTCTACAGTATCATTAAGTGTTCTTAGATACGAACAAGTGTTTTGTTGTTACCCTATGAAGCGTGGTGTGGCAATTAAATGTTTTATGAGTCATCTTAAGCTGAAATCACACTAGGCTTTTTTTCGCCAGTTGCTGGCCAAAATGGAAAGCACGAGATGATGTTGCTCGAGACAATGGCAGCAATTTACTTCCCAACTGGATGGGAAGCAGCTCGCATAAACCGCAGGCATGATATCATGTAAACACAAGATGGCAGCTGCAAATAGGATGTGCTCTTGCTTGGCAATCTTGGGTCCAACAACCTCAAGAGATAGTAAAAATCTGCTTTGTTCATCCTGTGGTAGTTGTGGAATTCTTCATTGTTCCATTACTGGAATACAAATCACGCTATTTAATGGGGTATTACTTTCGGCGTAGCTGAAATGATGAGCCATTAATTTTTAACGAGGGTCAACTACCCACACCGCTCGTTAGGAGGGGATAGGGAGGGTAGCTTGCTACCGCTCCCCTTCACACACCTGTGATTAAGCTCTCTTCGCTTTTGGCTCGCATGGTGAACTGTCGTTGCCGCTCTTCATCCTCTCCAACTTTTGGCAGCCATTAATGCCATTTTGTTTTCTCTTTTTCTCGTAGAGTGTGTGTGAAGTTGACTTCTGCAACCATGCGCACCTGCCTTGGACTTTGGCCGCCCTTGTGGAACATATATGTCGGCGGTCAACACTAATCCTCACGCCCTTTGTCCTTCCTGCAGAGGTCAGCGGTGTGATAGTGTCAACAAGTGTAGGGTGTGGTCTTCCTCCCAGTGGGAGAGGTTTTCGCAACGGCGGAAGAAGAACTTGAGGTAGATCCCCTGACTCTTATCGACGTTGTTGTGTCAGAAGTGTCTCATGCGGCGTCATCCATCTCCCCTGCCATGCCAAACTCTACAGCTGTCGCTGCCGACTTAGTTTCTCCTTTTCCTGACCATCCTGTGAGGGGGAACTAAGTTCATCATTGGTCTCTCCTGCTAGTGTTTCTTTCCCTCTGGGGAGTTCACTTACAGAGACTCCTCTTCGGAGGACTGCTGACGGTTAGCTTGCTGATCCAACGGCCCCCAGAGGGCTCATCTGTCGGAAGGCTTGCCTTCCTCTTCGCCCTAGTGGTCTCCTTTCACCAGCGGTGAAGAGGTGCCTCTTTGGTTCAACGTCATCACTGCAGTCACCTGCAGAGGAGCCTCCGTTAGAGTGAACCCTCGTTTATCGCGGTAGATAGGTTCCAGACGCGGGCGCGATAGGTGAAAATCCGCGAAGTAGTGACATCATATTTACCTATTTATTTAACATGTATATTCGGACTTTTAAAACCTTCCCTTGTACGTAGTACTGTTAACAAACCACCCTTTAATGTACAGAACACTTAATGCATGTACTACAGCACCCTAAACTAAAACAGGCACAAATATTAAAGGCGATTTTATATCATGCGTTTCCTAAACACCTAAAAAGCACGATAAAAAATGGCAACCAATGTTTTGTTTACGTTCATCTCTGATCATAATGAAGAAACAAACTCATTTAGTGTACACATATATGTATAGGTTAGTTTTTGCATCGATTATATTGATTATACAGTACTGTATGTTGATTTTTTTATTACCAATGTTTTAGTTTACGTATTTTTCTTAGGACTTCCAAATGAAATCTTTTTCTTTATGACGCCGCCTGAAACGACGGCGTGTACGCTCAGTAAACAACCACGCTCAGAACAAACAAGGCATTTAACGCGCATGATGATAGTGATAAATAATGATACAGTACATACAGTATTTACAGTAAAAGCATTTACAAAATATGTTACCTTACAAATATAGATTATACAGTATTGTACGTAGCAAAGCAGGAAAACAATTTACGAGAGAGAGAGAGAGAGAGAGAGAGAGAGAGAGAGAGAGAGAGAGAGAGAGAGAGAGAGAGAGAGAGGGAGAGAGAGAGAGAGAGAGAGAGAGAGAGAGAGAGAGAGAGAGAGAGAGAGAGAGAGAGAGAGAGGAGAGGAGAGAGAGAGAGAGAGAGAGAGAGAGAGAGAGAGAGAGAGAGAGAGAGAGAGAGAGAGAGAGAGAGAGAGATTGTTTTACGTACATAAATGTAAATTTTAAACAAAAAAAATATGATAGGTTACAACATGTAGACTTTTAAAACCTTCCCTTTAACTTAATGCATACAGTACGTACATTACTAAACTATAAAACAGGCAGTAAGAATATTAAAGTAAAAAATAAAGATTGTTACTGTACTCACCACGAAAGAAGTTGAAGAAAAACTTGAATGGTGATGGCGATGAATTTGCTGCACAGTAGAAATGATGATGATGAAGCTGATGATGTGTTCTACTGTGCAGTCAATGATAGTATTTTACGTCTCTTCAGACGGAAGTGTCTTTTCCTGGGACACTTCTTCAACTTCTTCCTGGGAAACTTCTTCAATTTCTTCCGAAGGCGTACTAGCAGGAGGAACTGGCTCTTTTTTGCGAGGCTGGAAGAACATTGTGATCGGAAGTTGTTGCCGCTGCTTCTTTTTTCGATCCAAGAGCATCCTGTAGGGAGTTATGATGTCATCGACCTTGTTGGAGAATTGCATCGAGCGAACCATATCCTCGTCCCACTCTTGTAACATTTCTTTCGCCTCCTTGATATGGGTGCAGAACTTGGCAAGCCGTTCTAATGTTAAGCCCGTTTCTTCGACATTTTCTTGGGTCTCTTCCTGGGTATCACTCTCTTCCTCACTTGCCGATTTCGTCAGGTCTTCGAGGTCTGCGTCAGTTAGGGGCTGGGAATGGCAGTCCAACAACTCGTCGACGTCTTCAGTCGTCATGTCGCCAAACCCGTCACCTCCAATTATGGCAGCCAACTGCACAGATTTCCGTATTGCAGAGTGTTGGATTTCCGACGGAGTAAATCCCTTGTCGTCGTAAACAATATCGGGCCACAACTTCTTCCAGCTCGCATTCACGGTTGCAGGTTTCATCTCTTGAAGTGCCTTCTGAATATTCTGCAGGCACGTGGCTATGGTGTACTGCCGCCAGTACGCCTTCAAGTTGAAATCTTCATCCTCGTCATCTTGGGCAGCATCCACACACGCAACGAGGTCCGCCAAGGTATTCTTCGTGTAGAGGGCCTTGAACGCCCTGATAACCCCCTGGTCCATCGGTTGAATTAATGACGTGGTGTTGGGTGGCAGGAACTCAACCTGAACGCCCTCACGCGACAGGTCAGTTGCGTGTCCACCAGCGTTATCCATAAGGAGAAGGATCTTGAATGGCAAGCCCTTCTCTAAGAGATATTGACTGACTTGCGGGATGAAACACTGGTGGAACCAGTTGGAGGTCAGCATCTTCGTAATCCATGCTTTTGGATTATGCATCCAGTACACGGGAAGGAGATTCTTATTTTTATTTTTCAAAGCGCGAGGATTTTTCGACTTATAAATAAGCCCCGGCTTTAACAAAAATCCAGCAGCATTGCCACACATCACGAGGGTAACGCGATCCTTGAATGCCTTAAAGCCAGAGGCTTTGGCTTCCTCTTTGAACAGGAAAGTTCGCGACGGCATTCTCTTCCAAAACAAGCCAGTCTCATCCATATTAAAGACTTGTTCCGGCTTGTATCCACCTTCGGCGATAATATTCTTGAACGTCTGGTTCACGTAAGTTTCAGCAGCGGCAGTGTCAGCGGAAGCAGACTCCCCATGCAGGGAAACGCTTTTCAGGGCGAAGCGTTTCTGAAACTTCGCGAACCATCCTTTGCTTGCGGAAAAACGTTTCTGAGGCTGGGAATCAGTGGATGTCCCTGGTTGAGGATCATCTGCATCATCATCATCATCTTCAGCATGGTTGCCGTCGTCGTCTTTAGGTTCCTTTGCAGCAAAATTCTCATATAAAATCAAAGCCTTTGTTTGGATGGTGTTCGTATCCAACGCTATGTTCTTCTTCCGGCAGTCGGCAATCCACACAGCTAAAGCACCTTCCATGCGTACCATCGTTTTATTACGCGTTGTAACGACTCGCTTCGCTGATCTGCTAAAGGTGATTGCAGCCGTCTTTCTAATGTTCGCCTCGTCCTTTTTGATATAGCGAACGGTGGATTCGTTGATGCCAAAATGGCGGCCGGCGGCCGCGTAACTTCTACCATCTTTTAACATGTCGAGAAGCGTAACCTTCTCAGCTATCGTCATCATCCTTCGGTGGCGTTTAGGCTCACTACCAGCCTTACTAGAAGCAGAACGCTTGGGAGGCATTGTACAGTAGGATTTAACAGAAAGTTCAACAAAAAGTTCAACTTAAAACAGTCGCACACAGCACAGATTAAACTTCACAAACTTAAGAACGTCTACTCAGCGATACGCGGTAACAGAGAGTGGACGATCCAGCCCCGCGAGAACTTTGATGCTGCGGGTAGGAGATGCGGGCAAAACACCAATCACAGGCTAGATAACAAAACTTGAGTTCTGATTCGTCATCTATCAGCGCTTGAACCAATCACAACCCGTCTTACAGTACTATGATGCGTTGGTTACTCATAGAAGATGCCCCGCGCATACTGAACGTACGTAGATTAAGTACAATACCGTAATAATAATAAATAATGATAATAATACTGTACAGTAATAATAATAATGATAATGATAATAATAATAACAATAATAATTTTATTAACAACAACAACAATAATAATAATAATAACAATAATAATAATACACACTTTACGTACGCTATTTTACGCCTCTCTCTCTCTCTCTCTCTCTCTCTCTCTCTCTCTCTCTCTCTCTCTCTCTCTCTCTCTCTCTCTCTCTCTCTCTCTCTCTCTCGTACGCTTATTCGAAATGTGATTTTTGCAACAAAGAATATTATTGGATGCAGTACTGTACTACGTACGTATACATACAAAAGATTCATGGAAAAGAAGCACATCCATTACAGTACACACCATTCTAATATGGTATGACTGCATCTGATTTGCGTTTCATGTTCGATTTAATTTTACTACGTGCTGAATTATCGTATGATCACATTCTCTTTTCGTGTTTTATTTCTTTCTGTGCTGAATTATATATCATATGTAATGCAATGAACAATCAGTAAGAGCAGATATTACTAATTACAGTATTAATGGAATTACAGGTAACAAAATATCGTATTTGGGGGTCTTCAGATTTCGCGGTATTTTCGAATTTTCCGGAAAATCCGCGATATGTATATATATATGGGTTATGGAAAAACCCCGCGAAGTGGTGAATCCGCGATTGTCGAACCGCGAAGTAGCGAGGGTTCACTGTCTAGACCTTCATTCATCTATCACTATACCTGCAACCAGTCTCGTGACTTCGGTCCTGGACCTCTCTGCAGATGGCAGATCGTTTGCGATTTCCTTTGGTGGATGGTCGTCCTTTCAAAGGACACGTCGACCATCCATCCAACAGACCTGCCAACCTTCCATCGCCGTTCCTGTCGCCTGTAGAGCCTAATGTAGCTCCTCCAAAGTGCGCAGCAGCGCGCCATCACTTTCACCCTGCGCACCACGCGCCTACGCGCTCAGACCAGCACACACCAACAGCTCGTCACTCTACAACGCTTCGGCACACCACTCAACCTGCTCGCCCTCACAGACGGCAGCTGCCTCACGCGCTTACACGCCATCATTTACCTGCACATCAGCGCTCCCCTGCGCGCCAAGCGCCCACGATCACCTGCACACCCAGCGCGCACACGCCCAGGGCTGCCTACGCGGCAGCCCACCATAGCGCACTTGCGCTCTCCTGCGTGCCAGCACTCTCCTGCACTTACGCACCCTGCGCCCACAACCTACACGCCAGCGCCCACCTGCACACCACCGCTCACCTATGCGCCAGCACTTTCCTGCACGCCAGCGCTCTCCTGCGTGCCAGCACTCACCTGCATGGTTGCCCTCTCCTGCACGCCAGCATGTGCGCCCTACATCGCTTGCAAGCCAGCGCTCTCCCGCGCGCCAAACAACGGGCCAACAGATACCTGCGCGCCAACAGATACCTGCTCGCCAACATATACCTGCTCGCCAACAGATACCTGCTCGCCAACAGATACCTGCTCGCCAACAGATAATTGCGCGCCATCACTCCCCAGCGCACAAGTCTGTAGGTGAGACGACAACCACATTGCCGCCCTCACTTACGCACCAACTTTCACCAGCGCACCAGCGCTCGCCAGAACATTCGCGTTCACCTGTGCGCCATCTATCTCCTGTGCGCCATGAGCCCGCACACCATCTTTCTGCTATGGACGCGCGCCTGCGCGTGCCCTGATTCTCCTACTCGCTCGCGCTGGCTAATACTCTTGAGCGCGCGAGCACCAATATTCTCCCCCGCGCGAGCACCAATATTCTCCCCCGCGCGAGCACCATTACAGTGATACCTCTACATGCGATCTTAATTCGTTCCAGAAACTGCTTTGTATGTTAAAACGATCGTATGTTGGAGAAAATATTCCCATAAGAATACACGGTAATTTGTTTAATTCGTTCCTCAGCCTAAAAACCCATAATAACTCCTTAATAAATGGCTACACATAATTACACATAACATTAATACAATTGAATATTACTGGAATATCAAAAAAAAAAGGATAATAGTAATAAAATAATAAATAAAAAAGGTGTTTTTATTAACACTTTACCTTAGCGACAGGCCAGCGCAGGTGTAGGGACTGCTACGCAGGAGGAGACAGAAGATCAGCGAGGAGGTAGGGACGGCGACTACGATAACGTATGATAACTTATACTAACTTACACTACATGAACTTTAACTTAGCTTATTTATTTTTTTAATTTTTATAATTTTATATTTTTTTTTAATTTTTTTTCTTTTATATTTTATTTTCATCACTTTCACTCAATTCGGTCTTCCTTTTCTGTGCATCACTTTCTTTCTTTTCATCATGATCACTAGACCGTTTTAGAGATTTTTTAAAGAAACTATCGAGTGAAAGTTGCTTCGTACGGCTTTTGAGGATTTTTCTAAAATTAGTTAAACAAACATCATCGAACTGCGCAACTACACGGCAAACCTGAAGTTTTTGTGGGTGATGCTTGTCGATGAAATCAACTACGTGTTGATGATATGCCAACATCTGTCTTATTTCCGCCGTACCTAAGATTTGGCCTACCTCCTCGGTCTCCTCCGACTCACTCAACTGAGCTTGGAACTTATCATGCTGCATGGCTTGCAGCTCCTTGAGTTCCTCGGTGGTGAGCTCTTCATGATGCTCATCGATGAGTTCGTTGATGTCATCTTCATCCACCTCCAGACCCATGGACTTGCCAAGGGATACAATCTCTTCGACGTCTTCCTCGGCGACAACCACAGGTTCATTCTCAGGGCCAAAACCTTCTAAATCTCTGGGAGCAACAGCATCAGGCCAAAGCTTCTTCCAAGCTGAATTCAGGGTCCGATGAGTTACTCCCTCCCAAGCCTGATCTATGATCTTTAAGCAGTGCACGATATTAAAGTGGCTCCTCCAAAATACACACAAAGTTAAGTTGGTGCTTTGCGTGACATTAAAGCACTGCTTAAATAAGTGCTTGGTGTAGAGCTTCTCAAAATTAGAGATGACTTGCTGGTCCATGGGCTGGAGGATAGGGGTGGTATTCGGTGGAAGATACAACACTTTTATAAATTTGTATTCATCGATGATGTCATCTTCGTGTCCCGGGGGGGTGAGCAGGTGCATTGTCCAAAAAAAGCAAGCACTTCAAAGGCAAATTCCTCTCCTGAAGGTACTTCTTGACAGGAGGGCCGAAAACTACGTTTACCCATTCCACAAAGATATGCCTAGTAACCCAAGCCTTAGAATTAGAATGCCATAGAACATTTAGCAGGTCTTTATTAATTCTATGTGCTTTAAATTCCCCAGAGTTTTCAGAATGGTGAACTAATAAAGGCTTAATTTTGTAGTCCCCGCTGGCGTTGGCACAAAGCGCAGGAGTCAACCGATCCTTCATTGGCTTATGTCCAGGTATTTTCTTCTCTTCGGCGGTAATGTACGTTCAACTAGGCATCTTTTTCCAAAACAGACTGGTTTCATCACAGTTGAACACCTGCTGCTCTACATAGCCTTCCTCCGCCACGATCCTTTAGAACTTTTTAACAAAGTCTTTAGCAGCCTTGTTGTCCGAACTTGAAGCTTCTCCATGCCGAACAACAGAATGGATCCCGTTCCGTTTCCTAAATTTCTCGAACCAACCTCGAGACGCCTTGAATTCCTCCATCGTAGGATCGGCTAAACTCTCCTCCGCGTCACCCCCAGAGCCCACCGCCTTTAAGTCACTGTGGATAGCGCTGGCCTTCTCACAAATGATCGTTTCAGTGATTGTATTGCCAACAATCTCTTTGTCCTTGATCCATATTAACAAAAGGCATTCCATCTCTTCAAGGGTAGGGCTACGACGTTTGGAAATAATCGTGATCCCCTTCGAAGGTTTCACTGCTTTAATGGCTGCCTTCTATTTTAGGATCGTCGAGATCGTAGACATATTCCGGCCATATTGTTAGGCCAGATCGCTAACACACACACCTCGCTCATGCTTTTCTATTATTTCTTGCTTTAGTTCTAATGAAAGCATTGACTTCTTCCTTTTCTCACCACTACTACTACTTCCTGAACCGGAACCAAGCTTTTTAGGACCCATAATTACGAAACATAGAAAACAACACGTGAAAAAGGAAGATAAAAAACACTTTTATAACGGAGCGAATAAAGAATCACCACACGATGCGCACGAGATGAGAGGACTGATCAAGGCGACGCTCGATTGGCGTCCCTCCGATGTGCTGCTGTCTAGCGGCGTCAACAACAAACCACGGTTGACGCTTTCGAGAAAATTCCACGCGTACGCGTATTGTTTACTTCGTATGCTGGAGCAACACTTCGGGTGTCGAGACAGAAATTTGGTCAAATTTTACTTCGGATGTTTGAAAATTCGTATGTTAGGACATTCGTATGTAGAAGTTCCACTATATTCTCCCTCGCGCGAGCGCCAATATTCTCCCACGTGCGAGCACCCACACCAACAGGCACAAACACAGATGCGTCATCCGGAAGGTCACCATCGCCTCATTCCCCTCCCCGCAAGCGCATACCATCACGCACTGTGGGAGAAGGTAAACAGTTTAATGCAGAGGGGTTCAGGATCCCTAAACTGCCTTCTAAGGTGGACCCACCTATCACAGTAACTCTTCGTAGGGAACCTTCGGTCCCTTTCCCTTCAGGGGATCTGTCTGACAGTGTGTCTGTCAGCCAGGAACCCTGGTTCAGTGCCTTGGTCAGAGCCGTAACACAGGCTTTCAAGCCTGTCCTGTCTGATCGCTCATCAGAGCGACCTATAGCTCTACCCCTTTGAAGAGGAAAAGAGAAGTTTCAGACGCGATCACTTCCCCGAAGGCAAAGCTGACTCCTTGTAGAACATCGAGGCAAGTTCCTCCTGTTTCTCAGAGAGACTCCATCCCTGTCGGACGAAGATCTCCCCTCACCTAGGGAACCACGCGAAGAGAGAGACTCCCCCATCGCACCAATGGAGGAAATCTCTCTTCACACCGAGAGTTCCCCGCTATCTGAGATCAGAAGGGACATGCCACACAGGTCATCGATGTTGGAGTCTTACTTCCTTCCCTGGAAGGAATCCAAAGACTCCAAAACTCTGCCGAAGTCCTCCACTAGGGTTAGAATGGAGACAGCCAGCCACTCAGGGAATGTCCGCGACTCACCCCAAGAAGACCCTTTGGGGTTAGAAGGAGACTTCGCTGCAAGTCCTACAGCATGAAGAGACCAGCAAGAGTCAGAGCATGCATTCTGGCAGGTTCTGACTCTAATGAGGTTTCTCAATGGGTTTTCCGACTCAGAGATACCTCCTCGATAGGACCGCGTCTTTGGTACTCAGAAACCTTCAAAGACCAGACCCTGTTGAAGAAGGGCGCTCTCCAAGAGGTCCTCGACGAATCTCCAGGCTTCTTTAGTTGACTCTTTCTCGTAAAGAAGGCTCCTGGAGGCTGGAGACCAGTTATCGACCTCTCAGCCCTGAACAAGTTTGTCAAACAAACTCCGTACAGCATGGAGACGGCAGACACGGTCAGACTAGCAGTAAGACCGCAAGACTCCTTGTGCACACTAGACCTAAAAGACGTGTACTCCCAGATCCCAGTCTTCAAGGAAGTACTTAAGATTCAGCCTAGACAACAGAATGTACCAGTTCAAGGTGCTGTGCTTCGGTCTTTCCACAGCACCACAAGTCTTCACCAGAGTTTATACCCTAGTGTCATCTTGGGCACACAGGATTGGCATCCATCTCCTCCATTATCAGGACGACTGGCTAATCCTAGCAGACTCGGTGTCAACCCTTCTTCAACACCGAGACAAACTTCTGAGACTTTGCAAGGATATGGGACTTGCAGAACTAACGGACCTTCAGTGGTGGGTTACAGACGAGAATCTACAAAAGGGAGTGGACCTTCTCAGACGCTTCAAAAAAAAAAGAGTGGAGGGCGCCCACGTGCTGCACCACACGACCTCAGGCCTCTGGTCAGAGTCAGAAAAGTACCTCCACATAAATCTCCTAGAGATGAAGGCCATCTTTCTGGCCCTTCAACAGTTCATGGAAAGCCACTGTGGTGGTTATGAGCAACAACACCACAGTAATGGGCTACATCAACAAGCACGGAGGTACTTTTTCGCAGTAACTATCCCATCTAGCAGTAGAGATACTGAGATGGGACATAATCCACTCGATACCACTATCGGCGCGCTTCATTCCGGGCAAAAGGAATGTCCTCGCCGACAACCTGAGCAGAGCATCTCAGATAGTGAGTACCAAGTGGTCTTTGGATCATCTAGTAGCCAACAAAGTCCTAACTTTGTGGGGTTTTCCGATTGTGGACCTCTTCGCAACAACCCTGAACTTCAGGTTCCCGCTGTACTGTTCCCCAGTCCCAGACCCCAAGGCTCTCTGGCAAGATGCTTTCCAACAACGGTGGGACAACATCAATGTTTACGCCTTTCCCCGTTCTGTCTGATGAGGAGGGTACTCAGCAAGACCAGAACATCGGTAAATCTTTCAATGACCCTCATAGCTCCGCTATGGGATCACGCAGAATGGTTTCCGTACCTTCTGCAACTCCTAACAGAGCCTCCAAGAGAACTCCCTCCATGACACAATTTACTCAAACAACCACATGCCAACATCTTCCACAAACCCGTAGCCTTGCTACGACTTCAAGCCTGGAGACTATCCAGCATCTCCTTTCTGAGAGAGGATTTTCGCAACAAGTTGCGATCAGGATGTCTGGATACCTGTGAAAATCATCAGCAGCAGTCTACCAGGCAAAGTGGAGAGTCTTCTGTGGTTGGTTTCGTGTGAGGGGTATCTCTCCACTCGATGTCACTATTCCAGCAATAGCGGAGTTCCTCGTGTATTTACGTGAAGAAATGCGCCTATCAGTCTTGGCAGTGAAAGGCTATCGCTCTGCCTTAAGCCTTGCCTTCAGACTGAAAGGAATGGACATTTCTTCATCTCTAGAACACTCTCTACTCATACGGAGTTATGAACTTACCTGCCCCCAGTCAGAAGTGAAACCTCCCCCATGGAACGTGGTTCGAGTTCTCAGGTCTCTTAAGAGACCACCTTATGAACCATTATGCCAGGCAACAGATCGCCACCTGACTTGGAAGACAGTGTTCCTGCTAGCTTTGGCCTCGGCCAAGCGAGTCAGTGAACTTTGTGGTCTTTCATACGACATCGCCCATTCAAGGGGATGGGGAGAGGTAACCTTCAGCTTTGTTCCTGAGTTTATTGCTAAGACTCAGAACCCAGGAGTAGCTGATTCTCGATTCGACTCCATCCAGATTTCTAGTCTCCGTACTGTAACAGATGACCAGACCATTTCTTACTATGCCCAGTAAGGAGTTTTAGGCTATACCTTAGGAGAACAGCCGAAGCCCGTCCTCGTGTGCCTGCAGAATTCGTCAACACAGGAAGGACCAAGAAGAGGGTCACCAAGAACACCATCTTAGTGTGGATTCGCAGGGTCATTGACCATGCACTGAATCCAGACCCTCCTCCGTCACGTCATCCCAGAGCTCATGATGTCAGGGGGATAGCTACATCCCTAGCCTTCAAAAGAAACTACTCAATGACGCAGGTTCTTCAAGTTGGGTGGGTAGCAAGGTTTTAGTGAGGTTCAGGGACTCTGTATTCCTTGAGTGCTGACACACTCAGATAAGGAGCCCGCTGGTAAAGCCAAAAAGCCATATTGGCTGGGACGTCCACCCTTCCTAATGGGTGAGTCACCCCTATTAAATAGCGTGATTTGTATTCTAGTTACTGAACAAATTACAAATTCATAGATAATTTGTATTTTTCAATATTTAACTTAGCCAGTGATTATAATAGCTGCAACTCTGTTGCTCGACAGAAAAACTCTACGTAAAAATTCGCCAGCGATCGCTACACAGGTAGGGGGTGTACTCAACAGCGCCATCTGTCGTTCAGATACCCATTACTCATTGTAAACAAAGAACTCAATTTTCTCTCTGTCGGGCTACCGGCAAGACCTACTAATTCGCTGTTGCTAACTGGATTTGTTTTCACAACTATTTGGTGAAGTACACTATTCTAGTTTTGAGCTTTCGCTATGCAGGTGTTTTATCTTCATCTTAAAACTTGAACTCGTTTTGGATAGATTTAATTATGGTGACAAAGAGAGTATGGACTTTCTTTCACTTTTAAATGGCCGACCCTTCCCTTAGACGGAAGTGTGTTTAGGCTTTTAGTAATTATCTTATCACGTTATAGATTTTCCTATATATATTTTATATCTCTCCGCCTTTATTAGGCCTCTTCGATTAACTTTCCATTTTTTATAAACATATAAAAATAGATTTTAATGCTTTGTTTATATAGACCTTTCCTGAGAGTAGGCGGTCCTAACTTGGAAACCGAATTTAATCAACGTTGAGCCCTTTATATCGTCTTTAGCTTTTAAAGAGCTAAGGATTTAAAACTTTTTAAATGTAATTTATTATGAAAGAATTTCTTTGATAGTCTTCGTACTGTTTTCAAAGATGAACTAACGTTTAGTTTTTTATGCTACGCAGTTGTTGATGTTCAGGACGTTCAACATGCGCTCTATCGTTACGATAGAGAGAGAGTGTATCACGGTTTCACTTTGCAGTAATAGTAAATCGATTCTGACTTTTTGTTCATTCTTTCTTAGCTTAAATGTTTTAAATTCTAATTTAAAGGAACTTTTTATTTGAAAAACCTTTCAGTTTTTTCCTTTAGTCAAATAACATGTTTTTTTGACGATATATAATTGGGCTCTTCTCTTAGGTGCGAAATCAAGAGAGAAAGAGAGAGAGAGATAGAGACGGAGGGAGAGAGAGGAGAGAAAACGTTCCGTTCAAGCGGGTAACGTTGTTCTCGTGTTACTCACGTCCCTAGTCGCTGTACGGGGAGGAAGGATAAAACGTTTTTAGGTTTTTATTCTCGTCCCCAGGCTATGTGCGGTGAGAGATTGAAAACGTAGTTATATGAACTAGTGTTTAGTCTCTTTCCCAGCCACTGATTTTTCTTTTTATCTTAAAATATGTTTTCTGTTTTTTGCTGGTACTGTATTATGAACTTGCATTATACGACTAATTTCGCAATTACTACCTTTTAATGAAGGGTAGAATTGCGTGTTTCAGGTAGAAATAAGTGCAAAACAGAAAATCGAAGTGATAAAGTGATATGCGCAAAGTGTTACAGTGTTGCGTCCGAGGCGCAAAGTGTTACAGTGTTGCGTCCGAGGGTTCGTCTGTTCGTGCCTGTCGTTCACCTAGTCCGGGACCTCTTACAAGCTCCCAAGCCCAGGGGAGAAGTAATGTCAAACGACTTATGGGTTCGAGAGGCCTTGACCAACAAACAGACGTTTTCCCTCTATGGTATCGGGTGTATCTTACCAAGATCTCCCCTACCATAAGACGAGAGAGACGTTGTTTCTCCTCGCCATCCGTAGGCTTTTCGCATAAGAAACCTGTCACAAGGTTTCAAAGCCCTTAAGCGAAAGTCAGTCCTTTCAGGACAGGTCCAGCGTCCTGGTTACAGCCATTAGGACAGCTCTGACCCTATGCAGTCATCAGATAACTGCTCGCCGCCTAACAAAAGTGTAACACAGACTCCGAGAGTCTTTTTTTGTAGGCAAAGTGTTGCGGTCACAGACGTTACCCTCGTCTATTACCACAACCATTTCCGTTGATCCTTAAGGGGTTGTATGGCAAAACATGCAGTATATGCTTGCCTCCCTTATGGAAGACTATTCTGCCGATTAGTCCGTTGAGTCTAGCCGTTTATCTCATCGATATCCTGGCTTTCAGCCAACCTAACGTTCCTTTGTGCTTACTGTTGACGTTGGCGTAGCTTAGTCACGTCAGTCAGGTTGTTTAGAACCACACTCGATGCGGTCTCGTGTGGTTTTTCAGCCGCATTTGGACGTTAGGCCACTGGCTGATGCTCCTGTTGACGTTCAAGACGTTCACTAACAATCGGAGTTGACTTGTTTTGACGCTGTGCGTCAACCTCCGCATTCTAGAGTTGTTTTGACTGCTCAGTCTAGGCAGTCAAAGCAGTATCGAGTGGACGCTGTGCGTCCTCACGCACCTGTTGTGGTTGACAGTTCAGTTGTTGACAGTTCACAGACTGTCAAGCAGTTACATGACGTTGCGTTCTGGTCCGCTACTAATGCACCAGTGAGAGACTCAGCTTTTATCGGACAAGGTTCCTGTAGATGAGGAAGTTGCTGTTCTCCCTCCTACTGATATTCCCTTGAGGACTCTGTCAGATGGAGAGGAGCCTAAAGCTGCTTAGCCTCCTATGGACTTTAATTAAATCATGATGATTTTTTTTAAGGATCTTCGTCCGGATCTTTTTGTAACTGCTGCTCCTCGTTCGCCTAAACGTCAGAGCTTACACTAGGCCTAGCTACTTCGAAGCCGTCGTTTTTAAGCTAGTGCTCTCTCGCTCTCCTAGAGAGCGTTACGTTGGCTAGGCGACTGGTTTTTCACCAGGAGGAGTTTGGGGGATACAGCCTTTGCTTTCCCTTCTTTTAAACTGGTTTATAGAGCGAGAGTCTGATATGACACGAGAGAAGTTCTCGGCTTGGGAGTTCATGCCTCTGCCCAGATAGACTTCTCAATTCTGGTAGACTCTCCCTGGCGCCTAGCCAGGAGACGCTCCAAGTTGTTTACAGGTCAACTTCACAGCTGTTGTCGAGCCTTTGAAGTTTTGCTGTACTATTATGTCACGCATAACAAGGCTTTCAGGGATGGTAAACGGTTCCGCCTCAGTCGCTAACCCCGTCTGTTGCCACACCTGCTCCCGTAGACCCTAAATGGGCTTTGCTGCAAGACATGCAGTCCAAGCTTGCGTCCTTGATAGAGGACTTAAATGCGGAGAAGAACCCTCTGGCCAACAACCTTCCAACCGGTCGGTTGTGCGCCCTGTTGACGCTGAGGTAACCTACTCGCGTCTGCCAGTTGAGGTGGTTACTCCACCGATGCGACCCAGTGTGGGTTGCCAGCCGCACGTTGACATTAAGCGACGCTCGGAGGTGGTTTTTGACGTTCAGGACGTTCAACAACCAGCAGAGGTGACTTGTTTTGACGCAGTGCGTCAATCTCAGCAACCCGGTAGGGTGTTGACTGCACAACCCAGGCGGTCTAGACAGTCTCGGGTTGACGCTGTGCTTCCTCGCGCACTCATGGTTGTTGACAGTTCACAGACTGTGCAGCAGTTCCATGATATTGCGTCCGGCTCCGTCACGCATCCACCAGTGCGACCGGATTCAGCGAACCAGACGTTGCCCACTCCGTTGCCGTTTCCTCATCAGTTTCGGATGAGGAACCCTCTGATGAGGACGTCGCTGAACAACAAGACGATCAGCCCCCAGCCCTGCTATCCATTCAGAAGATGCTGAAGAAGGAACGCTGCTCAGTCAGGCTGTGGATGAGTCTGGTAGGGACACTGTCATCCGTGGATCAATTTGTGTCACTAGGAAGACTACACCTCCGTCCTCTTCAATACCATCTAGCTTTTCACTGGAAAAAGGACAAGACGCTAGAAGCGGTCTCGATCCCGGTTTCCGAAAAGATAAAGTCTTGTCTAACTTGGTGAAAGGACAATATCAACCTAAGAGAGGGTCTTCCCCTGGCTGTTCAGACTCCCAACCACGTTCTCTTCTCGGACGCATCGGACGTAGGCTGGGGTGCGACATTAGACGGTCGGGAATGCTCGGGGATATGGAACTCGAGTCAAAGGACAATGCATTTCAACTGCAAGGAGCTACTGGCAGTACGTCTGGCCTGGAAAAGCTTCAGGTCTCTCCTTCAAGGCAAAGTGGTGGAGGTGAACTCGGACAACACCACGGCTTTGGCGTACATCTCCAAGCAAGGAGGGACCTACTCTCTGACGTTGTACGAGATCGCAAGGGACCTCCTCACCTGGTTAAAAGGTCTAAACATATCACTAGTAACGAGGTTCATCCAAGGCAACTTGAATGTCATGGCAGATTGTCTCAGTCGGAAGGGACAAATAATTCCAACAGAATGGACCCTCCACAAGGATGTATGCAAGAGACTTTGGGCTTCCTGGGGCCAGCCAACCATAGATCTCTTCGCAACCTCGATGACCAAGAGGCTCCCAATATTTTGCTCTCCAATCCCGGACCCAGCAGCAGTTCATATAGATGCCTTTCTCCTAGATTGGTCACATCTAGATCTATATGCATTCCCTCCGTTCAAGATTGTCAACAAGGTACTGCAGAAGTTCGCCTCTCACGAAGGGACAAGGTTGACGCTAGTTGCTCCCCTCTGGCCCGCGAGAGAATGGTTCACCGAGGTACTTCGATGGCTAGTAGACGTTCCCAGAACACTTCCCCTAAGGGTGGACCTTCTACGTCAGCCACACGTAAAGAAGGTACACCAAGGCCTCCACGCTCTTCGTCTGACTGCCTTCAGACTATCGAAAGACTCTCGAGAGCTAGAGGCTTTTCGAAGGAGGCAGCCAGAGCGATTGCTAGAACAAGGAGAACATCCACCCTTAGAGTCTACCAATCGAAGTGGGAAATCTTCCGAAACTGGTGCAAGTCAGTATCCGTATCCTCGACCAGTACCTCTGTAACTCAAATAGCTGACTTCCTCTTATATCTGAGGAAAGAACGATCTCTTTCAGCTCCCACTATCAAGGGTTACAGAAGCATGTTGGCATCAGTCTTCCGTCACAGAGGCTTAGATCTTTCCAACAATAAAGATCTACAGGACCTCCTTAAGTCTTTTGAGACCACGAAGGAGCGTCGTTTGGTTACACCTGGTTGGAATTTAGACGTGGTACTAAGATTCCTTATGTCAGACAGGTTCGAGCCGCGACAATCAGCCTCCCTGAAAGATCTCACCTTAAAGACTCTTTTCCTGGTATGCTTAGCCACAGCTAAAAGAGTCAGTGAGATTCATACCTTCAGCAAGAACATCGGATTCTCATCTGAAACGGCTACATGTTCTCTACAACTTGGTTTTCTAGCCAAAAACGAGCTGCCTTCTCGACCTTGGCCAAAATCGTTCGATATTCCAAGCTTATCGTATGGTTGGAAATTAACTAGAAAGAGTCTTATGCCCTGTAAGAGCTCTAAAGTTCTATTTAAAACGAACTAAACCTTTACGAGACCCGTCTGAAGCTTTATGGTGTTCAGTTAAGAAACCATCTTTGCCTATGTCAAAGAATGCTTTATCCTATTTTATCAGACTGTTAATACGAGAAGCTCATTCCCATCTGAATGAGGAAGACCAAGCTTTGCTGAAGGTAAGGACACACGAAGTTAGAGCTGTCGCAACTTCCGTGGCCTTTAAACAAAATAGATCTCTGCGAAGTATAATCGACGCAACCTATTGGAAAAGCAAGTCAGTGTTCGCGTCTTTTTATCTTAAGGATGTCCAGTCTCTTTACGAGAACTGCTACACTCTGGGACCATTCGTAGCAACGAGTGCAGTAGTGGGTGAGGGCTCAACCACTACAATTCCCTAATTCCATAACCTTTTTAATCTTTCTCATGAAATGTTTTTATTGTTTTGTTTTTGGGTTGTCCGGAAGGCTAAGAAGCCTTTCGCATCCTAGTTGATTTGGCGGGTGGTCAAAGTCATTTCTTGAGAAGCGCCTAGATTAGAGGTTTTGATGAGGTCCTGTTGTATGGGTTGCAACCCTTGATACTTCAGCTCCTAGGGGTCGCTCAGCATCCTAAGAGGATCGCGAGGCTCCGTAAGGAAGACGTACTTAAAAAGGCAGAGTAATTGTTCAAGTCGACTTCCTTACCAGGTACCTATTTATTTTGTTTAGTTATTTTGATAACTTCTAAAATGAAATAAAAATTCTTAGCTCATATGATGTAAACATATTTTGCTGGTCTCTACCCACCCCCCTGGGTGTGAATCAGCTATTATAATCACCGGCTAAGTTAAATATTGAAAATTGTTATTTTGATAATAAAATAAATTTTTGAATATACTTACCCGGTGATTATAAATTAAAGGACCCTCCCTTCCTCCCCAATAGAGACACAGTGGACCGAGGAGAAAATTGAGTTCTTTGTTTACAATGAGTAATGGGTATCTGAACGACAGATGGCGCTGTTGAGTACACCCCCTACCTGTGTAGCGATCGCTGGCGAATTTTTACGTAGAGTTTTTCTGTCGAGCAACAGAGTTGCAGCTATTATAATCACCGGGTAAGTATATTCAAAAATTTATTTTATTATCAAAATAACATTTTTCCTAACTATACAAACCTTAGCTATTTAACCAAACTTGCCCACCAGCCCTATCCCCCTTGAAGTCCTACCTCCAAGCAAAGTGAGCTCAATCACAGGTATTTGAGGGGGAGCGGTAGCAAGCTACCCTCCCTACCCCCGCCCTAACTAGCGGTGTGGGTAGTTAACCCTGGCTAAAAATTAATGGCTCGTCATTTCAGCTACGCCGAAAGTAATACCCCTATTAAATAGCTAAGGTTTGTAGACAGTACTTAGGAAAAATACAAATTATCTACGAATTTCTCATATTCACGTAATATACCGATAATACATGTTACTGTAACATTTATAAAATTTCTGTGTTCCATGATGATATCAGCTGATCGGTTTTGTTTAACTTTTTCCCATTTGCTCCTCGAACTACAGTATTGTAATGTGACGCTACAACACTTCCGCTCACTATTATCGGTTGAACGTTGGCGAAAACCTTGGACATAAAATTACTAGTGTGATTCCACCATTACCCTGTATTGAAACTATGTTAATAATATATAATTACTTTAGAAAAGCAATATAAACTAAAATGCCATGATAGAAAGAATGTGAAAGGAATGTAGTGCATTACAGTGGTTTACCTAATATGTTAGTCAACTGCAGGTAGGTAATGGTGAATGAGTTGGTAGGTTATGAGTTGATCCACCTTAGGGCAGCAAGCATTCACCGATTCTCAATTTTCGCACCTGTCTTTGTTACCTAATGCCCTCGAATATTGAGGCCCAACTCTACTTTATGGGACTCAGCACTAATTTACTATTTATCGTTTATTTAAAGAATATTTGTCCAAGATTATAGCTGAGGTGTCCTTAAGGGTCTTTTTAGAAGGATATTCTGAATATGAGGTTTGTGTATAGTAGTAAAACTTACTCTATTTTATTAGGTAGTATTATAAGAAAGTGACATTTGATGTGATAGTTCTATGTGCCTTCCTCACTGAAATTTATTCTAATGTGGAGTATAAATTTTCCTTTATAACAGATTTTTTTTTATTTCTCAGATAAAGTTATCATTGATTACTGGATTATGCTGGATGGCAGATTCAATGGAGATGATGATCTTAGCCATATTGGGACCAGCATTACACTGCGACTGGCATCTATCAGAATGGAAGCAAGCATTTCTTACTACTGCAGTTTTTATTGGTTAGTTTATATTAAGTTGCAAATAAATTTGAATCTCTGCATTTTTTGGGGGTGGTTCCCCAAAACTTTTTTCATACATTTTTTTCTGGGGTGAAAGCATCATGTGAGTAGTTGGAATAGGAGATAAAAATAACTTCATATACTACACTTATTTTTTAATTGTTAAAGAAATTGATGGTTATATCATATAAAGATTTGGGGTTTCAATGTTTCTACTTCTATGAGAATTAAGATAAAATTGAAAAAACTTTGTAGTTTGATCTCCCTTGGGATTTTTCATGAAGACTGATATTTCATGTAAAGATTTATAGTTACACGGTCACCAGGATTTGTCCTTCTGTAGCCTATATACAAATCTTCCTCCTTTGAATTGGGATATTTTCAGAGGTGCTGGAACAGCATTGAATCATTAACAAGTTACTGTTGTTGGTTAACGCCTGATGGCATGATTGGGAAGCCCCGCCACTTACCTGTTACTGAATAATCACTTTTTTCTTTGACCACAAAGGGTACAGATGTGCTGTTGCACTCCTCTCTTGACTGTTGGATCTTCATTTTCAGTTGTTTGTGATAAGCGATAATTTTTATTAGTTCCTACAGGTACACAAATCACCACCCCTTAAAAAGGAATGTATCTTCAATGCCAGTTGGAATGCCCATCAAATAAAATCTTTAACATGGGAGGTAGGTGGCAATAGCCACCCACATGAGTGACTGTATCACATTACTTTTGTCTTTGGCTGCACAGTGTATGGACATGTTTGTTGCTGCTCTTTGGACTGATGCATCATTTCTTTCTTTGCTTAGGACATGTCTGTTTTATTTTGTTTTGTGAACCCTTTCCACAAACATCAAAAGTGCATAGAATGTTACTATGTGCTAAATGGAAATTTGTTCCTTTGAGGGTACAAACCTCCTGTCCCATGTGTTGTGTACCTTGTGAAGGATGGGACTATATGCAGTTCACCTCCCGAAGGGTGGGACTGTACGCAGTGCCCCTATTGAAGAGATTGTGCTGACAATTAGGAAGATTATGAACTTCTCTTGGAGTTTCCCTTCCGGAGGGTATTTCCTATTACGGCTCAAGTGATCATGTTGTAGTTATGCTCCTGAATGTGAATTGTGTGGACTCCCAGTGTCTTCTTCCTCCTCTTTCCCTCCATCAAGTGCTTTCATCGTGGAAACGTGAACAAAAGGGATGGTTGTATCGGAAGGCCTTTCAGTTAGTTCCTTGGAGCTTTGTGATCATTTTTCTCCTTTGGGAGAGAGTGGCGGTACTCTCCTGCAAAATGGTATCTAGGGATTCAGATAAGCAGATCTGAATACAGAGCACAGAGGCCAGGGAAGGTTGGGGTTTAGTACTCACCTTTCTTGTTTCCTGTTGTGAAAGGGAAGATTGTACCTTACTCTCAGCGTGCTTCTCTGTTTGGAGCTCACTGCCGACTGGTACCTTTGGTGTCGGTTAACATTCGTGACCTTAGTGGTGCCTAGGCAGATATCGATTGTTATTTCTTGATTTGCTTAGTTTTTCTCTACAATCAGTACCTTCTGGATCAGTCCGTAGAAGGTGAGACGTATGTGACGGTTTGATATTTATACCATCCCGGGTGAACGTTGGACACCAACTCCTTAGAGTACTCCTCAAAGGAAGGGGTGGACAGCGCTCTGCTCTTTCGCCCCCAGCTGGCCCATTCCAGAACGGTTGGTAGAGGCAGGAAGAGGATGCTGAAGTCAGCAGTCCCGTCCTTCGGCTACCGCAAGTTGGAGGATGCCTGTCAAACTATTGGGCAACATGTCAGTGACATGGAGCATAGCAAGGGGTGATCTAAGTCCTCGTGACAGATATTGCCTACCTTTCACTAAATCTCGCACTCTTCATACTTGCACTCTGTTGATATTCCATATTTACCCTCATGATTTGCTGAAAGCTCTGTCCTCAGCAGAGATGAAAGTGATGAAGAAGAAGAAGAATGAGTGCAAAGTGGTAAAATCAACTGGCGGCTAGAAAACGGGTATCAACCCCTCTCCTTTGAAAATTTTTTTATCCAGACAATATTTAAGATGGAGATGCCAAGCACTATGAGGTCTGTCATCACAAAAGAACAAAGCCATGTGCTTCAAACTGTCAACCACTCACCAAGTCTTCATGCTCATCTGTACTTCAACCCACTCAAACAGAATTTGCCGCTTGAGGTATCTCGACGATTGGCTGATACTGTCCTGCTCATGGGTTGAGACAGACTTCTTTTATTTATCCATGATCTGGGGGGTTGTGATTGAGTAGAGGATGGAATACGTATTTGGGTGTGGGGATATACACGGCAGCAGCAAATGTTTTCATCAGATAACCTTATTAGCAATCTCAGGGAGGCAATGCACTCACTCCAGCAATATCCTCTGGTACATCTTTCCTTGAAGAAACTCATTCACTCTAGCGGTGTCTGACGTATCGCTGATTAGCAACCAATGATATCCTTCAATATCTTGTTCCAGGGAAACAAAAAGTATGGGATGGTCCTGACTGGGGCTTGAACTACGAAAACTAGCCTGGGAAGTTTTTATCTCCAAAGATGCTGCTGTTCACAGATGCATCCAAAGATGGGTAGAGGGCACACCTGAGCTGCCTCAGGAGTCTGGTCCAACAAAGAAACGCATTGGTATGACCAGTTGGAAATGAAAGCAGCAGTCCCCCCACTGTATGCCTTCTAACAGTTTGATAAGACATTCAGTTGCATTGATGAGAAACAACACTATGGTCATGACATACAGTATGACAATAAGCAAGGTGGTATTGTTTCACAGACCCTTTGTGAGTTAGCAAAGCAGGTACATACCTAGACATTAGTCAATGCTGTAGAACTCTTGATGAGGTTCATTCTAGGGCAAGAAGAATGATATAGCATGCACGCTTGGTCACAGGTTGTAGCCTCAAAGTAGCCCTTGCATCCTTACATGGAGGAAAGGCTTATTGCATTTTGAAGATTGTGTGCGATTGAACTGTTCACCATATGGTTGAACAAGAAACTCTTGGAGTTCTTCTCCCCAGTTCCAGAACTGTAGGTGGTGTTTGAAGACATCTTTGAATACAACTGGGACAACTTGAACTTGTTGCCTTTAATCCCATCTGCCTGATTCGTTGTTTAGCCAACAGAATGTTAATGACTTCAGTTCTTAGAATGACCATGCTGGATCCCAATTGACCACATGTCAAATGGTATCTAAACTTGCAGATGCTCTTTGTCAATGTACCAAGAGAATTACCATGTCATCCCTAGCATCAGAGGTACCATAACTCACGACCTCCCATGCACTTCATAATTTGTGACAATCCAGCATCTCTGAGCATAAGTCTTTTCTTAAGGCACTGTACGGGAGATGTATGGATATTTTCTAAGGTCCTCTGCAGCTGTCTACCTGGGAATGAGGGCCATTTTCTGCAGTTGGTATCGTAGAAGGGTGGTTAGAGCCTCCCTGTAATTAAGTGCTTTAAGCAGTCTTACTCCCCTGGAACTCAGGCACCCCTGGAATGGGATGTTACCCAATGCCTCAGGCCTCTTATGCTAGCTCCACATGAGCCCTTGACTGTTTTTCTGATAGCTTCAACCTTGGCAAAGTAAGTAGGTGAGCTTCATGTCATTTTGTACATCACGAGTCATCCTGCAGGATGGAAGGTCTTCTTCAGTTTTGTTCCAGAGCTCATTGCCAATCCCCATAATGCAGCTGCCCATGAGCCCAGTATTGAGCCCTTCTGCATCCATTCTCTACAAGAAGTGACTATTATTATTATTATTATTATTATTATTATTATTATTATTATTATTATTATTATTATTATTATTATTAGCTAAGCTACAACCCTAGTTGGAAAAGCAGGATGCTATGAGCCCAAGGGCTCCAATATGAAAAATAACCTAGAGAGGAAAGGAAATAAAGAAATGAATAAAATATATGAAAAAAAAACTAATAAAGAATATGAAATATTTTAAGATCAGTAATAACATTAGAATAGATAAGTTATATAAAAACTATGAAGAGAGGCTCATGCAGCTTATTCAACATAAAAACATTCGCTGCAAGCTTAAACTTCCGAAGTTTTACCGATTTAACTGCTTGATTAAGAAGATTCCCCCCACAATACAGTATAACATGTTAGAAAGATTAATGATTTTGCATTGCTTAAAATAATAGAAAAGCCATTGTGCTGATAGTAAAATTAACTGACACTTCCCAGAAAATCATCATCTAAGGTAATTTTCACTCGCCACCAATCTAAACACTTTAAAATATGCAAGAGTACAGCAGCACATAGGTATAGGGTTAGTCACATAACCCCCCGTTATTACTGATTACACATTTTGTGGTGTCTCTGAAGCTGGGCACTAAAAACTGCCTGGCCAGAAGCTGAATTAATATGTGGGAGCACCTGACAAATAGGATCTGTTCAATAATATTTGTAAAGTTTTAAATGTATTCTCAAATTTCTAGAAATTTGGTGCTGATGGTGGTAGGAAAAAAAAGTGAAAATTGTGAAAATCTCATTTGCTCAGACCAAGCAAGTGAGAAGTCGGGTGGGCAGTAACAATTGCAGATCATAAGCATTATGAAAGCCAATGAAATAACCAATGAGTGGTTCATAGCAAATCTATATAATAATGAAATGGGTTTCAGGATGACTTTGATTTTGTGACCTTTGAGACTAATACAGTGCTATAAAGAACTTCAGGCCAGATCACCAAAGAATTTTCAGAACATGAGGGTGAAGAAGATGCCGAAGAACATTGCTTCATTCTGGTTTCGTGGAACCATCAGACGTTCCTTATCTACAAGCAGCAAGGAAAGGGAAAGACCTTCCAAGGGCAAAATTTTACAAAGTCATGAATATTGGCTCTACCCTAGCATTCAGAAAGAACCTGTCAAAGGAGCAGGTCCTGGAGGCATGAGTCTGGAAACTCTAGACAACCTTCACTACCCACTACCTTCAAGAGTATTGGTTGAGTAGTAGCCATGCAAACAGATTGTTTAGCAAACCTAGCACCCTCATGGAACAAGAGGCATCTTGTCCAAGATGGCAGTTGTGACATAAACATAGATTGAAAGATAGGATAACTAACCTTCCCCTTTCTTCCTTACCCTCCTTTGGGTTGCCGCAATTGCACTGTTATGTCCTTGACCGGACGCCATGCAAGTAACCCCCATAATTGAGCAACTTCTCTTTCCAAATAAGTTTGGTTAAGAAGTATATCCACCATCCTCCCATATAAAAAGGAGAATGTATATAAGTATACAAAACCATTTCTCTTAATCACCATATATTCAGTCAGTATATCCATCACACAGGTACATGGTCTTCCATGGTCGTCCACCAATTACCATTAGGCCTACCTGAAAAGGGCCTACCTTAACACCTATGACATGCTCATGTACAGGTAGTTAGGAGCTTGACATGTGAAAGCATATCCACTCCCATACAGTACTAATTGCGTTAACCAGACAATTTGGTTCATAGAGACTTCCTCCCCCCTAAAAATAAGTTTCCTATTAAAGTATGATGGTTTGTATTCATATATGTACAAATCACAATTATCAAAATCATTTGTATTTTTTCTGACCACAAACGTAGGTCTTTTAACATTACACTTCCTGCCTCAACCTCCCCGCAAGTCCCAGGCTTAAGGTCAAAAGTGAGTGCAAATCTAAATGTCAGATGGTTGGAGCTTACAGTTCACCCATCAGTAACTACTACTATCTTGTTGAAAGTTTACTTTTTTTCAACTAAGCCAGAGTAATTCTCCTATAAAAGCTCTTAGGTTTGTTTAGGAAAAAAACAAATTACATGTAGTGTACTCTGAAATTTTTTAATTTTAGATAAAAAATTTAAAATCAAATATTATTTTACAGGTATGATGCTGAGTTCTGCATTTTGGGGGAATCTCTCTGACAAATATGGCAGGAAGAGGTCTTTAAGACTGGCAGCAGTTATGTTGGCTTATTGGGGATTATTATCAGCTTTTGCGCCAACATATAACTGGATAGTATTACTGAGAGGTCTCGTAGGGTTTGCTATTGGTTGTGTACCTCAATCGTAAGTGTGTCCTTTGATTGCTATGTACTGCCTATTGCATGGTTTTACTTTTTTTTTTTTTTTTTTTTTTTTTTGCATAAAAGTAATTGTTTTTGCCACTTGAAGAAAAGACTTGGAGAATATCCAGAAACAGGAGACTGAAAGCATTTGCTGGAAGTATTTTTTATACAAGTATGTCACAATTAAACTAGTTGTAATGACTCTTTTGATATTTCCTTATGAAAGCTTTTGTAATGTTTTTGTTTAATTCAAAACTAGCCTTCATAAAATTTGTTTAAAAAACTTCAGATAAATCCACATTTGTTTGCAGGTCCACTGTAACTGTTACTGCTTGGTCCAGTATTTTTCTTTCTTTGAATTTTTTTTCTTTTATTAAAACTACCCAATCTTCTTGTTTTGTGCATGCTTTGCAATTTTTATTATAAATTGCTGCTAGAAACTGATTATTTTTGCTCTCCAAATCAAGCATTTTTTTTTAATTCTCAAAGGATTTCTTGTCTTGGGATAAGACAGATGTAATTTTGAGTTACGTGACATCCATTAAAGGTTTTATCTAACATTTTACGGTTTATGAACTATTCTTTGAAACCATTATTCAAAAATAATTCTTCGAAAACTACTTGTTCAATTCAGTAATTGTTTGAACCTTATGAATAATTCTGCAAAAACAGTTGTTAGATAGTACTCTAATTATTAGTTGATACTTTGCTGATTTCAGTTATTGTACATGTAGATTGTATTTTGAAAGTCTTTAGATAAAGTGAAGACAGATGCAAAAACAACACGAAAGTCTTTTCATTACTGTATATCAATTCTAACACATCTTCAGAATTAAGTGGTTGTTTTTCAGATGCTTTACCACAAACAATAGCACTGACTTTAGATGTTGAATCTTTAAACGCAGATTTTGAGCGTACTGTACAGTAGTAAGGGCAATTAAAGAAGAAATGCCATTTGGTAATCATTACAGGTAATTATTTTCATTTGTGCCAGTGTGTATATAGAGAAGTATGTGAATTCAGCTTCAAGAAAAGGCATTATTATTATTGATATTAATATCACTTGCTATTCTACACCCTAGTTGGAAAAGCAGGAAGCTATAAGCCCAAGGGTTCCTACAGAGAAAATAGCCTAGCGAGGAAAGGAAATGAATTACGAGCTATGTTTAAGAATAATAATTTTGAAATAAAGCTTTCATATATAAAGTATAGAAATTTCTAAAATAACAAGAGGAAGAGAAATAAAATAGAATAATGTGTCCGAGTGTACCCTCAAGCAAGAGAACTCTACCCCGAGACAGTGGAAGACCATGGTATAGAGGCTATGGCACTACCCAAGACTAGAGAACAATGGTTTGATTTTGGACTGTCCTTCTCTTAGAAGAGCTGTTTACCATAGCTAAAGAGTCTCTTCTACCCTTACAAAGAGGAGAGTAGCCACTGAACTCTATCAGTGCAGCAGTTAACCTTTTGAGTGAGAAGAATTGTTTGGTAATCTCATTGTTGTTAGGTGTATCAGGACACAGGAGAATGTGTATAGAATAGGCCAGACTATTCAGTGTATGTGTAGGCTAAGGAAAATATGAATCGTAACCAGAGAGAGGGATCCAATGTAGTACTGTTTGGCCAGTCAAAGCACCCAATAACTCTCTAGTGGTAGTATCACAATGGGTCGATGGTGCCCTGGCCAACTTACTACCTATAAACACCTATGACACTGATGAAGTTCTCCTTGAAACTTTCAGTACACAAATGGATGAAAATATATATAACCAGTTGAAGCTTTACCCACAGTATAGTCGATTATTATGAAGGTACTTGGATTGGGCAACCTGTTCATAGGAAATTGAGATGTGGTCCAGTTTTTAAAGGGTTCAAGATGATTTACCTAAGGTAAACAACATAATTATTGAAGGAAGGCATGGCAGATTTTTTCAACCAGTCACTAGTTGTTATGCAACTATCTGGACATTTTTAGCAACACTGAAAAGAGAACGAGCGCTGAATGTGATTAATATAGAAAAGTTATTAAGTGGAATCGAGTGTAACATAGGAAAAAGATAAATATCGGAAGTGTGTAGAACAGTTTGAAGTCGCTTACTGATAAAGTCTGAGTATAGGAATGTGATAGATTATTTATGTGTAATTTCATATAATTTTAGCTTGCAAACTTGCAGATATTTTGTTGGTAGAAAATGTTATTTATTGAAGATTTTTATTTTATCAAGTTTTATTCCGCAAATAGTCGTGTACATTTTATGGTTTCCTTTTTTTATATATCCTCTAATACTTTTTTATTCTCATAACATAAACAAAATATAGTGATTACAAAATAAATATTTTTGAACAACTGTTTATAGATATCTTTTTGAAAAATTGTTAATTCAAACAACTATTGCCTTGAACAATTACTTTTCAAACAACTGTTGTTGAACAAATGTTTATGAATAATTGTCAGGATACGATATTTTACTACATTTGTGATAGAGACGTTTTTAAATTTCTTATCAGTTTGTTCTTATGTCCTCATTTGAACTGTTTCATTTTTAGTTTAAGCCTGTTCGTTTATATATGAAAAACAAAATTTTTCAATATTAATCTTACCCGATGATCATGTAGCTGTCAACTCCGTTGCCCGACAGAAATCTACGGGCGGGATACGCCAGCGATCGCTATCCAGGTGGGGGTGTACTCAACAGCGCCATCTGTGAGCAGGTACTCAAGTACTTCTTGTCAACAAGAACTCAATTTTTCCTCTGTCGTGCCGCCGGCAAGACCTACTTGGATACGCTGTTGATTTTGGAGTTATTGTTCACGATTTGGTGATGTATTTGCTCTAAAGTTTAGCCTTCGCTGTTCAGGAAGCTTTATCCTTAGCTTAGCAAGCTTTTGGAATTAATTTGATTCATTGGTTAACGATCTTTGCTTAATTTTGGAATTCCCCCTTGACTACTTCTAAATTCAAGATGTCTGACCAGTCCCAAGTTCCTAAATACAGGCAGTGTAGTGTTAGGACTTGTACTAGGCGTCTTCCGAAGGCCTCTATAGATCCTCACACCGTATGTTCCAATTGTAGGGGTAAATCCTGTCAATTGGAAGATCGATGTGGGGAATGTGCTGGGCTTTCGGAATTCGATTTTAACGAATTCCTTAGATATGCATGTAGGTTAGAGAAGGAGAGAGATAGGAGGAGTTCTTCTCGCTCTATGGATTTTTCCTCTCCCCATGCCCCTCAACCTTTTCCTTCCCCTGTGGTGGTGACTCCCGAACCTGCTACGAGTGCTCAGCCTGCAATGGCTGATATGTTGCGTGCCATTCAGGCTCTCGGTGAGAAGGTGGAGTCGTTGGTTAGTGACCGCAATCAGCTCTTGGCAGATGTCAGAGAGCTGAAAGCGAAGAGTGCAGTGGGAAGTGTTAGTGCTAGTGATGTGCTTAGTGTCAGTGTCAGTGTTGCGCATGAGGGTACATCTGTGCGTGCCAGTCGTCCTCCCAGTCCGGGACCTCTTGCAAGCTCCCAAGCCCAGGGGAGAAGCAATGTCGAAGGACCAAAGGGTTCGGCAGGCCTTGATCGGCGCACGGATGTATCCTCAGTGGTTGCGGACGTATCTGTTAAGGATCGTCCCATCCACATACAGACGAATGAGCCCTTACATTCCTCGTCTGTGGAAGAAGTTTCCAGGAGGAAACGGTGGACCAAGGTCTCACGACGCTCAAACGTAAGGTCCCTTCCGAGCTAGTCCAACGGCCCAGGTGTAGCCACTGGGTCAGTTCGGACTCGCCACAGTCATCTGATGACTGCACACCTCCCAAGAGAGGTAGAGTGGTCCCTCAACAGGCTACTGCTCCGTCTGTTGTTGCTCCAACCACAGTAGACCCTAAGTGGTCGATGCTGCAGACTATGCAGTCTCAGCTTGCGGCATTCATGCAGGAGTATCATGCCGAGAAAGTTAACACCTCTCCTGTTAACCTACAACCCGCAGAGGTTGTGCGCTCAGCAGATACTGCGGCTGCCTGCTCCCACACTCCACCTGTGAGAGCTCCTCCACCGATGCGCAGTCCTCCCTGCCAGACGCATGTTCTTGCTGCACCATCTGCTAACATGCGTGAGCTGCCGCATCAGGAGTTGCCGGGTTCCAGCACTATGCGGCATTCTCCTCAGCCCATGCAGCATGCTCCGCATACCTTACAGCATGCTCCGCATACCATGCAGCATGAGCCGCATACCTTACAGCATGCTCTGCATACCATACCGCATGCTCCTCAGCCCACCGCAGCCCCTCCCACACACCAGCCCTCTGCTTTTGTTGTTGCCAGCTCGCATACCGACCAACAGAGGCATGATGTTGGATCCGCAGGTACGCATGCACCCGTTCTGCCGGATTCAGCCGTTCAGCTTGCTGCTCTGCCTTTGCCACTCACAACTCAACTTTCAGATGATGATGTATCGGATGATGAAGCTGCACATCTGGATGAACCTCACTCTGATACTGAAGGACACAAGTCTTCGCCACCCTCCTTAGACTTTCGCAAAGTCCTTGCCTTGTTCAGGGACTTGTATCCTGAGCATTTTGTGTCTGCAACCCCTCGTTCTCCTCCCTCCGAGTTTGCTCTGGGCATGCAGTCTGCTGCTCCTGCCTTCACCAAGCTTGTTCTCGCCAGATCATCTAGGAGAGCTTTGAGGGTTATGGGGGACTGGTTGCATTCCAAGAAGCAACTGGGAAGGACCTCTTTTGTGTTTCCTCCTCCCAAGCTTGCTTCTAAGTCGAGCGTCTGGTATGCCACGGGAGAGGAACCCGGCTTGGGGGTTCCTGCCTCTGCCCAGGCCGACTTCTCAAGTCTGGTTGACTCTCCCCGCAGGTTGGCTATGAGACGTTCGAAGATCTGCTGGTCCTTTTCCGATTTAGATCATCTGTTGAAGGGAGTCTTTCGTGCCTTCGAGATATTCAACTTCCTCGATTGGTGTTTGGGAGCCTTAAGCAGGAAGACTTCCCCTTCAGATAAGGACTCGGCCATGCTGATCATGTCTAGCATGGACAAGGCAATTCGGGATGGGTCTGGTGAGCTTGCGGCTTCATATGTATCAGGAGTCCTTAAGAAGAGAGAACATCTTTGCTCCTTCTTATCTGCTGGTATCACTCCTTGCCAGAAGTCAGAGTTATTGTTTTCTCCTCTCTCCAAGTGTCTGTTTCCGGAGGAGTTGATTAAGGGGATGGCTGCCTCACTTATCCAGAAGGATACTCATGACCTGATGGCTTCTTCTGCACGTAAGGCTAAAACCTTATCTTCCGTGCCTAGACCCTTCCGCCCTGCAGCAGTTGACACACCTGCTTCTAGGTTCATCCCGCCCTTTCGTGGCAGAACCTCCAGCAGAGGAGGTACCCGTGCAGACAGTCACCGTGGCAAGTCCAAGAAGGGTTCCAAGTCCGCAAAAGGCAAGTTTTGACTGCCTTCCTCTCCAGACAGCAGTAGGAGCCAGACTCAAGACCTTCTGGCAAGCTTGGGAGAGCAGAGGTGCAGACGCTCAGTCTGTGAAGTGGCTAAGGGAGGGATACAGAATTCCGTTCTGCCGCAATCCCCCTCTAGCTACATCTCCCATCAACCTCTCTCCCAACTACAAGGAGAAGGACAAGAGGCTAGCGTTGCAACAAGAGGTGTCGCTCTTGCTACAGAAGGAAGCGGTGGTCATAGTCCGGGATCATCATTCCCCGGGCTTTTACAACCGTCTCTTCCTGGTAGCCAAGAAGACAGGAGGTTGGAGACCGGTGCTGGACGTCAGTGCTCTCAATGCTTTTGTCACCAAGCAGACGTTCACGATGGAGACGACGAAGTCGGTCCTAGCAGCGGTCAGGCAGGAGGACTGGATGGTCTCGTTAGACCTGAAAGACGCATACTTTCACGTCCCCATCCATCCAGACTCCCAACCTTTCCTAAGATTCGTCTTTGGAAAGGTTGTGTACCAGTTCCAAGCCCTGTGCTTTGGCCTAAGCACGGCACCTCTTGTGTTTACCAGACTGATGAGGAATATTGCGAAATTCCTTCACTTGGCAGACATCAGAGCCTCCCTCTATTTAGACGACTGGCTTTTAAGAGCTCCCACAAGTCGTCGCTGTCTGGAGAATCTCAGATGGACTATGGATCTGACCAAGGAACTGGGCCTCCTGGTCAATTTAGAGAAGTCCCAGCTCGTCCCATCCCAGACCATTGTCTACCTGGGTATGGAGATTCAGAGTCGAGCTTTTCGGGCTTTTCCGTCGGCCCCAAGGATCAACCAAGCCCTAGAATGCATCCAGAGCATGCTGAGAAGGAACCGATGCTCAGTCAGGCAGTGGATGAGTCTAACAGGGACACTTTCATCGCTGGCCCTGTTCATAGAGTTAGGGAGACTCCACCTCCGCCCCCTTCAGTATCATCTAGCTGCTCACTGGATAAAGGACATGACGCTAGAGACGGTCTCAGTTCCTGTTTCCGAAGAGATGAGGTCTACTCTAACGTGGTGGAAGAACAGCATTCTTCTCAAGGAAGGTCTACCATTGGCTGTTCAGACCCCCGACCACCGTCTCTTCTCGGACGCATCAGACACGGGCTGGGGTGCGACTTTGGACGGACAGGAATGCTCGGGAACATGGAATCAGGAGCAAAGGACACTTCACATCAATTGCAAGGAGTTGTTGGCGGTTCATCTGGCCTTGATAAACTTCAAGTCCCTCCAGCTAAACAAGGTTGTGGAGGTGAACTCCGACAACACCACAGCCTTGGCTTACATCTCCAAGCAGGGAGGGACTCATTCGAGGAAGTTGTTCGAGATCGCAAGGGACCTACTCATTTGGTCAAAAGATCGAAAGCTCACGCTGGTAACGAGGTTCATTCAGGGCGATATGAATGTCATGGCAGATCGCCTCAGCCGGAAGGGTCAGGTCATCCCCACAGAGTGGACCCTTCACAAGAATGTTTGCAGCAGACTTTGGGCCCTGTGGGGTCAGCCAACCATAGATCTGTTCGCTACCTCGATGACCAAGAGGCTCCCGTTGTATTGTTCTCCGATTCCAGACCCAGCAGCAGTTCACGTGGATGCCTTTCTGCTGGATTGGTCCCATCTCGACCTGTATGCATTCCCGCCGTTCAAGATTGTCAACAGGGTACTTCAGAAGTTCGCCTCTCACAAAGGGACACGGCTGACGTTGGTTGCTCCCCTCTGGCCCGCGAGAGAATGGTTCACAGAGGTACTGCAATGGCTGGTCGACGTTCCCAGGACTCTTCCTCTAAGAGTGGACCTTCTGCGTCAACCTCACGTAAAGAAGGTACACCCAAACCTCCACGCTCTTCGTCTGACTGCCTTCAGACTATCGAAAGACTCTCAAGAGCTAGAGGCTTTTCGAAGGAGGCAGCCAGAGCGATTGCCAGAGCAAGGAGGACATCCACTCTCAGAGTCTATCAGTCTAAATGGGAAGTCTTCCGAAGCTGGTGCAAGGCCAATGCAGTTTCCTCAACCAGTACCACTGTAACCCAGATTGCTGACTTCCTGTTACATCTAAGGAACGTAAGATCCCTATCAGCTCCTACGATCAAGGGTTACAGAAGTATGTTGGCAGCGGTTTTCCGCCACAGAGGCTTGGATCTTTCCACCAACAAAGATCTACAGGACCTCCTTGGTCTTTTGAGACCTCAAAGGAACGTCGGTTGTCCACTCCAGGCTGGAATCTAGACGTGGTCCTAAGGTTCCTTATGTCATCAAGATTTGAACCTCTCCAATCAGCCTCTTTTAAGGACCTCACATTAAAAACTCTTTTCCTCGTGTGCTTAGCAACAGCTAAAAGAGTAAGTGAGATCCACGCCTTCAGCAGGAACATAGGTTTCACATCTGAAACGGCTACATGTTCCTTGCAGCTCGGTTTTTGGCTAAAAACGAGCTTCCTTCACGTCCTTGGCCTAAGTCGTTCGAGATCCCAAGCCTGTCCAACTTGGTGGGGAACGAACTGGAGAGAGTACTTTGCCCAGTTAGAGCTCTTAGGTACTATCTAAGAAGGTCAAAACCTTTACGAGGACAATCAGAAGCCTTATGGTGTGCTATCAAGAAGCCTTCTCTACCAATGTCTAAGAACGCAGTTTCTTACTACATCAGGCTTCTGATTAGAGAAGCACATTCTCATCTGAAGGAAGAAGACCTTGCTTTGCTGAAGGTAAGGACACATGAAGTGAGAGCTGTGGCTACTTCAGTGGCCTTCAAACAGAACCGTTCTCTGCAGAGTGTTATGGATGCAACCTATTGGAGAAGCAAGTCAGTGTTCGCATCATTCTATCTCAAAGATGTCCAGTCTCTTTACGAGAACTGCTACACCCTGGGACCATTCGTAGCAGCGAGTGCAGTAGTAGGTGAGGGCTCAGCCACTACATTCCCATAATCCCATAACCTTTTTAACCTTTCTCTTGAATACTTTTTATTGTTGTTTTTGGGTTGTACGGTCGGCTAAGAAGCCTTCCGCATCCTGGTTGATTTGGCGGGTGGTCAATTCTTTCTTGAGAAGCGCCTAGGTTAGAGGTTGTGATGAGGTCCTTTAGTATGGGTTGCAGCCCTTTATACTTCAGCACCTAAGAGTCGTTCAGCATCCTAAGAGGACCGCTACGCTCAGTAAGGAAGACGTACTTAATAAAGGCAGAGTAATGGTTCAAGTCGACTTCCTTACCAGGTACTTATTTATTTTATGTTTGTTATTTTGAATAACTAATAAAATGAAATACGGGATACTTAGCTTCTTTGTTAACATGTATGCTGGTCTCCACCCACCACCCTGGGTGTGAATCAGCTACATGATCATCGGGTAAGATTAATATTGAAAAATGTTATTTTCATTAGTAAAATAAATTTTTGAATATACTTACCCGATGATCATGAATTAAAGAACCCGCCCTTCCTCCCCATAGAGAACCAGTGGACCGAGGAGAAAATTGAGTTCTTGTTGACAAGAAGTACTTGAGTACCTGCTCACAGATGGCGCTGTTGAGTACACCCCCACCTGGATAGCGATCGCTGGCGTATCCCGACCGTAGATTTCTGTCGGGCAACGGAGTTGACAGCTACATGATCATCGGGTAAGTATATTCAAAAATTTATTTTACTAATGAAAATAACATTTTACTTTAAATATGCCTTTTCACAGTTTAAGCAGGTTAGATCATGTCCAGAATTACATGCGGCCTCATGAACTGAGCTTTGCTAGTGAATAAAATTACCACCTTTCACTTAGACACATGAACTTCACTGTACATTTTGCATCTGTCAAACTCGCAATGGCTGGGAACAGAACTGAGCCTAGTATAGGATTTTGCTGACCTTTGGATATATAAATCTACAGACTTAAAGCATAACATTTAACACATGAAAAAATTTAATTGCTTGAGAGAGAGAGTGAAACATATTCATATGTCCTTGTGATAACTTATAATGATAGCTATAGATGAATTGTATGAAAACTATGATAGTTTATAATATATTGTTGCTGAATTGATATTTATTATGAAGATGCTTTAAAAAAGTTAAGAAGTTATATAAACAATACTCCCTGTTATTCATATGTTTTCATATTTTTGAGAGCAGCAGCTTAAGATAAGATGATCACAACGAATAGAAAAACAAATGATAATCTGTAATACTAAGTTGCTAAATACACCAAAAATTGCTAAAAAAAAAAGAAAAAAAATGCTTTAATGAATCACAATCAACCAACGGTTTTTAAAAATCATTATTTACTTTTAGAATGCAATAATGTGAAACCACCTCCAGTACTGCAGTGATTTCAGAGTTGCTTTGCAAATATCCTCTGCCTGCCAGGTTTCAACAATATAATGGAATTATTTTCTTTTGTGTACCTCTATTAGTGACAATATTTGTGTTGCAGAGTGAGTCCATAACACAGATAAAACTCATAATTTTTGCCTTTGCATGAACTGTTATTTATTTTTGCTTTTGCTGTCTTGCCTACAGTGTAACCTTGTATGCTGAGTTTTTGCCCGCCCAACAGCGTGGGAAATGTGTCGTGTTATTAGATGTGAGTTTGTGTTTTTTCATGGTAGTATGGACTTGTTTCTTTTCGTTGCCATATATTAAGTATATCATTGCTTGAGAATATAGAAACCTTTGCAATTTTTCTTTTTTAACTGTCTAATGTCATTCTTTGTCTTACAATTAGTAAAACCAGAAATGATAGGTAAACTTTTATTGAATTCAGGTATGGCAGTAATATATAAGAACTTCTGTAACCACTGATTCGACTATGCGCTTTTGATCTTTGGATACCATTATAAAAAAAACACATGTTTGTAAATAACTTAACCACAGCTACTGAACTGGAAGCACTGAGCAAACTACTCGAACCAATCACCAATACATCACCTTTCAGTATGGTGGAATGTTGTCTCAAAATCTAAGAGGTTTCTTCCATTCTCCCCTATCTTCTATTTCCTTTTCATTTCTGTTATTCACTCATTTTTATTGTTCATTTTAGTGTAGCTTGCTCCATATATCCTTATTCCCTTACTCCTTCTTGTATTTTCCATGTGTTCTTTTATTCAGTACTGTATTTCCAACTACATCTCTATTAATTTTTTAATGTCAAAGGCTAGAAGGGTTTTTCCCATTCTACCTCTCTAAGTTTTATTTATCTTTTCCTTAATGTCATTTACTGATTATTTCTATGAATCTCCCTAAGTATCCATATTGCATCTTCTCTAGAAGTTGGGTTTAATTGACATTTACCTGTAAAATTTTTAGAAAGTTGAATATTCTCTCATTTTTTTTTGCTTTGATCTAAACAACATATGCAAAAGCAGGGATAATGTCGACTTTGAAACTAAAAACTATATTTCCCGAGGCAACAACATGGACTTTCTACCTCTTATAGTAGAGGGCTCTGCGCCTATGTCAAGGGTGTATACTGTTTGGAGTGAGGGAAATAGGAAAATGTTTTACCTTTAAAAATTTATTGATTAAACCGGCCTTTACAGAAGCATTATCAATATCAAGTGAGTATTGTATAAAATTAAGAAATTTTATCATTACCGTTCTTAATTTTCATAGTTCATTTCACTCTATCTTAATCCTTATACCCTTCCTCCTTCCTTTTGTACTTCCCTTTCTTATTTCTTATCATACTTATTCCCTTTTAGTGTACTGTATTCAGTGTTTCCCACTACATTCTATCTGTATTGATTTGATTTAATGCAGATTTTGTTTAGACAAATTTATTGCATAAGTTTTATATAAAATTCGTTTGCAGTCATTTACTCCAAAAAATTTCATGCTTAAAAGAAATCATTTTCACTTATAGTTGAACATCCCCATAATAGAGTAATAGGAGGGAAAGGGGTGTCTGTTATCGCCGATAGTCCGCTGTATCTGCAATATGCTTCCTGAAGTATAATATCAAGTAAAATCATAACAAATTGGGTACAGGCTTTCTATATATGCCTAATGTCTGGGCTAACATCAATATGGGAAGCTGAATTTAACCTTTTTGTTTTTCAACCCTCGATGACGTAATTAAATAGTGTATATTAAATGAAACTCGTGCAAATGAAGTATAATAATTAAGGAATGTAAATGAAATGAAATTATCAAACAGATTACCTCTAGCATGGACCAAATAAAAACAAAATTAATACAGTGCTGGAAAATACTAGTGAGTAATATGGAACTAGTACAAACTACTACTTGTCCTATTAAAAGCAAATAAAATTGTAAAATTATTTCCTCAAGAATACTATATTTGTAAGTTAAAAAATGTAAATAACATATATATCTGCGTATAAGAGAACCTTTAGATTAGTCAGGGTAAAAAACTAGGGCAAATTATAATGAATTTGTCATATCTGTTGTTTGAGACAATTGCTAAATTACAAAACGATCTGCGTATAGGTTAGGTTTTAGTTATGTTAAAGATTTGATTACAAATTTTATTTTACTGTATCCTTAGAAATCAAAAATAAACAAAATAGTTGATTTTATATAGTATTTGGGAAAAAAATCCTTGGAATTTATATTTCTTAATACAAGTGTAATTCCACAACTATCGGGAGATGATTTCTGCTTGGAACGTAAAATAGCGCCAAAGAAGGTTTTAGGATAAATTGTATTTTATTTTATGCAATCACACTTGTCTATAGATTACATTTTTTGGTTTGTTTTACTTCATGTGTTCATGTTTACCATGTTCCAGTGTTTTTGGGCTGTTGGAGCATGTGCCGAAGTTATCCTGGCATTGTGGGTTATGCCAACAATGGGTTGGACTGGACTTCTTGGACTGTCAACACTCCCATTGATATTTTTTGTTTTAGTGTCACAGGTATGGGTATTTTTTTTTTTCTAAGTTTCAAATTCAACATTAAGAATTTTTTAGTATTAAGTTTGCATGTTGTGAAATTTTGTATAATTATAAGATGGTCAATCCTGGATATAACTTTGATTTTTTTTACTGGTGTTTATGTTGCTATTACACAGTTTATTGAAATATTTTTTTAGTGAGGTTTTATTTAGACAGTATTATCTTCTATTTTCTGACATTGTAAAAGTTTGCCTCTATATAAGATGTATTGAGGCATATGCAAATAATTTTTTGAGTGCCAAATGTTGTTAATAAGATTGAATTCCAAGAATCGTGGAATACTTGAAGTTTTATTTTTGGCTAGATCAAAACTAACATTATAAATTATGATGCCTTACATAGTTCATGCAGACCACAGAAAAAAATCACGTTGTAAAGCATTATGTCATTCACTCTATTTCTGATTTTTAGTGGTTACCTGAAAGTGCTAGGTTTGATGCCACTTCTGGAGACTCTGAAAAAGCTTTAGCCACTCTTCAAAAGATTGCGGATGAAAATGGTAAGTTAATATGTTAAATTGGTGCTTGACTCAGCTGATATGATTTTTTGGCTTAACTGAATTTTTTTTTCAAACTGCCAATGTAGGCAAGGCAAGTCTTCTTTTTCCCTTTCTTTGTCTAAAAAAAAAATATGCCTTTTGTAGGTGGCCAAAATCACTGTTGTTTCTATGGAACAGTTTCTTGAATATGATTTTCTGGCTCTTCTTAATTGACAAAATACTGTCCCTTTTATATCTATCACTTATATCTATTGCTTCTCTTTCTTTCTTAAGATGCAGTTTTGGTTGGAATTAACTCGAGTTTCTATGGTATACTTTGTTGAATAGGATTTTCTGGGTCTCATGAATTGTCAGTATACTGATCTTTTTATATCTCATTTTCTTCTCAAGATTCAGGTAGCTATATGTGATGTAAAACTTTAACTTGTGATTTTATTAAACTGTTTGATATAATATAGATATGTGTTTCTACACAAAATGCAAACCATCAATATTTAATCAGGTATATGACTTATAGCTGGAAATGGCTGTTAAACTTTTAACTAGGTGAACAACAGTTGACTGGTGGGTGGGAGGAAGGAGGCCTACTTTCCACCTGAAAGCCTTTCTGACGGGTATAGCAAACCTCACCTTGTCTTTGGTGGCAGCTCTTTACACATACTTTTCTTTGTCCTCAATCTGGTAAATTGATTTTTATTTTATTTTTTATTTTCAGTGTTTACCTTTTTGGTTTTGTGTAAGCTGAAACATTCTAAAATGTAAGCATGTGATGAAGTTTGTATTCTATAAGGATACAAACCTTCAGAATCAAGAGTGTTTTGTACCTTTGTAAAGGGGTGACTTTAAGCAGCCCTCTTTTGAAGTGTCATCCCCACTCTTCTAATGAAAAAGACTCAGAGCATAGCTCATTTCACTTTGTTATGATTTCCCTACCTTGGAAGGGAGTCATTGGCCAAGGTGTCATGGCCCCATTCTTATGAGCACTGAAGCACGACTTACTCTCCATCACTAGCAACAGAGAGGAAGGGTACATGGTACAGTACATCATGTGTCTTCTTTTACATGAATTGCTTCTGTAGTTTTGAAAGAGGTATTATCTGCACTTGTTACTGTTCCTGTGCATTTGTGTGCTGTGGATTGCCCTGCCGGTCAGTGACTGGTTCCTGTTCTAGTCTTCCGAGTATGGAATTGGACTTACCACACCAGCTCATCAGTGAGAGGGTACACTGTATCACTCTTCCCCTCTTGCACCAGGGACTCTTTCTCAGATTTGTAACAAAACCATTCAAGGCCCTATTCATCATCTGCATACTGGTTATACCTTCCTGGATTGATTTGGAGTGTAAGATTTCCTATTCTAGGGAGAGAAAACAAACCCAGAACTTGTTGACAAGCACATAATCTCTATTATTCTGCGGGAGAGAAAACTATTCTAGAGAGAGAAAACAAACCCAGAAATGGTTGACAAGCACATTATCTCTAGCCTTGGTATCAATTAGTCACTGTAGCACCTTTTCGGCAAAGAAACATTCTAGCTCTAAGTAGGCTGATTTGAGGTAGCGGTGGAATAGGATGGCGTTTATCGGTACTGTACTTCTTAGTCCAACATGCGGTATCCCTCATGAGCTCTAGTCTTCGAGGGAGACTGTGGCCAATGGGCTCTGGTTTAAGGACATTCCCGACCTTTTCCAAACCCCAGGAATGACCACTACCAGCTTTTTTTTCTCCAAAAGGGGTTGGACCCTGCTCTACATGTTGTTCCTCTTTCCCAGGCTCAGTCTAGTAGAAGTGATAGTCGAAAGTGGCTGTAGAGTGAAGCAGGGCGTACGTCAACTGCTGTCGGTGAGGCAGTACCTTGCCTTGCACATTCCCTCCCTCTTCCATCCAAATATGTTCCCTACAGTACCTATCTACCAGGTTCCATCTCTGGACATGCAACAGAGATTAAAGAAATCATGGATTTTTTCTTTGAAATTTACATACAATCTTCTCCTGTCTTATCCCAACAGGAGTGAACCACTTCTTGGTACTTGTCCAGTTGTGTTCAGTGGAAACTTTTGTACTGTACTTGCATCCAGAGAGAAAGACTTCATGCTTTTAGTGACTTAGGTGTTTGTAGGGTATGCAGGCCTTCTCTCTTTTTAAAAGCTCCTCTTTTGTTCCTCAGGTGTCCACACAAGTGTCTACCTGAATGTTTGTGCTTGGGCTACTTGGAATGACCACTTCAGTGTTTTTCCTAGACAAGGTAGATGATAGTGAATGAAGAGAGTCTTCTTGAAGGGAATTTTTTCCTTGAACTCGTTTGGACCTGATTTGACGACACATCATCACTATGTCATGGAGATAGGTTTCTGGTGCTAGTACAGGGTGTTGATGACATCAGAACTAAGGATGATCCTGGTGGCTCCAAGATAGTGGTATCCTGATCGGGTAGTTCTTCTAGTAAAGGTCCCGAGTGAATCCCCCCCCCCCCCCCCCCCGTGGTCCACACTCCTTTAATAAACGTACCTTTAAAGGTACCACCATTCCGTAAAGTCATTGGATTTTCATTGGTGGAGGCTATCCAGCATCTCTTCGAGTGAGAGACTTTACGTGAGACACTCCAAAAGGGATATCTGGATACCTGTGATGGTCCTTTGCTGCTTTTTATCAGGGAAAGTGAGCAGTTGGTGTCATAGAAGGGATACTTCTCTGGTCTGAGTAACTCCAGCTAAGATTGCAAGTTTGTATTTTTTAAATATTTTTATCTACAAAAATATCAAATCAATTATTGTGAAAATTTTAACAAGATAACTTTTATATACATAATTTTTTATATAAGGAAATTTGGAAATATTATTTTTCTTTTTAACCCATGAAGTGCTAGGGGAATGCTGCCAGAGGATGTTGGCCGCTTCATGAGTTTCGGGATTTTATCATAAAACTAATATTTTCTCATTTATTATGAACTTAGTTACACGATATTTATATATGAAAGGAAAGTCCTTGAAAAGGAGATTTATAACCAATTATTAAATCTCACAGAAGTGTGAAGAATATATCTTTAAAAAGTTGTTAATAATTAGAAATGATGAACACATGTAAAGAACTTTTTTTGTGTTTGATGGCTTGATAAAATAGGTTTTGATATATTTTAATTTTTTTTTTTATTCATGTCAGGATGTCAGGAAATTTGGGAACAATCATATGAAAATTTATAATGAATATACAAGAAATAATTGTGTTGAATGGATGTGTTAACACAGGTATCGCTCGACTTACGATCTATGCGACATACGACTATTCGACTTTACGACCATTTTTTCAGGGTGATGACGTCACAAGTTTATGGGAAATAAGACGAATATTTCCTTGAAAATAATCTATTTTCTTGTATACATATAAACTGATTTATCTTGGTAAATTATTATTTTCTTTTATTGTTAATATTCAGTATTTATTTTCAGTTAAAAAAAAAATTAAGAAAAGTTTTAATATCTGTCGAGTTCATTTTATGTCTGGTGACGTCACATCACCGGCGTAAAGCGTCCGGGCAATACAGTGAGTTCCTTCCCATAGTCTAACGATTAATATTAGTATTTCCATTATTGAAATATTAAATAACGATACAAAGTATTTTGAGGGTCTGTATCGGTTGTCATGAGTACTACGTAGCGTAAATTTGCCTGTACGCTACTTTAATCTCTGATAATGGATCGATGTTTATCTAAAGAAAATATACTAATAGGGCAAATATTTTCTTTTCATTTCTTGCGAGAAACAAAGAAAATTAATTTACATAATTTGCAAGTCATTCTTTGTCGAGTTTACTGTACGTCACGTGTCTTGTGACGTCATGTATCTGGCAGGAGCTCGCTGACAAACTGAATGATTTCCTTTCATTGTTACCGAGTAATCTTATTACAGCATTCCCATCATCGAAACACCCAGTAACGATATCAAGTGTTTTAGTGGTCTGTATCATTAGTTATAAGATTAGTATAACTTACCGTAAATTTAAGAAAAAAAGTCTGATGACGTCATATTTCTGGCGGAAGGCGAGAGGCAAATCAAGTGATTTCCTTCCGATGTGTTACTATTCCCATAATCGAAACATCGAATAATGATATATAGAATTTTTTAATAATTTTCAAAAAGAATATGAAGATACAACTGAATTAAAAACAAAATACAGAGAGAGAGAGAGAGAGAGAGAGAGAGAGAGAGAGAGAGAGAGAGAGAGAGCGTATTCCTTTTATAACTAATGATAAGGTCTATAAACGAACTGTATGGAAAATGTGATACCCAATAACATATTGGCGCTGATGTAATATGCATTATGAAGAAATTTCGAATACAGTGAACCCTCGTTTATCGCGGTAGATAGGTTCCAGACGCGGGTGCGATAGGTGAAAATCCGCGAAGTAGTGACATCATATTTACCTATTTATTTAACATGTATATTCGGACTTTTAAAACCTTCCCTTGTACGTAGTACTGTTAACAAACCACCCTTTAATGTACAGAACACTTAATGCATGTACTACAGCACCCTAAACTAAAACAGGCACAAATATTAAAGGCGATTTTATATCATGCGTTTCCTAAACACCTAAAAAGCACGATAAAAAATGGCAACCAATGTTTTGTTTACGTTCATCTCTGATCATAATGAAGAAACAAACTCATTTAGTGTACAGTACACATAAATGTATAGGTTAGTTTTTGCATCGATTATATTGATTATACAGTACTGTACTGTATGTTGATTTGTTTATTACCAATGTTTTAGTTTACGTATTTTTCTTAGGACTTCCAAATGAAATGTTTTTCTTTATGACGCCGCCTGAAACGACGGCGTGTACGCTCAGTAAACAACCACGCTCAGAACAAACAAGGCATTTAACGCGCATGATGATAGTGATAAATAATGATACAGTACATACAGTATTTACAGTAAAAGCATTTACAAAATATGTTACCTTACAAATATAAATTATACAGTATTGTACGTAGCAAAGCAGGAAAACAATTAACGAGAGAGAGAGAGAGAGAGAGAGAGAGAGAGAGAGAGAGAGAGAGAGAGAGAGAGAGAGAGAGAGAGATTGTTTTACGTACGTAAATGTAAATTTTAAACAAAAAAAATATGATAGGTTACAACATGTAGACTTTTAAAACCTTCCCTTTAACTTAATGCATACAGTACGTACAGTACTAAACTATAAAACAGGCACAAATACAGTTTTAGAATGTACAGTAAGAATATTAAAGTAAAAAATAAAGATTGTTACTGTACTCACCACGAAAGAAGTTGAAGAAAAACTTGAATGGTGATGGCGATGAATTTGCTGCACAGTAGAAATGATGATGATGAAGCTGATGATGTGTTCTACTGTGCAGCCAATGATAGTATTTTACGTCTCTTCAGACGGAGGTGTCTTTTCCTGGGACACCTCTTCAACTTCTTCCTGGGAAACTTCAATTTCTTCCGAAGGCGTACTAGCAGGAGGAACTGGCTCTTTTTTGCGAGGCTGGAAGAACATTGTGATCGGAAGTTGTTGCCGCTGCTTCTTTTTTCGATCCAAGAGCATTTTGTAGGGAGTCATTATGTCATCAACCTTGTTGCAGAATTGCATCGAGCGAACCATATCCTCGTCCCACTCTTGCAACATTTCTTTCAACTCCTTCGCATGGTTGCAGGCCTTGGCAAGCCGTTCTAATGTTAAGCCCATTTCTTCGACATTTTCTTGGGTCTCTTCCTGGGTATCACTCTCTTCCTCACTTGCCGATTTCGTCAGGTCTTCGAGGTCTGCGTCAGTTAGGGGCTGGGAATGGCAGTCCAACAACTCGTCGACGTCTTCAGTCGTCATGTCGCCAAACCCGTCACCTCCAATTATGGCAGCCAACTGCACAGATTTCCGTATTGCAGAGTGTTGGATTTCCGACGGAGTAAATCCCTTGTCGTCGTAAACAATATCGGGCCACAACTTCTTCCAGCTCGCATTCACGGTTGCAGGTTTCATCTCTTGAAGTGCTTTCTGAATATTCTGCAGGCACGTGGCTATGGTGTACTGCCGCCAGTACGCCTTCAAGTTGAAATCTTCATCCTCGTCATCTTGGGCAGCATCCACACGCAACGAGGTCCGCCAAGGTATTCTTCGTGTAGAGGGCCTTGAACGCCCTGATAACCCCCTGGTCCATCGGTTGAATTAATGACGTGGTGTTGGGTGGCAGGAACTCAACCTGAATGCCCTCATGCGACAGGTCAGTTGCGTGTCCACCAGCGTTATCCATAAGGAGAAGGATCTTGAATGGCAAGCCCTTCTCAAAGAGATATTTACTGACTTGCGGGATAAAACACTGGTGGAACCAGTTGGAGGTCAGCATCTTCGTAATCCATGCTTTTTTATTATGCATCCAGTACACGGGAAGGAGATTCTTATTTTTATTTTTCAAAGCGCGAGGATTTTTCGACTTATAAATAAGCCCCGGCTTTAACAAAAATCCAGCAGCATTGCCACACATCACGAGGGTAACGCGATCCTTGAATGCCTTAAAGCCAGAGGCTTTGGCTTCCTCTTTGAACAGGAAAGTTCGCGACGGCATTCTCTTCCAAAACAAGCCAGTCTCATCCATATTAAAGACTTGTTCCGGCTTGTATCCACCTTCGGCGATAATATTCTTGAACGTCTGGTTCACGTAAGTTTCAGCAGCGGCAGTGTCAGCGGAAGCAGACTCCCCATGCAGGGAAACGCTTTTCAGGGCGAAGCGTTTCTGAAACTTCGCGAACCATCCTTTGCTTGCGGAAAAACGTTTCTGAGGCTGGGAATCAGTGGATGTCCCTGGTTGAGGATCATCTGCATCATCATCATCTTCAGCATGGTTGCCGTCGTCGTCTTAGGTTCCTTTGCAGCAAAATTCTCATATAAACTCAAAGCCTTTGTTTGGATGGTGTTCGTATCCAACGCTATGTTCTTCTTCCGGCAGTCGGCAATCCACACAGCTAAAGCACCTTCCATGCGTACGATCGTTTTATTACGCGTTGTAACGACTCGCTTCGCTGATCTGCTAAAGGTGATTGCAGCCGTCTTTCTAATGTTCGCCTCGTCCTTTTTGATATAGCGAACGGTGGATTCGTTGATGCCAAAATGGCGGCCGGTGGCCGCGTAACTTCTACCATCTTTTAACATGTCGAGAAGCGTAACCTTCTCAGCTATCGTCATCATCCTTCGGTGGCGTTTAGGCTCACTACCAGCCTTAAGAGAAGCAGAACGCTTGGGAGCCATTACAGTAGGATTTACGTACAGTACTGTAACAAAAAGTTCAACTTAAAAAGGTCGCACACAGCACAGATTAAACTTCACAAACTTAAGAACGTCTACTCAGCGATACGCGGTAACAGAGAGTGAACGATCCAGCCCCGCGAGAACTTTGATGCTGCGGGTAGAAGATGCGGGCAAAACACCAATCACAGGCTAGATAACAAAACTTGAGTTCTGATTCGTCATTTATCAGCGCTTGAACCAATCACAACCCGTCTTACAGTACTATGATGCGTTGGTTACCTACTCATAGAAGATGCCCCGCGCATACTGAACGTACGTAGATTAAGTACAATACCGTAATAATAATAAATACAGTGAACCCTCGTTTATCGCGGTAGATAGGTTCCAGTCGCGGCCGCGATAGGTGAAAATCCGCGAAGTAGTGACACCATATTTACCTATTTATTCAACATGTATATTCAGACTTTTAAAACCTTCCCTTGTACGTAGTACTGTTAACAAACTACCCTTTAATTTACAGAACACTTAATGCATGTACTACAGTACCCTAAACTGAAACAGGCACAAATATTAAAGGTGATTTTATATCATGCATTTCCTAAACATGCTAAAAAGCACGATAAAAAATGACCACCAATGTTTTGTTTACATTTATCTCTGATCATAATGTAGAAACAAACTGGAGGTAGAGCTTTGCTTATCACCCAGACATATTTCCCATACTTTTCCCTTAGAACTACATCACATCTTCCTACTTTAGATATATATATATATATATATATATATATATATATATATATATATATATATATATATATATATATATGTGTGTGTGTGTATATATATATATATATATATATATATGTATATATATATTTATATGTATACACATATACATACCTACTTATATACATAAATACATGCATACATATATATATATATATATATATATATATATATATATATATATATATATATATATATATATATATATATATATATATATATATATATATATATACTGTATATATATGGGTTATGGAAAAAATCCGCGAAGTGGTGAATCCGCGATGGTCGAACCGCGAAGTAGCGAGGGTTCACTGTAATGATAATAATACTGTACAGTAATAATAATAATAATAATGATAATAATAATAACAATAATAATTTTATTAACAACAACAATAATAATAATAATAACAATAATAATAATACACACTTTACGTACGCTATTTTACGCCTCTCTCTCTCTCTCTCTCTCTCTCTCTCTCTCTCTCTCTCTCTCTCTCTCTCTCTCTCTCTCGTACGCTTATTCGAAATGTGATTTTTGCAACAAAGAATATTATTGGATGCAGTACTGTACTACGTACGTATACATACAAAAGATTCATGGAAAAGAAGCACATCCATTACAGTACACACCATTCTAATATGGTATGACTGCATCTGATTTGCGTTTCATGTTCGATTTAATTTTACTACGTACTGAATTATCGTATGATCACATTCTCTTTTCGTGTTTTATTTCTTTCTGTGCTGAATTATATATCATATGTAATGCAATGAACAATCAGTAAGAGCAGATATTACTAATTACAGTATTAATGGAATTACAGGTAACAAAATATCGTATTTGGGGGTCTTCAGATTTCGCGGTATTTTCGAATTTTCCGGAAAATCCGCGATATGTATATATATATATGGGTTATGGAAAAACCCCGCGAAGTGGTGAATCCGCGATTGTCGAACCGCGAAGTAGCGAGGGTTCACTGTATCAAGAAAATTATATAAATTAGTGTTATTCGCACTACAGTATACATATGTGCTCATAATAGTAATACGGCTGCGTGACCTTGAGATCAGCTGATGCCAACCGAAAGTAAATCAAAAGCATTTGTTGATTATTGATATGCTCAAAAAATTGAAAAATAAAATATAACGTGCTTTAATAAACCACAATTAAACACAGTAATGTCTAATGAAATATAAAGGCTTAATATTTAACTAGAATAATGTATGAAGCTTTAAAAATGAACTACCCGTATGCGATTGCGAGAGCGAGCACACACACACACACGCACAGAAAGAGCTACAACGATTTCGCATTATACCTAATGATTAGACGAACTGTATGAAAACTGATTTCCTGTAACATATTGGCGTTGATGTAATATTCATCATGAAGATATTTCTAACAAGTTAAGAAATGATAAAAAAAAATATGCCATACGTATGTACGCCTTATATTGATACGGTAGGTAGCGGCACTTTCAGATCAGCTGATCATAACCAAAGGTAAACAAAATTTTCAGTACTCGATTGTAAAATGCTTCAAAAATTGATAAATAGAATACAAAAATGCATTTATAGAGCATATGATATCCTATGAAACAAGAAAATGGAATAATGATAGACAGTAAGAAAATATTGACAAAATATGATCCAGATGATTGCCGAATCATAGCGTATCAAAATAAATTACGGAAACTTCACTTTTCTAGTTCGACATACGGTGAACTCTACTTGCGACTCATCTCTTGGTCCCTATCTCGGTCGTAATTCGGCGACTACCTGTATGTATATTTGTAAGTGAGTATTTGCATACTCAAACTCCTACCAATACTATTATTACCTACCTAATGAAACAAGACAAAATAACCATATGTAAAAAATATATGAAAACTATTTATATTTGTATACTACATATTTTAAGACTTCAATTTTGTTTTATGCATCCTGTTTAGATCCCTTTTTTAGGCAGATTCATTCGTACTCATAAATTTTACCGATTGCATTTGGACATTCGTCACTTTCATCAATTGATATGTGACAATCAATGCCATTGTTAATGTCAAAGTCACTAGTATATGATGAAGAATCAATATCATCATCATGAAAGGCTATTCTAATGAATAAAAACAGAAAATACAGTAATGATAAAATGTGTTGGAAATGAAAAACATTCTTACCGCTAACACATAAACATATGTCGATAGCTCCACCCATTCCCTGAAGTTGATATTACCTTTTCCCTATTATTTTATGTAAAACATCTTAATATCTGGTAACTCTTTCCTCCAGCTGCAAGCTGATTGGTTAAAGAATATATCTAAGACACTTAGCTAATCCCAGCAGGCCCGAGAGAGAATCCCACAAACTTTGAAAAAGAAGCATCAATGATATTGATGTTGTCCTTTGACAGCTCATAATGCGTCAATGAAATTGACGTGTAGCACATTTTGTGCTAAAGATTTTGTTTTTGTTTATTAGAAATTTTAGAACTAGAATATTTCATGAAAAATTAAATTTGCTTCTTAACAAAAATCTATCATGACATTAAATCATATTTTTTCTTCTCTCTCTGATAATATATTTATTTTTAGAATAAAATAACAAATAATAGAGATTGATAAATTTATATATGGACAAACATGTTTTGGAGATAGGCATGTCCAAAGGTTTGTTATGCAATTTTGGTTTTCAAACAAATTAAAGTAATAACATTAAAGTTACCTCACGTGTGGTTTACTTGCAGCTGTGTTATATGTTCCATCTGTTACATTGTTCATTTGTGCAATATGGCTCCTGGCTTCTCCTCCCACGGGCAGTGAATAAGCTGATACTTCACCCATTATGCCATGACCATCAGAGTTCAGTTCTAAATTTTCATGCTGAATGAAGCTTCCTACTTTGTACATTTATTGCTTTTGTCATGTTTATTGGAATTTTATAACAAGGCAAAACACTTGTGAAAATGTGGCAGAATGACCGTGTTCTCGATAGTAAAAGTGATGTAATTGCTCTCAAGTATCTATGGGGTAACTCACTCAAGTAAGTTGTGTCATAATTTTTTGAAGTTTGGTAACTCTCCTATATAGTTGCATGCTTCAGACATATGGGGAAAACTTAGTATTTATTATGAATATACCAAAATGACCATACAACAAATGATACAACGGTCAGTTACAAATGCAGACAACATAGATAGGATGATGTCATAAGAAAAAAACTATATTTCTGTTATTTATCAAGGTAATCAAATGAAATTCCTTGGCGTATTATACTTTAATTCTTATCCATGTACATCAAGTAACTAATTTATTGAAGTCTAAAAATGATCAGGAAAAATCTTGGAGACTGGTCCCCTTAAATTGAGTTCCCATCTCAACAACTCAGCCCTAATCTTAATGGCAAGAGGTGCTTTCTGTGAAAGGTGGGTGGATGGTCTTTCCATCATGCCACCTCATGGTTAACCAACAATTTAATGACTTCCAGCACTGCTAAAGACATATCCCAATTAAAGGACTCGGGTTTGTGTAGGTAGGAAAAATTCAAATTTGTTACATTTTTTACTTTCGCTAATCTTCAGTCCTCTTTTTTTTCTTTCTAATTTTTCTATTTTTAAATATCTAAAACTTATTCCTTAAATTCTTTTAACATTAGGTCATCTACTGAAAGTAGCTCCCAGGAGTGTGCCTTTCTTCAGACATATGCAGTTACCTCCAGAATTGTTATATTCGGCTCTTAATTGGCTATATATTCTGTCTTTCTCTTCATTAATTTAAAAAAAAAAAAAAAAATCAAGTACTTTTTGGTACAAAACTAGTCTTTTCAACTATTCCATGTTTACTAGGAATTTTTTTATGAGAACAATGTGGTTATTTTAAATGGTTGAAGATTTTGTTTAAGACCAAACATGATAATGACATCAATAAAAGGTGCAAGGAACAGTACCCCTAAAAGTATCTGTAGCTTCAGTTCTTTTATATGTTGAAAATTGGTATGTGTTAAGTTACAAACGATTATTTTATAAAGAGAAAAATACATCATTTTATTATATTAATATATTTTTTAATTGATTAGCTTTCTTTTATGGATTAATTTTCACTACTGTTTTTAATTTGTTAATTTATTTTCTAGGAAAACCTATGTTGTTAGGAAGGCTAATTGTTGATGATGTTGCTCAGATGAATCGTGGAAGGATAAGAGATTTGCTTGTGCAAGATCTCAAGTGGACAACACTGCTTTTGTGGTTCATATGGTAAGCATTATTTTCAGAATTGCACGTTTCATCTTAAAAGAGCCGTAAATCATCCAAGTTCTTGTTATTTGTGTCAGCATTGTGTTTTTTGTGCAATGTAGTTATAGATATCGGAACTGTGGCTCTGCTCTGCCTACAAGCAATGATAAGGTATTATTTTTGTTTATTCCATCTCTTATCTTGTAGCTGAATAATTATTGTTGATGGAAGTAAAGACTTCATTATACCTTGTGAAAGCTTTATTGCTAGGATTCTTTACTACATAGCTACTGCTAAATGACTCACTAATGACTGGCATCACGTAAACAATAAAATGCATAAGCAATTGAATATGAATAAATGAGAATTGAGTGCTGTATAAATGTATAAAAGAATCCTATCCTATTACTGATCATAAACTATTCATTAGGTAGTTTATACAAAATCTAATACTGAGGTGTAATCACTTACATAATTAATGTCATACTTTTAGGGATGCAGTGATGGTACACGTAATATGCGTAGCACTATGATTTTACATAAGCTTCATGTATAACTTGTGATTCCTTGCAAGTCGAAGTCACTTATATAATGGTCTCCTCCCTCTTTACTTGATATTGTATAAAAAACTTTACAAATCTAATCTTTCAGGAGGATTCCCTCTATTTATCTTCTTGGGAAATATTCTAACATCATTCAGAATTAGTGTAAGAACAGAATCTGGTTGAACATGATGAATAATTGGTACTGTACTTGTTCCTTCACAAATACAAACGTTTGTTCTTTACATAAGAGATATGATTCAGTATTGAGCTGGTTTATCCATGAAAACTTTCACGCGAGGTGTCAGCAAACCTCTGCTAGTTAGTGGGGGATCTACTGTACCAACCACCCTGCACACAAACTCAAGACGTTCTCCTTTCTCTCTCTTAGATTACTTACCTAATTCATTAACCATATTAACTTTACCTTCTCTTTTTCTTTATCAGGTGTGCTAGTTCTTGAGAAACTACAAGTATGCTGGGTTATTCAGGCATATCAGGCCACTCTTGCGGTACCCTTATGTCAGCAAAGGAGGTGGATCCCCACCGACTTTGTCGTGTGTGCAGACGACACTGCTACATGGAGGTTTCTCCTTGCGTTTAGTGTTGGGAGTGGCTATCCTCCCAGTGGGAGTGGTACAATGAACATAGGAGGAAGGAGGGGTCATCCTTAAAGTCAAAGAAATCTTGACTGCTTTCTCCTGAGGCTAGTACAGTACTATCCCATCTGTTTCTTCCTATTTGGCTTCCTCTGGGGCCAGTCTGACAAGAGTGATATCCATTTAACCCCGGGACAACCTTTTGATCAGGAAAACCCCATAGCTTCCCCTTGAAGGGAGTCTAGCTCTTTTGATGCTCTACGTCACTTGTGCCCATCCATGGGGTTGTCAGGTTCCCCCCCCCCCCCCACTAAGGAATGTGTTTTGGAGGTGTTGATGTTAAGGTCACAGCAAGAGTGCACAGCTACCTCTGTAGGACTTAGCCTTGGTCTCCTCCCCCCTCCAGCTGCTGGAGGGTAGTCGTTTTCAGTGTGTCTCGTGTCACTATCGAGGACCTTGGGAGTTGTTCGTTTCGGAAGCATCATTGCATTTTAGAAAATTACGATTATTTTAATAGTTAATTGCGCTTTAATAAAACATTTATGTGCTTTGGTTTTAAATTCCAGGTGTACATACATACATATACCAAGGCACTTCCCTCAATTTTGGGGGGTAGCCGATACAAACAAATGAAAAAAAGGGAACCTTTCCTCTCTACGCTCCTCCCAGCCTGACAAGGGACTCAACCAAGTTCGGTTGGTACTGCTAGGGTGCCACAGCCCACCCTCCCCCGTTATCCACCAGAGACGAAGCTTTATAACGCTGAATCCCCTATTGCTTTCTTCACTCCATCCATCCACCCAAACCTTGGCCTCCCTCTTGTACTTTTCCCATCAACTCTTGCATTCATCATGTTCTTTAGCAGACAACCATTTTCCATTCTCTCAACATGGCCAAACCACCTCAATACATTCATATCCACTCTAATTGCTACCTCATTTCTTACACCCGTTCTCACCCTCACTACTTTGTTCCTGACCCTTTCTACTTGAGATGCACCAGTCATACTCCTCAAACACTTCATCTCAAACATGATTTATAATTATTTATGATAATGGCTATAAACATACTGTATGAAAACTATGAAATCCTGTAGCATATTGGTGCTTATGTAATATTCATCATGATGATATTTTGAATAACTTGAGAAATTATATAAACAGTACGCATTCTCTCGATACACTAGCAGGACCTTCAGATCAGCTGGTCACAATCAAAGGTAAACAAAAAAGTTAGTAATTGTCGATTGTTAAAATACTTCCGAAATTGAAAAATAGAATACAAGAGTGCTTTAATAGAGCATAGGATATCCAATGAAACAAGAAAATGAAATGATTATACACAGTAAGAAAATATTGATAAAATATGACTTAGATGATTGATGAATCATGACGCATCAAAATAAATCTACGGAAACTTCGATTTTTAAGTTCGCCATACGCCTAGATCGACAGACAACGAGTCTCAGTTCCTATCTCGGTCGTAAGTCGACGACTACCTGTATCATTTGTTATTTAAAATACTAATCTAAATAGTTTTACTGTATTTGAAATAATCCTCTATTTTATTTACTGATCAGTTTAATTGCATATAGAGGTTTACCAGAGTTTCATCCATGTTGCCGATACATGGTAATTTATAGTTTTTAGCTCGTATTATATCATGTTGTAACAAAACTATTTTCTCGATTTTTAGATGCTTTGCCACGTTATCCTCTAAATTTGACCATTTAAGTTTAATTACACAATTTGCACATGTATAAGTGCCCACAAATTAATTTTTGTTACCTCCGGTTTAGGACACGGCTTTCCCCGATTCCAAACAGAATAAAGGCAAATGAATATTGTTTGTTACCTTCAGCTTCAACTTTTTATATTCGGCCTTGTTTCCTCAAGGATCTCTTCTCCATAGTAAATAAGAGCAATTGTTTACGATCGTACAATGGTTGAAATACAGTGATACCTTGGTAGACGAACGACGACTCTAAATTCGTACAAATCGTCGTTCGACCAAAAAATTGAGTAATTTTTGCTGCGGTGTTCGAACAAAAATTAGCAACTTGAACACAGCCGAACGCATGGCCGAGTGAGATGAGCGGCCATCTCGGCTACTCTCGCCCAGTGGGGTAGCATCATTTCAAGAGAGATCGTCAGTTTGACAACACTTGTTGAGAATTTATTGTGATTTAGTGCGTTTTATTGTCCTTTTTTACCAATAATAATGGGCCCCAAGAAAGTTAGTGATAAGGGGAAGGAAAAGAGGAAAACAGTGAGAACAGTGATCGAGTTGAAGAAGGAAATTATTGCGAAATACGAGAATGGTGTACGAGTGTCTGATCTAGCCTTATAGTATGGCATGGCGAAGTCGAACATTTCGACCTTTTTGAAAAATAAGGAAGTGATAAAGAAAGCCAATGATGTTGCACAGGGAGTGACAGCAATTAGTAAGTAAAGGCCACAGTAATTGAGATAATGGAAAAGTTGCTCCTTATATTTGTTAAAGAAAAGCAGTTGGCTGGGGAAACTATAAGTGAAGCTTTCATTTGCGAGAAAGCTCTTCATGTTTGAAGAATTAGTGAATAAAAGTGCCAGTACTAGTGAAAGTGATTCGTCATTTACTTTTAAAGCAAGCAGGGGCTGGTTCAAGAAATTCAGGAACAGAACTGGTATTCACTGTATGATTAGGCATCGGGAGGCAGCCAGTTCGGATCAGGTTGCGGCTGAAAAATACGTTGGCGAATTCGATCGATACATTAAGGAACACAATTTTATCCCACAGCAAATCTTCAATTGCGATGAGACCGGGTTATTTTGGAAGAAAATGTCGGCCAATCCTACATTACCAAGGACAAGACGAAGATGCCAGGTCACAAGCCAATGAAAGATAGACTGATGTTGCTGCTGTGCACCAATGCCAGGGGCGATTGCAAGATTAAACCCTTGTTAGTTTACCATTCGGACAACCCCTGGGTCTTCAAAAGAAACAATATCTTGAAAAGATGTGGCGCACTAACACTAAATCTTGGGTCACAAGACAATTCTTTAGTGAGTGAATCAATGAAGTGTTTGCCCCCCAGGTTAAGGCATACCTGACTGAAAAGAACTTGCCATTGAACTGTCTTCTGGTGGTGGACAGTGCTCCTGCACACCCTCCAGGTCTAGAGGAAGACTTAAAAGAAGAGTACAGTTTTATCAAGATTAAATTCCTGCCCCCCAATACTACTCCCATACTCCAGCCCATGGACCAACAGGTAATTTCAAAGTTTAAAAAACTGTAAACCAAGGCCCTTTTTTCGAAAGTGTTTTGAGGTGACTAGTGATACACAGTTGACCTTGAAGGAATTCTGGAAGGATCACTTCAGCATACTCAACTGTGTGAACATCGATTTACCAAGCTTGGCGTGGTGTGACCTATAGGACATTGACCTCTGCCTGGTGAAAGCTGTGGCCATCATGTGTAACAGAGAGGGAATTTGAGGGTTTCCAATCAGAGGCTGGTTCAAGCACTGCTACTGTTATTTCTGAGGACACTGGTGTGGTTGATGAAATTGTTGGCATGGGCAGGAGTATGGGGCTTGAGGTCAACAGGGAAGATATTGATGAACTTGTTGATAGCCACTCTACTGAGTTGACCGCTGAAGAATTGTTGCACCTGCAACAACAGCAGCAGGATTTGATTGGGGAGCTGGAATCCTCAGAAGATGAGGATTTAAGAGAGAAGGTTCCGAGTTCAGTGATATATGACATGTGTTGGAAGTGGGGAGAGTTGCAGGCTTTTGTGGAAAAATATTACCCAGAAACAGCTGTAGCAAACAGGGCAGTGAACATCTTTAATGATAATGTTATGCTCACTTTAGAAGAATAGTTCAGAAGAGAAAGAAGCACCTGACAATTGACATGTTTTTCATAAAAGAAAAGAGAGCTGTTACATCCCACCCTGATTCCCCTCCAAAGAAGAGAGACAGAAGAGAAAAAACCCTGAAGGAGATTTGCCCGACCTTTTACTGCAGAGAAAAAAAAAAAAACCCTGAAGAACTACCCAGCCACTTCATGGAAGGGGACTCTCCTTCCAAGCAGTAACCTCCCCCTTCCATCCTCTCCACATCCATTCCTGTATGCCATCAAACCACTGCTCAAAGGTACAGTAAATGGTTTAAAATTGTTTTATAGGGCTTTCCAACCAATTTCGTACACATTTAAATAATTATTGTTGTTTAGGTACATGTTTTATTATTATTTTGGCCATTTTGGAATGCGTAGGAACGTATGAAAATAAATACTATTATTTCCTATGGGAATAAAGGTTTCGGTACTCGAACAAATCGGTGGTCGAACACTAATCCCGAACGGATTATGGTCGAGTACCGAGGTATCACTGTACAAGCTAAACAGCTGCTATCCGATCCGAGTGGAACAGTAGATTTTTGTTCAGTTGTTATTGTGGCTGTATGCATTTACATAATGATGAAAACCAAATTAACAATACTTTTATCCTTCTCTTTTACTCATTTAACTTAATGAAGTACTGTAGAAGATGGCAAAAAGTAATGGAGTAAAGACGTTATTATATTGTAATTTGATTTCTCAAATAAATGAACTTGAAGGATATATGGTGAAATCATATTTTATTGTTGAAAATCTTTGGGTTGCACTTCACAAGATTGGCAGTGACAACATTTGTTTTGATAGTGTAAACTTAGGTTCAACCCCGGTCATATGCTGAGTACATTCTCTCTCTCTCTCTCTCTCTAAGTATACTATGCCTCATAAAAGTAAACGCAATGTAAACAAACTTCATAATAGAAATTTGTCTGCTTTTAATTATACATTTTATGTGTTTTTAATATCACTTGATGATTTTTGGTATTACTTTTTTATTTTAATAATGTGCAGTGTGATTTTCCAATTACTAATGCTTAATTTCATGATTTGACTTGAGCTTTTTAACATTATGCTCTATCCCATTGGTGATTTTCAACTCTAAATTTTACATTTTGATTATTTGTTGCCAATAACTAACTCTAAATTTCATATTTTGAGCTGTACAATATTACTTTGTGATTTTTAGTACCGAGTTTCACGCGACTTTTGCTCTTTAACATTACTCTTCCTAGTATTTGGCAATATTTCGTGGTTACAAAATTTGATGTCAGATTTCATATTTATGCGTTGTATGAAATTCAAGAATACTAAACACATGTATAATAAGAATTGATTGTACCGGGTTCTCCGTTTTTTGGGGGCCATGTCAATGGGAAAAGAAGTTAGAGAACTTTCCCTTGCTCAAGATTCCTCTCCTCTCCCTCAAGGAGTAGGATCAACGAAGATACATACATACATACATATACCAAGGCACTTCCCCCAATTTTGGTGGTTAGCCGACATCAAACAAATGAAACAAAAAGGGGACCTCTCCTCTCAACGTTCCTCCCAGCCTGACAAGGGACTCAACCGAGTTCGGCTGGTACTGCTAGGGTGCCACAGCCCACCCTCCCCCGTTATCGACCACAGATGAAGCTTCATAATGCTGAATCCCCTACAGCTGCTACCTCCGCGGTCATCTAAGGCACCGGAGGAAGCAGCAGGGCCTACCGGAACTGCATCACAATCGCTCGCCATTCATTCCTATTTCTAGCACGCTCTCTTGCCTCTCTCACATCTATCCTCCTATCACCCAGAGCTTTCTTCACTCCATCCATCCACCCAAACCTTGGCCTTCCTCTTGTACTTCTCCCATCAACTCTTGCATTCATCACCTTCTTTAGCAGATAGTTAATTTCTCCCTTCTTCTCGAGAGAGACCTATCCAGACCAAACACTGAACCTGATAGACCTATCCTGACCGAACACTGAACCTGGTTTTTACTCCGTAGGGGAGGAAAGGATTGTAGACATCCAAGAAGTCTCCTCATCCACATTTTCCCTCACTCTCGTCCCCCAAAATTGAGGAGATGCCAGGTGTCCTGATCTCAAAGGGGCGTGAGGGGGAGCGATATAATAAGTGATCAGATCGCTTTGAGTAACTCCCCTTAGAAGGGATCCAACATGAACTTCCACTCCTCATAAAAGATTCCGTTCACTCTTGGGAGCATCGAGAGTTTGTGCTTTTTGACACCAGTCTCTTCTGGCTACCAACCACCCGACAGGCAGTTAAGTTTACCTCATTAAATATTTGACAGATGTTCCTGCTTCATTGAAGTAATACTTCTATTAAAGGACTCTGATTTTTTAGTGAGAAAAATCATCATCATCATTATCTCCTATGCCTATTGATGCAAAGGGCCTCAGTTAGATTTTGCTAGTCATCTCTATCTTTAGCTTTTAAACAATACTTCTCCATTCGTCTTCTACTTCACACTTCTTAGTCCTCACCCATATAGGTCTTGGCCTTCCAACTCTTCTCGTGCCTTGTGGTGCCCGGGTGAAAGTTTGGTGAACTAATCTCTCTTGGGGAGTGCTTAGAGCACATCCAAACTATCTCCATCTACCTCTCACCATGATCTCATCCACATATGGCACTCGAGTAATCTCTCTTATAGTTTCATTTTTAATCTTGTCCTGCCATTTACCTCCCAATATTCTTCTGAGGGCTATGTTCTCAAATCTACTAAATCTGTTGGATATTTTTTCATTGTCATACTATGACTCATGTCCAGACAGTAACACTGATCTCACTTAACTGATATATATAGCCTGATTTTTATGTGTAATTTAAGGCCATTTGATTTCCAAATTTTATTTAACCTAGCCATTGTTTGAATTGCTTTTTTTACTCTTTCATTAAATTCTAATTATAAAGACTTTATAGAGATCATAGTTTCTAAATATTTAAATGATTCTACCTCATTAATCCTTTCTCCTTCCAATGATATTTCATCTTCCATTGCATATTCCGTTTATCACCATCTCTGTCTTTCATCTAGAAGAAAGTAAGGAAAATACAAATATATATTAAAAATTTTTTATATTTGGGTACCACTAATTTGGAGAAGCTTTCAAAATTAAGCTTATAAACTGTGATTATGTAACATAGAAAGCTACAATAAAATGATATTCTTCTTATATGAGACATCAAGTAGCATAATAGAATTTCCTATTGTATAGATTTGTTCTGATTTTGGTACGTTTCATTAATTCCTGAATATTAATGTTTTTTTTAATTAAAATATAGATTTACTGTGATAGCTTAATGGACCTGATCAGCATATGTTAGAAGATATTAATTTCTGTGGGTCTTTAAAGTGTTCTGCCATGTCAGATGAATCCTTAGATTTGATTTTTCTGAAAATGTATTTGTATGGAAAACTTTAACAGTCTTTGGAGGTGAATGAACATGTAGTGAAAGTAAGAAATTTTTTGTCTTCTCAAAGCTTATTAGACTTTTTCAAAATATATTGTTAGTTAGAGACCAGCAAGGAACCATAGATAAAATCAAAGATGTTCTTGAGGTCAGGTATGCCCTAGATAGGAAGTTCGGATTTTTAAAGGGAGGTTGACGAGAGGGAAGGTGGACCTTTTGAAGGGGGAATGGTATTGAAACAAGTTGTTATTTGGGGATATTAGATGAAATAATATTTTGATTTCCTATGAACAATAGATTGTGATAATATTAAAGTGTTTTTTTCTTTTAAGATTTTCAACTTCATTTTGATCAATTTCTTTGTAGATTACAATAAATTATAGTTTCAAGATAGAACGAGTACTATAGCACGAATACAGTAGTTTATTTCACAGACAGCATACAAGGTAAAATATCACTTATCCCAGTCCCACCAATGGTATAAATAACACTTCCTAAGTTCTTATAACTGAAGGATTAATTACACGATTGCATTTCTTGACAGGTCATCATGTGCATTCTGCTATTATGGTATTGTTCTCATGACTACTGAATTATTTGAGGCAAAAGGCAACTTATGCTCAATATCTGGCACAGAGGGCGTTTATACTTGTTCAGCCGACTGCCGTCCATTAAATTCTGAAGATTATTTAGATCTCTTATGGACGACACTTGCAGAATTTCCTGGTAAGATGATAATTGGTTCTTTAATATGTTATCATGTAATAGATATAACTACTGTATGTATTTTACTTAGTTTAATGCTTAATTAGGCTGCTGTTTGAAAGAGTACAAATTTCAAATAAAAAGGATAAAAGTAGAAAACAATGCCCCATGGGGATTTGGGAATGATGTAAAAATTTTTAGTTCTCTTTGCAGTCTCTGCAGTGTTTCATCAACCCAAACTGCACTGCTTTCGGCCTTTCATTCATTGTTCTGTATGGTCTCTTGTGACTTTGATGTCTGTTATTATTATCAGATACTTCAACTAGACCAGTGACTTACCTGCCTATTTGAACCAGTGAAAAATTCCCATTTGCTCCGACACTCATACAAACCTTATGCTATTTAATAAGGATTATGCTTTCGGTGAAGCTGAAACTAGCCATAAGACTTTAAGTAAGGTGGAACTACCCCACCGCTAGTTCGCAGGGTAGCTGGAGTAGTCATCCACCCTGCTCACACACACACCTGTGTTGTCTAGTCACTTTATACTCCTGGCTTGGTGAAAGTAGATGTCTTTTTCTCCTCTCCACTGTTTTTTCTAGCTGTTGACTTATTTTTTTTTTTTCCTTATTCCACACTTCAGAGTGCTTCTGTTTTCTGTAACACTCCACCTCTGCTGCTTTGTTCTAATGCTACGGCGTAGGAACAAGGCCAGGGATAGACTGGGTGCCTTCGAACTTTCCAGTTGGTAGCGATCCCTTAGAGGTGACCCCAGAAACGAGCTTCAGCCACATTTCGCAAGTAGTGCTCCACACAGACCTCCAGCTTGAACAATGATTGTTGACGGGAAGCAAAGAGCGCTGCATGGGAATCTGACTGCAGGTTTTGGTTTTTTTCCCTTCCAAGGTAAAGCCCCTCCACCTGCCATTGTTCGACAATCTTCCTGTTTGTGGGGAGAATTGCCGATAACGGCAACACCCCTTCAAAGGTTCCAACATAGCAGGAATTGGATTCGTTGTCCTGTCTTTCGTCAGGGAACTTCTTCGTGGTGAACCCAGAGAACAAGTTTCGGTTATTACTTAGGCAACACTCGATGTCAACCTTCAATTTGAGATAGAGCTTGTTGAAGGGAAGCAGAGACTGCTGCCTAGAGGCTTGCCTCCAGGTGTTGGAAGTTTCCCTTCCGAAGGGGTTGTCGCTTTTCCCCTTCATCTGTTTGGTTTCCCCTTCTGGGGACTCCTGTGGCATGAATTAGATTCTTCCATTCCTGCTCTTCTTTGGGTAATTCCTTTGGGGGGGAACCCTGGGAACAAGCTTCAGCTTTGTTCGCTGTCAGCACTTGATGTCGACCTTCAATGTGAGCGAGAGCTCGTTGAAAGGCAGAAAAGGGCTCCGCCTGTAGGTTCGTCTCCAGGTGTTGCTATATTCCCTTTCGAGGCAAATTCCCTCCACCCGCCACTTACAATTTTCCTGGATGTGGGGGGAATTGCCTGCAGTGGCAACAGGAGTTTGTTGTCTTTTCCCATCCGTGGGAAGAACTTCCTTCATCTGCTCTGTGACGCCCTTCGGTGGGGAACCCAGAGAACAAGCTTTGACTTCGTTCTCAGGCAGCACTTGATCTCAACCTTCATCTTGAGCTATAACTTGTTGAGGGGAGTTCTAGCCTCCAGGTGATGGAATTTTCCTTTCCGAGAGAAAAGTCCCTACACCATCCACTGTTTGGCAGTGTTCCTCCTTGTGTGAGGATTGTTTACAGGGGTTCCAGATGTTGGCTGTTTTTCAAGTCCGCTGGAGTCTGCCTTCACCTGTTAGGTCTCTCCTTCGGGGGACTCCTCTAGCAGGAATTAGATTCGTCCATTCCTTGTTCTCCCTCTTTGAGAGCAGTTGTCTGCACCATCGGGTGATTGTCACTGGCAGTTCACCAGCTCTCGATCATCACTCTCCAAGCAGTCATCTGGCTTACCATTCAGAGATCCAAGTTCGCCGTTTGGCAATCGCCGCCTGCAGGTTGTCGTTCGTCACGCAGTTCGCTGATCACCGATCTCCGAGCTCCACCTCACAGATCGCTGTTCGCCGCTTACCTGCTCACTGTTCGTCGATCACTGACCACACATGCATAGTTCGCCGATTACCATCTTGCCGATCTCAGATTCTCCAGCCTGTGGTTTGCCTGATCACCAGCTACTGATCTCCATTCGCCAGCTTGTTGCTCGCCGAACACTAACCTCGCAAGGTTGCAGTCCGCCAGCTCTCCGTTCGCTGTTTGACAGCTCGCCAAGCACTAGCGAGCCATTCGCCAATCTCCAGCTTACCGTTCGCCATTCGGTCATTGCCAACTTTTCGTTAGTTAGCTGATTGCCATTCTCCAGATCACAGGTCGCCGTTTGTCAGCTCATCGTTCATCAGCTCATCATTTGTCAATCTACGTTCGCCGATCACTGTTCACCAGCTCACCGTTTTTCTCCGGCTTACTAATCATCAATTGCCAAGTCGTCGTTTGCCAACTCCAACCTTCGCCAATTTGCCGAGTGCCATTTGTCATCTCGCCAATCGCTATTCTCCAAAATCACCAACTCGCCGTTTGCTAGATTGTTCTTCGTCAGCTCGCCGACCACCAAATCACTGGTTGACAACTCACCAACCACGCCATTTGCCGATCGACGTTTGCCAGCACGTCGTTCGTTGGCTCGCCGTTCGCCAACTCGCCGATGGCCAGCTTGCCGTTTGCTTGCTTGTAATTTGCTGTTCACCAACTCGTAATCGTCAATAGAATCAAGATCATCACTAGTCAGCTCTCCGCTGAGTTACTGTTAGTACCAGCATACACTTTCAACACCTTATAGTTTTTCTTTGGATAGTTGCCTTCCAGGGCAAAAGTCACTTCCGTGATGATCTGCCCTGACTGAAACCCTCACTGCATTGAAGCTTTTGCTACTCGTGAGTCTCTCTTACTCTTCAGAGAATACTCTCGTCTAGACAACATAGATCATATTCACACCTCTCTCTTTGGTTGGCGCTGCTTTGGTAGCCTTCCCTCCTGGAGTTGAGGGGTTTAGCATGTATTTCCTTCTTGGAACCTAACCCAGCTCTCTCCCTGGGGTCAACCTGCTCCTTCAGGATCAGCCTTGTTCTCTGAAAGATTTGGATGATGGTGTGATCCTAACAGTCTCGAGCTTTTCTGAGAAAGCTCCTCGATTTACTAAGATCAAAAGATTGGAGTAAATCTCATGAGATACCCAACTTCCGTATCGAATTCGGACATCCACAGACATGGTCATCAGACTGTAGAAGCTCCTGCATGTTCGCCAAGCCCGCATCCTCTCTGTGAATGCAACCTTTTCAAGAACCAGCACCCGGGATCTTCCTTTTCTCTGATTCTCTATGTGATCTAAACAAGAGATGATCCTGGTAATGAGGTTGCCAGAAAAGAATCTTATCCAATGAGTCGACCTCCTTGTTTTTCCTGGATTTGAGGCTTCCTACAGATGCATCAAAGAAAGGGGGGGGGGGCCACATACGGTACCACACGTCCTCAAGACTATGGGCAGGGCACGAATGGTACTGTTCTCTTAAATCTCCTCGAAATGCAATCTCTTCTTTCGGGAAAAATCACCTACAGTGACAGTAGAGGTTCTGTTTTATATTTTACGAGAAACACTTCCTTCACCTGTTTTGTCTCCCCTTTTGGGATTCCGTCAATGGGATTTGGAATTATCCAATCCCCCCTTCTGCAGGGGACTCCTTACTCCATCGTCTGTTCAGAGGTCTTCCTACTTTCGGGAGGGAGCAAGGATAACAACGACAGGCGTTGATCTCTTCTTCCTGTTGGAGAAAAAACATCTTTGCGTTGATCTCTTCTTCCTGTTGGAGAAAAACATCTTTCACCTGTTAGGCTCCCTTTGAGCGATTCATCCGAGGATAAATGGCTTCTCCCATACTCGCCACCGAGCAGGCCTCGTCGGCAATCTTGTCTCGTTAAGTGATTCAGCTAGCCCATCTGTTTCGCCTCGCTAGCAAGACTTATCTTCCTGAACAGACAAGTCACGCCCAGTGACACGTCTGCAACTCCCAGCGGAGAACCCATTGAGAACTTCCTTTACGACACAATCTACTGGGTCAACCACAGGTGAACATCTCTCTCAAAGCGTAGCTTTGCTGCGACCCCACGCCTGGAAACAATCCAGCTCTACCTCTCACAGGGAGTGCAACCATTTATTTTGCAACAAATTGCGAAGAGGAGGTCTGGATACTGAAGTATTCTTCGGCTTTGGTTTCCCAGACCAGGGGACCATTTTTTTCTGCGGTGAGGATCGTGTAAGGGTTGTCTGTCCTCCGGAGGGCACTATTCCAGTAATAATTCTTTAATTATGCCATCAGGAAGAAGGCCGCTCCGGGTCTCAGGCGATGGGAGTCCACTGCTCGTCCCTTGAGCATCTCCTCCAGATTGAAAAGCTAAACCTTTCTTCCACGTCACCATCGTTGCTCTTCATCCAGAGTTTGAGCCTACCTTCCCACAGTCGGGTAATAAAATCCCTCCACGGGGCATGGTTTGCTTCCTTCAGTCCCAGGTGTGCCCCCTGATGAAGCAATTTCTCAAGAGAGCAGATATTCACCTGATCCTGAGGACAGGTCTCCCCGAATGTTACCCTCGGCCAAAAGAGTTGGCGTACCTTATGACTTCTATCCAGACAACTCGGACCCCAGGTTCAAGCGCTTCAGTCTGAAATTCATTCATAGCATGATCATTTGTCTGCATCAATGATGATTGGGCCAGGGATTAACTTGAGGCTCTACCTCGAGAAAGATACAATAGCTCGCCCCGAGAGTTTGGCACGATTAGCCAACCCAGGGAAGAACACGTTCTTAACTTGGATCCACAAGGTCTTGGACCGGACATTGAATCCTTATTCTTCTCCTCATAGAGGTGACCTAGAGTTCATAACGTTCAGGGTAGGAATACATCCCTAAGTTTGCAAACAATTACTCTGTGATGCCGGCCATGCTAGTGGCGGGGTGAGAGTGCGAAGGACCTTCAGCTCCCACTTCCTGCAAGATGTGACCTACAGGAATATGGAGACACTCTCCATTGTCCCTGTGGTGGTTACACAATAAATGGTTTATAATAGCTGGAGCTCCTTAATGGACAAGTAGCAGATGGGAAGGGCAAAGTTAACCAGGGATATGCCTGGGATGATTAACAAAGAATATCTGGCTCTTTCTTTCATTTTCCCCCCTATGGGGCAACAGCTCCTATGGTACTCTGTAAAGCTGACCTCCACTATCTGCAGGTATAACCTTTCCCTTGTGTAAACTTGTATAGATAGATAAAATTATTGCGTCTCCATACATCCTGGGGAAGTGGGATTGGGTAACGTCTCTGGTTACTTCTAAGATTCCTACGTTTCTGAGAATGTTTTCCTGAGACTTAGTCACACTGCCAGTATCACACATTCACCAAAATTGTTCAGGCTGCTAACTGTGATTTGCACGTCTAGTGTAGTGAGGTGTTAGGGTTTCTCTGTTACGTGCAGAGCACGTACAGGAAACTCTCGGGTCAAAGACCAGCCAGTTTGTCCGGACTTCCACCCTCCTAAGGGTTGAGTCATCCCTATTAAATAGCGTAAGGTTTGTATGAATGTCGGATCAAAGGACAAATTCGAAAGTAATTTGTATTTTTCCTAACATACACAAACTTGGAGCTATTCATACAAATAGGCTCACCATCACCTATCCCCTAAGAATTCCTGCCTGCAATAAAGTGACTAGACAACACAGCTGTGTGTGTGAGCGGGATGGCAGGCTATTTCCCGCTAACTAACAATGGAGTAGTTCTTATGGCTAGTTTCTGCTTTGCCGAAAGTACAGTCCTTATCAAATAGCTCCAGGTTTGTATTATTACTATTATTATTATTATTATTATTATTATTAGCCAAGCTACAACCCTAGTTGGAAAAGCAAGATGCTATAAGCCCAAGGGATCCAATAAGGAAAAATAGCCCATTGAGGAAAGGAAATAAATAAATGATGAGAACTAATTAACAGTAAATCATTCTAAAAACAGTAACTATGTCAAAACAGATATTGTATGTCATATATAAACTATTAAAAATGTCAAAAACCTATATGTCATATATAAACTATAAAAAGACTCATGTCAGCCTGGTCAACATAAATCATTTGCTCCAACATTGAACTTTTGAAGTTCTACTGATTCAACTACCCAATTAGGAAGATCATTCCACAACTTGGTAACAGCTGGAATAAAACTTCTAGAATACTGTGTAGTATTGAGCCTCATGACGGAGAACGCCTGGCTATTAGCGGAGAACGCCTGGCTATTAGAATTAACTGCCTGCCTAGTATTACGAACAGGATAGAATTGTCCAGGGAGATCTGGATGTAAAGGATGGTCAGGGTAAAAATCTTATGCAACATGCATACACGGGTAATATATGTATGTATGTTTTAAGCTCAGGATGAGTCAAGACTAAGACAGAAGGTTGTTAGTTATCTCCTTAAACCAAATTTGAGAATATTTTTTTTTCTTTTATCATTTGTACCCTACAAATCACCATAAGTCCCTAACTTCACTGGCAAGTAAGCTCATAAAATCTTCCTATAGTCTTTTGAAGACTTGATGATTCAAATATACCAATAAATCGATGGATAATAGAGAGCTAAGAATCATGTGATAGCAAAAAATGATAAGGAAAGAGCCAGGCACATAAAAAACCATATGAACATTCATGCTTTCCTATCCTCAAAAAGAGATTATAATTTTTAGGCTGGTATAACAGATTTTTGTTACATAAAAGAGTTCCTTACTAACTAAATTCAGATTTAAGGGGACCATCCGGTATGTCTTGCATTTTTTTTTTTCAAATTATTCAAAATACACCATTTCTATATATGTTTTAGACATACATAATATATTCATTATAGAAAAATTTCAATTGAGCGAAAACTTTTTGATTTATTAACAAAAATCATGATTTAAAAAAAATAATCAGTTACATTTTTCTCCAGTAATATGACACCAATTGCATTGAAAATCATACCATCAAAACTTCTTTATAAACCAAATAATTCTGTGTGACAGATTTTTTATTTTTATTTTTATATGAATTTTTTCTTAATTTTCTTCATCTAGATGCAATATAATCATAAAAAAAGAATAAAAGGAAAATAATTCTATCACACAAAATTATGGAATTTTTGTTTTTCTTTTCAATGATATGTTTCTCTCTAAAATTTAACAATAAATAAGCAAGAAAAATGTACCGAAGTGTGAGTAAGTGTGTTTTTGAGTTATGAGCTCCCAAAGTTTTTGTTATAAATTTTAGCTTGTTTTCTTAGAAAAATCAAAATAACATTATTATGATTACCTTACTTTGTACTTTTATTGTTTATTCCTCCATGAAGGCTCCCTAAATGACCTATTTAAACCCTACGTTTACTAATACACTTCGTGTGAGGGTGTTATGAGTTACCAGCGGCCCCTCATTATTGCCAAAGTTTTAGTTAGAATGTTCCAGCTTTGTATTCTTTTTCCTGTTTCCCTCTCCTCTTGATTCTTTTTTGTTGCTCTCTGCTTACTCTTTGTTCTTTCTTTGACCTTGGGTAACATTGGCCTTGCTATAGAGTTCACAAGGACTTTGTGAAAACACAATGTACATACGAACTGCAAGTAAACAAACACACATGCATCATAACTTCTATTCGTCTTCGGAAACTCTGGCTGGTCTTCTCGTAGATCGTAGTTTGGATTCGCCTACCCGCTACCCAAGCCTTCCATATCTGCCAGACGTACAAGATTTCAAAACATAAGTGAGAAAATCGCTATATATATGCAAAAATAACACGCCAAGACGATTCTGTAAAACTCAGTCGTGTAGACATGCAGTAAGGATGACGTCATCATTTAAAGACCGCTTTATCTTCATTATTTGTAAAAAATAATTGGCTGAAACTTCTGGAGAGCATGTACGACAAGTTTCTGCATACATAGAAATAATAAAACAATTTTTTATTTTTTAAAGTTATGTCAAACACCATAGCAGACGGTCCCCTTAAAAGTTTACTTACTTTGCAGTAATGTAAATATTATAAAATAAGTGGACAATACTGAGATATGTAAGGTGACCATAGAAAATAACATTTGACGTATCATAAGTAGATAGGCCAATTAGTCATTCATGTAATCCCCCCTATACTGCCAAAATATGTTCATATTTAAGAATACAAATCTACAATTAAGTTCTTATTCAGCTTTTGTCTATTTAGTTGTGGTATGTAATAAAATAGTATATAATTTGGTAGAATTGTTCTTGTCATGTATAATTATTAAAGAATAAGATAACATTGTAATGGTATAAAAAAAGAAACTAGAGGGGCATTCAGTAGCGCAGACCTCTGCCGCTGCAGCTTATTTCTCGACCTTTTGCTCAACCTTAACCTTAACATGTACTAATTGCCGTGGATTTTCATACACTTAAATATGAACCAAGTTTAAAGTCTCCAAACTTATGACTGATTACGTGAATTTGACATTTTGCTTGACCGTGACCTTGACCTTCCAAAATTTAATCATTTCCAGCTATTAACATAACAGTTAATCCCTACAAGTTTCATTACTCTATGATTAAAATCGTGGCCAGGAAGCTGTTCATAAAGAAACACACACGCACAAACATGGATGAAAACATAACCTCCTTCCATCTTCTTTGACGAAGGTAATTACTTAGTCATAAGTCATGTCATTAAATAATAATACTGAATGAAGTTGAGCTTTTTTTTTTTTTAAATTATAATTAGATGACTTTCAGCTCTCCAGATGATTGATCGATTTGTACCCCCATGAACTGAAATTCAGATATTGGAACTTCCTTATTTTGATGTGCATTTTTGCCATTTTTTTCCAGGACGTTCCTTTTGGTATTATAATATTTTATAGTTCTTTTCATAGGTTAGGGTATTTTTATTCACCCTTTTATTGTACGAGATGATATATTTACTTATTTTTGTTGGTTTTCAGGAATTTTCTTCACTATATTAGTTATTGAAAGGCTTGGAAGGAAAAAAACAATGGCCCTTGAGTTTATCATCTTTGTAGTCTCCATTATATTTTTATTCATCTGTACTTCAAAGTAAGTAACTTTTGTTCTTCTATGTGGAAAATATTTACTTACTTTCAATAGTTTTCTTTATGTAAGGAAAGCAATTGATTAGGTTTTTATGATTCCAACCTATAGTTTAGTCATTCTAGATATAGTCTTATCATCTGAGTACTCAAAAAATTTTATCAGCTATGTATATATATTGTGCATACTGCAGGATTAAGAATGGAAAAGTCTTTGCCTCAAATTTAAGTAGTTTTAGAGAAAGAGGAAGGGAGAAAGGGAAGAGTAATATATTCAAATGACACCATTGGTAAATTATTAAGCCAAATTCTTCTTAGCTTTAAATAAAACTTAAGAGTCAAAAACTATACAGCCAAAGTATTGAACAGAGTATATCCAGCCACGATACTGAAAAAAAATTGGTGAAATTAAATTCAATTTGATTTAAAGAAGAGCCAGAAGACAGTAACTGTTTTATTTTTCATAAACTTTTATGAGGGGCTAAATAATCATTATTATTGAAGAGCTTAACTAGTCTAATTAGTTATAATTGTTCCGTAACCGAAATACAAACCACGCTATTTAAATGGGGGTATTACTTTCGGCGTAGCTGAAATGGCGAGCCATTAGATTTTTAACGAGGGTTAACTACCTCCATGCTAGTTAGCGAGGGGGTAGGGGGAGGGGTAGCTAGCTACCCCTAACCCCCCCACACACCGGTGAACTGATTCGCTTCGCTTTTGGCTCGGGGGGTGGGCAGACGTTTCTGCTCCCGCCCTCGCTTAGCAGCCATTAATGTTTTGTCTTTACAGTACTTAATTACTTACTTTTCTTATACTTAATATATATATAAACATTCTTTATGTGCTGTGTGTGTAGTGGACGACATCGTCACCGCGTAGTCCCAGGCCACCGCGGTTGCACTTCTTGGGGAACGGTCTCTTGGTCCTTCGGTCGTTCCTTCGGCTTCCGATATTTGGCCGCCATGGGGAATCATCATCGCTGGACTTTCTCCTTTCATCTGTTTTCTCCGCTGTTCCTCCTTCCCTGCGGGAAACTTGGCCTCTCAGCGAAAGGAACGTGGGAGTTTAGATTGACTACAGTCCCTCTCTCTCTCTACTCGGGGTCGTTCACCCTTTTACTACTACTACGTACTATTACGGTAGCTTCTTTCCCGTCGCGGGTTGAGTTGCTATTCCGTTTATTTGTCTCAATTATTTTCAATAAATCTAATTGTATTTGTTTACTTTTCAGCTTCTGTAAAGAGTGTTCAGTTGTTCTTACTTTGTGAACATTCTTAAATGAATTATATATTTATAATTCTGTTATAATTCTGTTTTTGTTACAGTTCTCTGCCCTCCCCCTTCTCCCGTGAATGTCAGCGGGGGAGGAGGGCGCATACTTGATTTGTAATTCTTATGTTTTATTCCCTCGGGGTTTGTCTGCGGAGTTCCTCCCGGGGAATTTTTGTTAGCTAATTATTTATTTTATTTTTTCCAATAATGATCTGGTTTCTTCGTTTGCTTATGTGCCAACGAAGCAGAGCTGCCCTGTTTGTGCCTTGGTAGTCTGCTGTTGCGGCCGCCTCTCTAGGACATTGTCATGGGCGTGTTCCCTTCTCTTAGAAGTTCTCCCATGACAACTGTCAGCTCTTTAGTTCATCTTAGAACGCTCAGGAGGTTCGCCTCCAGGGGTGGGTAACTTCCCTTCCGAGGGAGGTTTCCTTCCCAGGTATGAGTTTTTTACCCCTACAGGGGGGGAATTTCTCTTACCTTAATCATTCCTGGATGGTTTTTTCTTGGTCCTTGGGCGGTTATGCTCTTGGTGCTGAGCGACCGCTCTTGTAACCATGCTCAAGGGGCTGAGCGGTTGCAAGACCGGACCATGGAATTTCGTGCGACTATGCTCCTGGGGCTGAGCGGTTGCTCTTAAGTACTCCTCTGCAGAGGTTTTCTCCTTAGGTCAGCTTGCTGATCCAACGGCCCTATAGGGCGCCATCATTAGTGTCTTCTAGTCTCTTCTATGAAGTGTTCACCTCTCTCGTTCGCGAGAGAGACCACTCATAGAGACTCCTCTTCAGAAGACTGTTCCTGTTCAGACCAGCCAGCGGTTCGGGACCTCTCCGCAGTTCGCCATCTCCTAGTCCTGCTGACCTGCCGTCTCCGTTCCTGGCTGCTGATGCTGTGGGCGCCTATGCACCCCGTTATCCAACGGGCACCGGTCTCTTCGGGGCAAGGGGCTTTCTCACACTGTGAGTAAGCCCCCTAAGTGCCAGGTATCGTCCTGCGCTCCAACGTTTTCCTGCACGCAAGCGCTCGCCTACTATTCCTGCTGTACCAGAGGAATCCTGTTCCAGTCCTGATCGTCCCAGTCCTGGATCGTCCCAGTCCCGGATTGTCCTTCATCTTAGCGCGCTCGTGAACGCCGACGATCTTCTTACGCGCTAGCGCTGACAATCTTCGTGCGCTAGCGCCGACGACCTTCTCGCGCAAATGCCAACGATCTTCTTATGACCGCAAGCGCCGACGATCTTCTTTACGAGCGAGCGCTGATTACACGCTAGCGCTGACGATCTTCTTACGCGCGCAAGCGCCAACGATTTTTGTTTATGCACTAGCGCCGACGATCTTCGTTCCTGCGCTAGCGCCGACGATCTTCTTTTACGCGCTAGCGCCGACGGTCTTCGTTCATGCGCTAGCGCCGACGATCTTCGTTCATGCGCTAGCGCCGACGATCTTCTTTTACGCGCTAGCGCCGACGATCTTCTCACGCACGCAAGCGCCAACAATCTTCTTACGCGCGCAAGCGCCGACGATCTTCTCACGCGCGCAAGCGCCAACGATCTTCTCTCATGAGCGAGCGCTGACGATCTTCTCTCATGAGCGAGCGCTGACGATCTTCTTACGTACGCAAGAGCTGACGATTGTTAAGCTCTGATGATCTTCTTGGCAAACGATCTTCTTTGTCACGCTAGCGCTGACGATCTTCCTACGCACGTAAGCTCCGACGATTGTCCGCGCTCAGGCTCTTATGGTTCCCCGCGCCAACGATCTTCTTACGCTCGCAAGCGCCGACGATCTTCTTACACGCGCAAGCGCCGACGATCTTCTTTCGCGCGCAAACGCCGACGATCTTCTTTCGCGCGCAAACGCCGACGATCTTCTTTCACACGCAAACGCCGACGATCTTTAGCGCTGTTGATCTTCTTTCACGCACAAGCACCGACGATCTTCAAGTGCCAACAACCTCGTACGCGTGCGCGCTGACAGCCGCGCCCACGCGCCGACATTTTTCACAGGCTCTTCAATCTGATTCCTGCTCACCCAATGATGTCCCGCCCGCGTGCTGGCGCGAGAATGTTTTCAACGGTTTCTCGCTCGCAACCCCTGGATTTTTTCCCATCGTGCGAAAGCCAGCGTCTCTCGCTTGCGACCCCTGGGGTTTTCCCATTGCGCGAGAACCAGCGCTCCCTCTACCAAGGTGAGACCTTCTCTCACCGCACCAATGGGAGAAACCCCACCCCGAGCAGGAGGATCGTCCCGTGTTAGGGAGATAAGAACCCTCAGACTTCTTAGTTGGAGTTACGTATCCCTCCTAGGAGGGAATGGAAGGACTCTTTAAGAGTTCCCCCAAGTAGTGCCTTGGGTACAAGTGACTCTGCTGCCAGTTCACCAGGAGGAGAGCAGCATGATTCAGAGCACCTCCCTGTGGAAGAGCCTTCGAGGGGAGTCTTTCTTGAGAGACTCTCTAGCCGGCAGGTGACATTCTCAATAACAGAGTTCCTGAGTCAGGAAAAGGTTGCGATTTTGCCATACAGGCCACTTCGTGGCTGGATGTCTGGCTAGCGTCTCTGGGCATCCTGTTGCGACCCGAGGATTTGTCCAAAGATAGCATCAGGAAGCCCTGGAGACCTTCCTCCTCTCGGACACACGTACCATCGAGTTTCTGGCCCACCAAGTTTCGAACTTGTGGGCAAACTTGATCTTGAAACAACGTGATGCGGTAGCCGAGAGGTTCCACTTGAAGGTTCCAGCCGTGGATACCTGTAGGCTCAGACACACTTCCATCTTGGGAAAGTCTGTTTGAGCCCAAGGGTACGGAACAGGCAGCTGAGAGGTGGAAGAAATCAAACCACGATTCTCTTCTCCAAAGGGCTCTTACATATAAGTGCTACAACCTCCAGCACCTCAACAACAACCTCGCCAATCCAAGACGACGAAACCGGTAGCGGCAGCAAAGACGAACGTGTCCAACCAGTAGCCCTTTCCTGTCAGAGACAAGGAGGGCGTGAAGTCCTTCAGGGAAGTCAAGAATCCTAGAGGGAGTGGCCAGGACCGCGAGCACTAGGATTGGCAATCCCCCTGCATGTCTACCAGTGGGGGATGCCGGCAAGTTGCGCATTCAGGTGGCAGCAACTCGAGTCCGATTCCTGGACGATCTCCGTGATCAGTCAGGAACATCGCGTCCCGTTCTTAACGTCTCTTCCGCCCATGACAGCGAATCCAGTAGCGTTGAGCTCCTATGCCATGGGATGGGTAAAGGGGCTAGCCCTTAGGGCAGGATTCGAGACCATGCTCAAGAAGAATGCTCTCCAGCAGGTCGACGATGGATTCCCAGGCTCCTTCAGTCGACCCTTTCTCGTAAAGAAGGCGTCTGGAGGCTGGAGGCCCGTCATCGGCCTCGCATCTCTGAACAAGTTTGTCAAACAAACTCCGTTCAGCATGGAGACAGCAGACACGGTCAGACTTGCAGTGGGACCACAAGAGTTCATGTGTACACTGGATCGGAAGGACGCATACTTCGAGATCCCAATCCATCTGTCTTCCAGGAAGTACTTTAGGTTCAGCCTAGACAACAAGATCCACCAGTTCAAGGGGCTGTGTGTGTGGTCTCTCCACAGCACCTCAGGTATTCACCAGAGTGTTCACCCTGACATCTTCATGAGCACACAGGATCGGCATCCTGTCTCCTCCGCTATCTGGACGACTGGCTGATCCTGGCAGACTCGGAGTCGACCCTTCTTTGACACCAAGACAAGCTTCTGGGACGTTGCCAAGATCTAGGGATCATGGTTAATCCCGAGAAGTCTTCTCTGCCTCCATTTCTACAATTGGTATATCTAGGCATGATATTGGACACCAATCTCCACAGAGCCTTTCCATCAGACGACAGGATAACAAGACTGAGGAGGGTCACAGATCCTTTCCTCGGACGAGAAGAGCTTCCAGCCCAATCGTGGTTCCTCCCCTACGGCACTTTTTCCCCCTTGTCCCGTCTGGTTCCATATGGCCGCCCCAGGATGAGATCCCTGTAATGGCGACTCAAGTCCCGGTGCAATCAAGGACACGATTCCCCAGACTTTCTGGTCCCTATGGGTTCGGCAGAACGGACGGATCTTCAGTGGTGGGGGACGAAGCTAACCTTCGAAGGGGAGTGGATCTTCTCGTCCTCCCCTCAGATTTAATGCTGTCTTCGGACGCTTCAAAAATAGGGGTGGGGGGGCCCACGTTCTGAACCACAGGATCTCAGGCCTCTGGTCAGAACCAGTTAAGTGCCTCCACTTAAATCTGCTAGAATGAAGGCCGTATATCTGGCACTTCAAAAATTCCAACAGATCCTGGCGACTCATTCCGTGGTGGTTGTGAGCGACAACACCACGGTAGTGGCTTATATCAATAAACAGGGAGGTACCTTTTCACTACAGCTATCCCATCTTGCAGTAGAGATACTGAGATGGACCGAAGTCCACTTGGTTCCACTATCGGCTCGCTTCATTCCGGACAAGAGGAATGTGCTCGCTGACAGTCTGAGCAGAGCATTGCAGATAGTGAGTACCGAGTGATCTTGGGATCCGCTAGTAGCCAACAGACTTTGTGGGGTTCCCCGACGGTGGACCTGTTCGTGACAGACTTGAACTTTAAGCTTTGGCTGCACTGTTCCCCAGTCCCGGACCCCAAGGCACTCTGACAAGATACCTTCCAACAACGATGGGACAACATCGACGTTTATGTCTTCCCACCGTTCGGTCTGATGAGAAGGGTACTCAACAAGACCAGACTATCGGTCAACCTGTCAATGACCTCAGTAGCTCCGCTATGGCATCATGCAGAGTGGTTCCTGGACCTTCTGCATCTCCTGACGGAACTCCCGAGAGATCTTCCTCCATGACACGAGCTACTAAAACAACCACGCTCAACATCTTCCACAAAGCCATGGCATCGCTTCGGCTTCTTGCCTGGAGACTATCCAGCATCTCCTCAGAGAGAGAGGCGGAAAGGATGTCTCGACACCTGCGAAAGTCATCTGCAGGGGTCTACCTGGCGAAGTGGAGAGTCTTCTGTGGTTGATGTCTTGGAAGGTGTATCTCTCGTCTCGATGCCACTATCCCAGCAATAGCGGAGTTTCTTGGATATTTGCGGGAAGAAATGCGCCTTTCGGCCTCAGCGGTGAAGGCTAGCGCTCAGCCTTAAGCTGGCCTTCAGGCTGAAAAGAATACACTTTTCTTTCCTCGCTGGAACTTTCTTTGCTCATACGAAGCTACGAACTTACCTGCCCTCAGTCGGAAGTGAGACCTCCTCCATGGAACGTGGTTTCTGTTCTCAGGGCTCTTAAGAGACCTCCGTTCGAACCATTACGCCAGGCTTCTGCTCGACACCTGACTTGGAAGACGGTGTTCCTGCTCGCTTTAGCTTCAGCCAAGCGTGTCAGTGAACTTCATGGTCTCTCTTGCGACATCACCCATTCAAGTGGATGGGGAGAGGTAACGTTCAGGTTCGTCCCTGAGTTTGCAGCTAAGACTCAAAACCCTGGAGTTCCGGACCCGCGGTTTGACTCCTTCAGGGTTTCGAGTCTCCGTTCTGTAACAGATGACCCAGACCTTCTCCTACTATGCCCAGTAAGGAGTCTGAGGTGTTATCTTAAAAGAACAGCTGCAGTTCGTCCTCGCGTGCAAGCCCTGGTTGTGAGCACAGGAAGGACGAAGAGGAGGGTCACCAAGAATACCATCTCAGCTTGGATTCGAAGGCTCATCCTTCATGCCCTGAATCCGGACCCTCCTCCGTCACGTCGCCCTAGAGGCTTCTCAACATCCCTGGCATTCAAGAGAAACTTCTTGAGCTGGGGTCTGGAAGCGTCAAACGACCTTCACAGTCCACTACCTGCAGGACGTGACCCACAGGAGCCTCGATACGTTTTCCATCGGCTCTGTGGTGGCTACGCATCAGCTGGTCTAACCTCAGGCTCCTTAATGGACAGGTAGCAGAAGGTTGAGGGCATTGTTACCCGGTTTTAGACTGCATGAATGAAAAAGTATGTCTGGCCCTTACTCTTTCCTTCATCCTCCCCTCTCTTGGGGAAAGCAGCATCCTGGGTTCTCTGCATAGCTGACCTCAAACCACTGCAGGTAAACCATGCTTCCTTGTGTTCCTAGTATAATATATTACTGTCGCGTCCCCCATACCCTGACGAGGTGGTATTGGGAACGTCTTAGCCTAGAATTCCATCTAAGGACTTCAGGTCAACTTTCTAGGACGAGTCACACTTCATTCCTCCACACACAAGCTTACGTAGGCCGCACGTTCCTTGCGGAGCAAGGAACTTGCGAGGTGTAGGGACTCCTTTTCTCGAGTGCTGCTCACTCGGATTCTGAGTCCCCGGGTAAAGCCAAAGCCAGTAAGGCTGGGACTTTCCACCCTCCCTAAGGTTTAAGTCACCCCATGTAAATAGCGTGGTTTGTATTTCGGTTACGGAACAAATGACAAATTCGGAGATAATTTGTATTTTTCCTAACCATACAAACCTTAGCTATTTACACATATTTGCCCGCCAGCCCTGTCCCCCGTGAAGTCCTACCTCTAAGTGAAGTGAATCAGTTTACCGGTGTGTGGGGGGGAGGGGTAGCTAGCTACCGCTCCCCTACCCCCTCGCTAAATAGCATGGGGGGTAGTTAACCCTCGTTAAAAATCTAATGGATCGCCATTTCAGCTACGCCAAAAGTAATACCCCCATGTAAATAGCTAAGGTTTGTATGGTTAGGAAAAATACAAATCATCTCCGAATTTGTCATTTTTCAATACATAGGTTAGCACAAAGGGTGTGTTCTTCATTAGTAAAATAATCTTGTTTATTAGATTAAATTCCTTGAAAATTTAATGATTACTTAAAATGGAAATATTGAAGTTTCTGACAAATTCCTTATGGCATTTGTATCCAATATTGGATGTTAGTTAATATTTGAAGATTGAATTGAATTGTACTGCATGTGTTTCATACATGCTCATACACTGTAACGGTTTTGATGTTTTATCTCACCACTTGCTCTTCCGTGCACTGTTAATGTCTGTTAATATCTATTAACAGTGTATGGAAGAGCATACTAGCACAAGATTTATCATACTTGAATTTTTGTGACGTTCTTCCTCGGAAGTCGCCGTGTATAAACTCAACGAATGTTTAACAGAGTTTAGTTGCATTCACCTCGCCTCTGTTATCACCTAACTGCTTGCTCGCACATCAGTGACCAGCTCCCTCCCACCTTCCCCCTAACTGCTGTGTCTTACTGTTTGATGATGCCACTTTCCAACAATGATTCTCCTATCAACACCACATCCATGAAACTACCACCCTTTGCCAATACAGTGGCATTCATCTGGTTTCAACGCGCCGAGATCCAGTTTCGTAACAAGGGTGCGACTCAGTCAAGCGCTAAAGCAGACTTATGTTCCTGCGGCTATTCCTGAGGACACTTTCCCTGAAATCTCTGATTGGCTGTGTGAGTAAGAGGAAACCCCAATAACGTGCAACGCCCTCAAATCATACCTCTTGGAGCAGTACTCTCCATCACCAGCCGCCCGCATAGCGAAAATTTCCACCTCTGAACAATCGATGGGGAACCAAATGGCTTCACTCGCCCTCTGGAAAATGATCAGTATCACTCGCCTGCAACCTGTCGCAGACGGCTCTCCTCATGAAGTGAATCTACTTGAGGGCCACGGCGCCTATCCGAACCTGTATATGCTGCCATCCCCGATATCGATATTTTGCCTATGAAAGACCCGATGACTAAGGTTACCCCTTATAGACAGCCACTTCACCACCTTAAAGACCTCCATCAACGCCTCCATTCTTGACGTAGTAGACACCTGTTCAACGTCGACCGAAGCTGATGCGAATGCGGTAGGATACAGGTGCTCACCCTGTGACATGCCAGAGCGGCTACAAAACCGACCCACCTACCACTCGCTCACGCCCCAACCACCGACCTCTACAGTCACTTACTGACGCCCATCGGCCACAGTTATGCTACTACCACTCTAGATTCGGGGTGCTGCGAAGAAATGTTTGAACGGTTGTGTGGCCAAAAAAACTGGTAAGTAGTCCATCGCTTGTGGTGGTGGCCTCCCCTGTCACTAATCTTTTCCTTTTACATGATGCAGGTATTTGCGTGTGATTTTTGGTAGACACGTGTGCTTGCTGTTCTCTTCTGCCAAGGCCACTCGCCTAGACATGACGTAGTCTGTCTAAATCTGCTGACGTCCGCCTAGTACATGCCAATGGATCTGCGATCCCCATCCATGGTTATGAGAACCTCACATTGTCGATTAGAAGTGTTAAATATCACTGGAAGTTTCTCGTTGCTGACGTCACATTGCCGGAAGTTTCTCGTTGCTGACGTCACATTGCCGGAAGTTTCTCGTTGCTGACGTCACATTGCCTATCCACAACGCGGATATCCTCTTACATTATTACCTAGTCGATGTTGCTCACCGCCGGCTAGTCAACTCTGGATCTCACACGTCAACAGCTCTCCAGTCAGCCCCTCCAACCTCATTCTCCACATCAGTACACCCACGGATCCTACATCCACCTCCTCACATCATACCCGGAATTTTTCTATCCAGAACTGCGTCGAACGGCCACAGTTCTTGCCAAACAGTTTTTATCACTATGTCAAGACAATGGGTCCCTTGTAATGGACCCCTCTGCCTTGAACAGGTATTTACTTCAGACTCTGTTCAAGATGGAGATCACAGCCAAGGTCAGACAAGCTGTCAGACCAGAGGACCTAATGATCACACTTGAAAGATCTCAGTACATCCGCCATCAAGGGAGTACTTGAGATTCGTTCTGCACAAAAAGATATGCCAGTTTCGGGTGCTTTTCTTGGGCCAGTTGATAGCACCTTAGGTGTTCACTCTGGTTTCGATCTCAGCCCTGTCAACGGCATTCGTTTCCTTCGTTACCTAGACGACTGGTTAACCTAGCAGATTTGTTAGATACTCTTCTCCTTCACCAAGACAGGCTTCTTAAGATTGCCTCTATCTGGGGGTCATTGTAAACTGCAAAACGTCCTCTCTGCAACCCAAACAAAGTCTGGTATGTACAGGTATGCAGATAAGACACCCGTCTAGAAAAAGTTTTTCCATTGCAGAGCAGAATTGAAAAACCCAAGGAAGTGGATTGTCCCTTTATAATGTAAGACTCGCCACAAGCTCACCAGTGGCAACGCCTACTAAAGCACCTGACTTCCTACGAATGTCTAGTACCCAATGGCCCCCTTTGCATTTGGTCTCAGAGCAGGGACTCTCCAGATTTGCTTATTCCCGTAGGGTCTGAGCAGAGAAAAGACTTGAGTTTGTGGCTGCTCGATTCCAATCTTCTCAAAGGGGTAGATGTTCTCTCTCCTCCCCCTGACTTAACGCTCTTCACGGCAGCATCAAGAGAAGGGTATGGGTTCACCTACTACAGCACATGGCCCTAAGGATTTAGTCCAACTCGGATCGGCAGAGCCACATAAGCCTATAGTTAAAGACAGCCTTAGTAGCCCTTCAAGACTTGCAACACTTTCAGGCCACTCTAAACTAGTGTTGAAGAGTGGCAACACTATGGTGGTGGTGGCGGCGTATCTAAACAACCAACGAAGTACTTCGTAACGGAAGGTTTGCCATTTAGCTGTCAAGATCATACGAAGGACAGAAGACAATGTGATCTCCCTGTCAACCTCGTTCATTCCCGGCAAGAATATTCTGGCAGAAAACCTGAACAGGAAGACTCAGCTAGTGGGCTCCAAATGTTTGTGCAGGCCGTCAACCAGGCCAATGGCTTACAAGGTGTCAGGATACTCTAACCACACTACAGTGCTTGTATTTGTTATCCTGGGCCATAATTCTTCAGCCAGTTGATAAAGGACTTCTACCCACCTGAGGGTAAGTCTCCTACCTAAAAAACAAGAGTTGTATTTCTGCAGGAACAAATGACAAATTTGGAAGCAATTTATATTTTTCCTAGCTATACAAACCTGAGTTCTTTACACGTACTGTACTTGTCTCGCCATCACCTTCCCCCTAGGAGCCCTGCTAGCTCATTTACTAGGTGAGTGAGTGTGAGTGGGAAGCTGGGCTACTGTCATTGACACCTCACTTTAAAAGGTTGTATGGCTAAACCAGCTTGAGCTGAATCATATCTCCTACGTAAAGAACTCAGGTTTGTATAGTTAGGAAATGTACAAATTACTTCCAAATTCATAATTTTTCCTTACCATACACACCTGAGTCCTTTGATTGAACTTTCCTGCCATCACCTACCCCTTAGAAGTGCCAACCGCGATCAAAGTGGCTGCACAGTGAGCAAGCAAGGGGGTGGGGCTTTCATGTTCTCAGCCTGTAATTAGCCCTGGCCACCTGTTTACACCTTGCATAAAATTTTAAGGGAGCCAGCTGGCCAATGCTGTTTTTTAAAGACAGTTCTTCAACATTCATACCACTTTGGACATCTCCAAACTGTAAATGATTTTTTTCCTCTGACCTGTGGTTTTGTGACGCCATTGTGATTTATCCTACAAAAAGTGTTTTTCAAATTCTATATCCTCCCTTGATACTTAATATTGAGATCTGTGATTACTACCATATTTAGAATATATAGACCTGATGTTGAACTCCAACCAAATGATGAGCTAAAATTTTGCTATTAATTTTTTCATTATGGTAAAAAAATAAAGGAAGAAAAAAATACACAAATTGGAAAAGGGCATCATTTCATTTTCTATAATGTCTTTTAAGTTATATACCAACAATGCTATAGCTTTAAAACTAAGGGAGAAGATAGAATTTGAAGGGCAATAAGTGTATTCTCTCTCTCTCTCTCTCTCTCTCTCTCTCTCTCTCTCTCGTCTCTCTCTCTCTCTCCTCTCTCCTCTCTCTCTCTCCTCTCTCTCTCTCATCTCTCTCTCTCTCTCCTCTCTCTCTCTCTCTCTCTCTCTCTCTCTCTCTCTCTCTCTCTCTCTCTCTCTCTCTCTCTCTCTCTCTCTCTCCTCTCTCTCTCTCTCTCTCTCTCTCTCTCTCTCTCTCTCTCTCCTCTCTCTCTCTCTCTCTCTCTCTCTCTCTCTCAACTTCACTAATATTGCCGATATGCAAATTTTCTACTTCTGAATGTTAGTGAGATGTTGGATTGCATTGCCTTTCCTCTTTTGCATGATGAAATTCTTTCCGAAACAAAGACAAACACATAAAAGTAAAGAAATGTCAGAGGCAAGCTCAAATGTGTACTCTCTCCCCAAGGTTTCAGCTCTCACAGAAGGATGTGTAAGCTCAATCCTGTTTTAGGACTCAAGGATGTCTACAGATGCCATTGCTCACAATTTTTTATATCTAAATGTAATAATTATCAAAATTTCAAGAACAAGAAATATAGCATTTTCTTGTACGGATCAACATTTTTGGCTTGATGAGATACTTTTACTAATTATCCTACAACTATAAAAGTATGAGAAATTTTGCCAAATATTTTGCATTTGCATTCTCCATAGCCATACAAAGCTCCTTGAATATTTGTCATGACTTTGCATTTTTCTTCCTAACCCTACTACCTATGTATTGGTATTGGCTCAAAGGCCAACCTCTTAACTGCCGAACTATGTAAAGGACCCATGTTTGTATGGATAAGAAAAATACAAATCATTTTTCAAATGTGCAATGTTGGATGCTTGGACATCAAATATAAACTAGCTTTTGTGCAGAAATTATAATCAGATTTTTTTCTGGGTGCCAGTTAATGGAGTACATACTAGATAAGAGCTAGTATACTATATGTGGTACAAATGGATTTCTTATGACGATAATATGGAGGGGTTTCTTAAGTATTACTGGAGTCACTGAAGTTTTGGGAATAGGGATTCTAGTGAGTGAATAAGAGAGAGGAAAGGTGATATCTTTCAGCTACAGCTAAAATATATTAAGGGTAAATAGACGAAAGCAGAAATATATTGATAGTAAAGTGAGTTAGCACATGGGTATATTCTTTGGATTAAGAACATAGACATAGGTAGTATTTAAGATTTTCAAAGCCTGTATTTATATAATTCTTTTTCACAAAGCCTGTATTTATATAATTTTTTTTTTCCACTACAGTCGTTCCTGGCTGACATTTATCCTATTCGTAGCTAGAGGCATTATTTCGGGTGTATTCCAGGCTGCGTACGTATACACTCCAGAGGTAAATTGAGACTATTAAGTACTTTATCATTTACAGAGTCAAATTTATCTGTTAAGAAATATTTGTTTGGTCATTTTGCTAGATAATTTAATACAAAACAAGTTGATATTTCATAAGGACCCATAAATGCAAGATATGACCAAGATGTTTACATTATTTTCAAGAATATTAAATTTTGTTTATCGAATGTTCACTATTTTGCATTGGGGATCAAGTTTTGAGAAATTAATACATAGATAGAAAGAGTGATTTGGGTAATATAAGATATCAGTACATTAGATTTGGATTACTTTCAGGTATATCCCACATCGTTGAGAGCTGTTGGCGTAGGAACGTGTTCGGGAATGGCTCGCTTTGGTGCTATGTTGACTCCTCTGGTTGCTCAAGTTATGACACGGACATCTGTTCATTTAGCAACAGCTACATATGGCATTGTTGCTCTTTTAGCTATAACTGCAGCTCTCATGCTGCCCATTGAAACCAGAGGCAGAGCAATGACATAAAGGATCATATTACAATTTTCACATAGATATGACCAAAGACTTGAAATTTCAGAGAATCATCATACAATGATGTTTACCTAAATAAGGAGGCAGGCATGTACTCAATCACATACTGCATGTTGTTATTTGTGTGTGTAGTTGTGTATATATATGTTACAACACGAATACAAGCCCTCGTTCTTTACATAGGAGAGAGAAATTAGTGTAAGCTGGAACAGGGCTTTAAAAACTTTTAACAAGGTGTCAAGAACTGGTCCAATTATTACCAGTGGTAGTGGGGAAGCACCCCCTACTCACAACAATCCTACTTTAATTTCAGCTGTGGTTTAGAACAGATGTTCTCCTCCATGCTCCTGGAACTGGCTTTCCTAATGAAGACTTTAATAATTTTTCTCTTTCAGGCACAAGTGGTTAACCTTGAGGTTGCCGACATGCAGGTGTGTCTAGGCAGAGAGGACCAAGCGGCACTTTATGTTAGTGATGGCAACAGATTTTCACTGGCTTTTCCCTTCCTGCAGAGAATACTCCTGCTCGAAGGCATCTCTTTGTGATGAGTGTCGGGAGTGGTCGTCCTCCCAGTGAGAGCAGTATGGCAGGAGAAGGAAGAAGTCTAAAAAGAATTCCTCAAAGTTGAAGACGTCCCGACAGCTTCCTCCCTCTCCTTGTACTCTCACCTCTGCCTCTTCTGGCAGGCAGTCAAGCAAGAGTTATGGCCGTTTACCCCTCAAGTTAGGAAGTTTTTCACGTCTCCCCTGGAGAGGTGGCAAAACCTTCCATTCACCTGGAGGAGTCGCATCACATGACATGCTGCATCTTCTGTGGTCACCCTTGGGGTTTTCAGGTTCTCGTAGAAGGTCCGGTTACTAGAGGTGTTGATTCAGGTAATGCAGTAGGACAGTCCATCTGCTTCAGTCTCTCGCCCCCTCGAACCTTCGTCCTCTGCAGCAGATCCCTTCCCACCAGGGGATCTATGGGCTAGGACTCTGGCTAGTGTTGCTCCTACTAGCTCTCGTTTAAGGTTGGGCTCACTCCCAGGGTAGCACTAAGGCGAGTGTTCCACCAGTGTTCTCACACTTTGGAGGGAGGAGCGAGTTGGCAGCACGAGCTTGGGCTTGCCCATTCTTTCCCTTCTGAGCATAAAAACATTTTGGGGGCTTTTGGCTGGCACCCTCACAATTGAGAGAGGTTGCCCTCACCTGGGAGTTCTACTCCCCCGATGGCTTAGAAGTACAAGTTTAACTTGTCGCCTACACACTATAGCCCTTCGAAGTTCCCAGATGAGTCTATGAGTGATCATCTGGCAGACAAGTGGTTTGCTCAGCGCACTAGCTAGGTTGGTTCACCATTGCACTCACCTGGTTGGGTTGAGAGGGCTTGCGCGCCCACCTGTGCCTCATGTGAGCTCTCAACCCATTAAGCAGTCTCTACCTGGTTAGGAAAAACACACCTAATGACCACGTGCCTCCTCCTGCTGTGTGCCATCTCCCCCTTTTGGGTTAAGCCAACCCAGTTACGCTCCTGTTCAGGCTTTGCAGCCCACTCACGAGCCTACAGCAGTCTCAAAAGAGGCACTGCTGTTACAGATCTTTAAAGTGGCTTCTGCCAAGAAATCTATTAGACTTGCAGGTCCTGGGAAGGCTTCTGTGTCCTCCCAAGTTTCTGAGGTTCCATCCAACCCTAAACTTCCTCATGCTGAAGGGAATAACGCCCACACCTATTCCTCTTCGGAAGCCAGGTTTTCCAGCATGCAAATGTGTTCATGCAGAGCCAGACTGGATTACCATCTGGAGAACTCAAAGATTCAAACCAAAGGCTGCCAAGATGGAGCCCTTTTGAGAGAACCTAAAGGTAGATCTGGTAAAGCTGAACCCATGGCATTGCAAGAGGAGGCAGGACACTGCCTCCTGGAGACACTTTCCACCCCAGGAACCACAGGGGATCAAGATTCCCGAAGGAGGTCTCGTTTACAGACTCCTACAAACTTTTGCCAATCTTCCTCTTCGGAAGCCAGCTTTTCCAGCATGCAAATGTGTTCATGCAGAGCCAGACTGGATTACCATCTGGAGAACTCAGATTCAAACCAAAGGCTGCCAAGATGGAGCTCTTTTGAGAGAACCTGAAGGTAGATCTGGTAAAGCTGAACCCTTGGCATTGCAAGAGGAGGCAAGACACTGCCTCCTAGAGACACTTTCCACCCCAGGACCACAGGGGATCGAGATTCCGGAAGGAGGTCTCGTTTACAGACTCCTACAAACTTTTGCCAATCAAAATTGTTTAGAGGGTACCTTCCTCCAGTCCTTGCAACTGAAGACCATCATCCTGGTTCAACCCCTACTAAGTCTCAAAGGCAGAAGGAGAGTGCCAGCATCTTTGCCTCCTTCACTGGTAAGACTCAGGAGAGGAAGGACACAAATTTGCTTCCTAAGAACTAGACCTCCAAGCTTTTGCCGGACCAGAGTCTTCAGAAGAGGGTTCAGTGCTCTGCAGCCTCTCATGCAACTCGTGAAGCCTTGTTCCCTGTGGCTCAACCCGATCAAGTTTGGAGATGGATGACAACTATGAATCAGACAATTATGTAGGTGAGCTTCCATCTCCAGCCAGCCTGAAGGCTCTTGACACACAGGAAGGTGATTCAGTCAACCTTCATGCAAATCCTGGCCTGTATGTTTGTCAATACCGGCGGAATTAAGAGACAGATCTCGATCTTTTCCTGAATTAGACTGGTCATAAACTGTGCTATTAATCCATCCATCTTCCCGACAAGGAAGTGCACGACCCAGAGCTCATGATGTCAGGAGTATAAGCATGGCCCTGGTATTCAGAAATTATCTTTCTGTAATGCAGGTACTACAGGTGGGTGTATGGAGGCAACAAACCATCTTCACAGCCCACTAACTGCAAGACATAACACACAAGTCTCTAGAACATGTGGTGGCTGCTCAGCAAGTGATATAGCTATTTTTGTTCCCTCACTGGGCTGTTAGCAGTTAGTCGAGGACTGAGGTTATGAATTTAGCCTGGTATGAGTGGATAGAATAATTGGCCTCTTTTCTTTCCTTCATCTTCCCATCTCTTGAGGCATGGCATCCGTCTTCCCTGTCAGCTGAATCTCGATAATGCTGCAGGTATGCCCCATGTAGATGCTTAGCTATTGTATCATGTGATATCTTTGCTTTTGTCCCCATTTTCGTTACAAGGGAGAGATGGGGTCTGAGTACACCCAGTGTGTATATTAGCAAATCTATTCCTTATATATTGCCTAGACAGTGTCACGTTAGTATTCTTCACTTACTTCCCACCTTGCATGGGCCATTGACCATCCGTTATGGTCATGCCAGTGATTGACAAGTTATCAGGATACTCATCTCACTCATTACCATGCTCAGATGTAGAAATCCTGGGTACTGAAATTCCAGCCAGTTGGAAAGAGGGCTTCCACCCATCATAAGGAATGAGGATTTGTATTTGTGTTGGAACTAAAGACAAATTTGAAAGTAATTTGTATTTCATAATTATAAAAACTTAATTTCTTTACACAAATCTTATCCGCCAGTCTTGGCTACAATCAAAGTGGGGTTGTTGTAAGTGAGAATAGGTTGGTGCTTCCTGCAACCACTCATAACAACTGGACCGGTTGTTGCCACCTCATTCAAAGTTTTTAAAGCCCTGTTCCAACTTACGCTAATTTTTATCTCCTATGTAAAAAAAAAACTCAGGTTTGTCTAGTTAGGAAAATACATATTTCAAATTTGTCATTTATATATGTATATACACACACACTCAAACTTGGTGCTTGTGTTGTTCAGTGACGAATGGTGAAAGATTATCAGGATAATGTTATCTTGGACTCCTAACTTATACAGTAGCTATTAATGTCGGGTGAATTTTTTAACAATTATGTTATACACTTTTTTATATTTTTTATTATAAAAAGGGAGTGTTAGTGATAAATAATATATTTCAAGTTATAGCTATTTTATAAGATAAAGATAATTGTTTGAAAGTTTCATAATGTTTATGGGTGTCTTTTCAAAAAGGAATTAAATATTGGTAGAACAAAATACAAATATAGGTTCTCAATATATTATCTTCTCGAGATGAATATGTTGTAAAAGTAAGGTATGTAGGACTTGTTCTTGTAAAAATCAGTTATTTAATAACGAATACGTAATTGGATTATCAGTGTATAAAAGAATTTTTAAACAACTATACAAGGTTTGATTATCGTAGACCGGAAGAAAATCTGTTAATAGTGTGGTATCTTGATAATCAATTCATGCAAAGTTTTGTGTACGTAAGATGCTTTTGTAAAATATTTAAAAATTCTATCTCTTCAATTTTATTTCAGGATTTATTGAAGCGAAAACGTTTGTCATCCCCAGTTGTAGAAGCTAACTTACCTGTATAGGCACTTGCTTCCACAAAATATTAGTGATATCTTTTCAGTGGGGTTCCTACTTGTATGATCCCCGCTTTACGCAAGCACCAACTTGATTTCTGTTTTCTGCCATTTCGACACTCTTCCCCCTTTTGAGACTTTTTGCCACACACACACACTTCTATCCCTTTAGAGTTCCCACAACCTCATGTGCGGAACTGGATTTAAAGGGAATGCACCCTAAACTGATGCAGTACACTTACTAACTAAACTTTTGCTACATAAAATTGTACCTTCACTAACAAACCATACACTACTTATAGGGATTATCTTTCGGCAAAGCTGGAAGGTTGGCCATTAAGACTTAATGTGAGGTGGCAACCCTACCTGACCACTACAGTGGGGAGGGTAGGGGGTGGCTAGTGGTACTCAGCCACTTATATCTGCTCGCACATAGGTGAACTATGTCACTTTATTTTTTTTTTTTTACCTGGTAGAGATCGGACATGTTTGCTCTCTCCCTCTGAAGGCTTGGTCATAAAGGCTATTGCTTTACGTTGGATTCATTATTTTTCTTTCAGGTGTGACTGTTTCTTTGACACTCCCAAGTGTACCTGCCAAGGTCCTGAAGAGCGCTTCCGTGACACCTTCATGTCGTCGGTAGGTACCAACCCTCATTCGCTATGCCTGACCCACAGGCTTCGCCCTGTGATGAGTGTAGGGAGTGGCCTGCCTCCTCGTAGGAGAAGTTTGGCTGTCATAGGAGGAAGTCTAAGAGAGATCTCTTCCTCAGGTGCGAAGAGACCTCAGAAATCCTCTTCCCGCACCACTAGATCTCTCTCCAAAGCCCTTCTTCGCCTGTCCTCCTCCGGGAGGTGATCGAGTAGAAGCATAGACCAATTAACTCCATGGCAGCCTCGGGGTACCAGGAGGTTGTTGTTTCTCCTAGAGGAGCACCTTCGCCTCCAGCCGCTGGAGAACCATTCTCGCTTTCAGATGTTCTGCAGGTGTGACTGTCTCACTGGAGTGACTGAACCCTCTTCCATGGAAGCTTTGCTTCTGCTCCTTCAGCGTGGGGCATGGAGAGATCCTTCGCCTGTAGCCGACGCTTTAGCTGTTTGCGAGGTCCAACTCTACCCCTTCCATGCTGTAACGCGTTCAGCGTTCCCACTTGCCCATCCGACAGCCTCCTGCTGATGACGAGTCCTCTCGCCACCTTCAGATCTTTTCACTTGACAATCCACAATCTCTCCTTTTTCTCCACAGGCTATGCTCCAGCATACATGTTCAAAAGTAGTTGCAGAGACCTCGTCAGCAAGATGAGCTTGCCCACGCACCTGGCATTAGTCGAACACTTATCAACAAACCCGGAGGAGATTGTCAAGTAGTTTAATATGCTTCAGCATTAGGAGGCATGAGTAAGACTGGAAAGGGTTTTCTGTCCCACAGGTTTTCCCCCTTACAGGTAGAAAAACCAGAGGAAGTAATCCTGAAGGGCCAATCCTCACAAAACTCCAAGAGCTTTGTTGTGCCCTATGGACACGATGATGAGTCTGCAGCCATAAGCAATTGGCAGGCCTCACCATCTGCAACAATAACAACAAAGGGTTATAGTTCACAAGACTTGTTGTTCCCCAGGGGCAAGAAGGGATATGTATACACAAGCAGTTGGCAGGTATCGTCGTCTGCGGCAATAACCCTGAAAGACTATTGCTCATAAGACTCGTTGTGACCCTGGGGACACGATAAGAAAGGAGGAGCCCCCAAGAGGTCACCCGGCATCACCCTCTTGAGGCAATAATTCCGAAGGCTTAAGACTCAAAAACTCAAAAAATCACCATCAGGGTGCTCCAAGGAGCTGGAACAAGGCCCGAAAAATCCAGAACCTCGCTCACAGATGGGAGAGGCACTCTACAATTGGCGGAGAAGCTCCGTGCTTCAAACACTAAGGGCCCTCAGCGTTCTGTCAGAGGGTGTTTCGCATAATCAGCGAGCTTAGAAGATTTACCTAAGTCGGCTTCTGGGTTACTTTCATACTCCTGCATTAGGAGGCACGAGAGAGAAAACCCTGACTGGTAGATCCGAGAAGCACCATTTAAAGCAGCTTCTGGGTTACCCTTGTACTCCAGTAATAGGAAGCACGAGAGAGAAAACCCTGACTGGCAGATCCAAAGAGTACCAGTTGCAACTCCTCTCGTTCATACAGTGGAGCAGTAAGAACAAAGGGAGCAGATGCCGAGAGAGCTGTATCTAAGGGCATGAGAAACTGTTCGTGCATCACCTCCAGAATCTCGGAAAGTCGACTGTGATCAATCCTTAGGGAGGCAGAAATGCACTCCCACTGTGCCCTTAACTCTAGTACTGTACTCTCAAAAAAGACCCTTCCTTAGAGGGAAGACCCAAAAGCCTTAAGAAAGGCAGGAATTGCCATAAGCGGCAAAGAGAGCCACTTCCCCAGTGGTGGACGCCTTTGCTTCGCTAAAGGAAGCAACATTGTCCGTACCTAAGGGATGTCCCGGGGACAAGGAGCCATCACTCTTATTCGAGTATCCTCCGGAGGAAAACGAGTGAGCAGAGTTAGAGTGTAGAGATCGAGCCGACAAAGAAAAAAGTCAAGACTTCTCAACCTTCGAGGAAAACCACGAAGGAGAAGAAAATCCCCCCCCCCCCCCACCTCGGAGGATGGCTAATACCATCACTTAATGAAGAGAGTCCTGCAAGCAAGAGTGACCGCTGGAAGCAGGACCTAAGGAATGGGGATCGGTCTCAATAGTCAACAAGAAGGTGCCCCTTTGGCATCCTTCACGGGCAAAACAAGCCAGCAAGATAAGATTCTGAAGCCCAAAAACTCCTTGAAATAGCAAAAGTAAAAGCCAGTTGTTAACAGCAGAGAGAAGCATGTCTACACTCCTCTGAGCCAAAAGGCAAAAGTGGAGATACTGTATATCACAGGTGTGTGTGTGAGCGGGGTGGCCGGTCTACCTCTCCAAAAGTCTTATGGCTAATTACCACCTTTGCCAAAGCATATTCCATATAAAGAGTAAAAGGGTTTGTATTGAATGTCAGAACAAACATTGTTTATACAATATATTAAAGGTATTTCAATCATTTTTAAGATTACAGAGAAATTTTACTCTGTAATGAAGTAATTGTATGTCATTTCACATATATGTACTGTATATCCATTGAAAATTATATAAATAATCAAATACAGTAGTTACATTTCTAATATAACAGCATAATTTCAGGTTCTAGCATGAAGGAAAGTTTGTGTGTAATAAAACGCTAAAATAAATGAAACACCCTTTCTCAAAAATATTCTACAATACAGTTCACAATACTGTATCCATAAGAATTACAAAATATTGCACCACCAATTACTTACAGCCTCAGGGGGACCATGTGATATATCCTCTGAGGAATCTTTATCATAGTCATTTTCTTCATCACTAGATGATGCCCAGTCTGTATTATCTTCTGATGCAGACTCTGCTGCCTTGAGAGAGTAATTTATGATAAAATTTAGGTGTAAAAATTACCCTTCCAGGAGACGACTTCTGCCCATTCCTGCAACAACAGAATGCTTCTTTAAGATACATGCAACTGGGGAATAAAATAATTTACCTTCCTTCTGCTCAGTTTAAAATATATAATATTCACATTGGATGTTTCATAAAGAATTTAATACAAATTGTAAGACTTGTTCAGTTTCTCAGACAATGGTCATTAATTCATATCTTTTGCCAACAAGGTATGAGACTTTCACTTTGCAATCGTCCTTAACCAACGATGGGAGCAGGCCATTGTTGATATCTTTAGCACTGCAAAGGAACAATTTAAAGCAAAGAAAGTTGGGAAGCTAAAGTGTCTATGAAGTAAAAATATTGTAGGAACTTTTTTTTGTATGAAATACAATTCATGAATCACTCCTAGCAGCTATTGGAAGAAACAATTATTGATTATTGGTTGCATCGAGTGGTAGAAGAACTATGACTTAGTACTCTAGTGCCAATTAAGAAGTTCCAAACTAATCAAATAATAATTTGTTAAGGTAGCCAAAATTATGGAAGTTATTATGATATTACTCATCATTGTGTTGATTTTTTTATAACACTACTACGTTAGAGCACTCTAAATTCTGGCTGCCTTTGATACATAGAAGATGAATCGGTTGCATTATAAGACATACAACAAAATTAAAAACTTACATCACACACTAGTCAGTTGTCACCACATGTCTAACCATGAATTTTATCAATCTATTTTGGGAATTTATCCCAAGGTAGGAGGATGAAAACATGGATTAATAATTCCAAAGAGATAACTATCGTATGATCTAGTAGAGTGCTATAATACAGTACTGGTAATCGTTTGGCAATTAATTATGATTTGTTCCAACACGGAGTACTTACCTCGAACTCCTTTCTTAGGAGTATCTGGGATCTCCTCCCAACCGACCAGAATTTTGTGTAGTTTACCCTACCTCCGTTTTCTATGCGGGGGAACCTCTGGCGGAGTGATACGCGCCATGAGGCGACCCGGGGTCAAAGAGCGTGCTCGCTCTGGTCTCGACCTCCAGTAAGTTTTCTGGTCGTGATAACATCTCGCCGCGCTATCCTTACCCAGTGCGACCCTTTGTGTCCCACGCGGTCTTCTTGTGTTCATACCTTACCTTATCCTACACTTTCCCTCTGTGTTCCTGTGTCTTGTGGTGCTTTACTGTTCGTTATGGAGCATACACGTCGTTGCCCCAGCCCTATGGCCGGTAAATCTTGTGGGGCTTTTCTGTCCAAGCCGGAAGTCGACCCCCACTCCTTGTGTTCGTCGTGTAGGGGCAGTGTGTGTTCCCCTGCAGCCACGTGTCCGGAGTGTGAATCCTGGAATGAAGTCCAGTGGGTGCGCTACAGCACCAAAAAGAAGGCGGCTACCAAGAGCTCGCCGAAGAAGCCAAGCATTGCCTCGCCTCTTGCTTCACCCGATGCCTCTTCGGAGAGAGCTTCTCTGCCGCCATCCCCACCCCAGAGTAGGGGACAAGGTAAGTCTGTTGCGGGGAAGCGGCCCATTGCTCTTCCCCAGGAGTCCGTGATGCCTGTTGGTGGGGATGTAGTGTCAGTTCAGGCAAGTGGGGGGCCTGAGTGAGGGACGGAGTGTGTTCGGGAGACGAGGGCCTGGTAACAGCAGGTCTCGTCTCTACCGACGATCCTATGTGGGGGAAGGCTGCCATAACCTCTTCCCCCGCTTCGTGGATCTGCATTTCAAGTACGTCAGCGGCCGGGGGAGATGCCGAGATGGAGGACTCTCCAAGTTCGGACCCCCTCCTGTGGGCGCCGCCGAGACGCCCTTCAGGTAGCCCATGAGACTGGAGGAGGAGTTCGACACCTGGTTTACCCGTAAGAAAGTGCCTCGCTTTCCCCCGGCACCCTCAGCAAAGCTCCCGCCCATCTTTCTCCAGCCTTCTTCGTCAGCGGACCGGCATGAAGAACCACCAGCAACACTGGACTACTCGGACCGATCAGCATGTTCGTACCAGTCTTCGGTCTCCTCTTTTGGGTTGTACTCCTCGGAAAATGAAGGTCCGAGGGACTCGAAGAGGAGACGAGACTGATCCCGCAGGAGGTGGTCCCGTTCCCGTTCCCAATCTCGCCATGGCAGGAGGCGTTCCAGATCCCCCAGGAGGTGTCACCATCCCACGCAGTCACCTCCTAGGAGCTACAGCAGCCGCGAGTACCTCTGGCTGGCTCCCGAGAGCTCCTTCTCCATCCTCGAGGTACGGCCCCTCCAGCAGACCAGAACATCGGCGGAAGTCCTCGCAACAGGTCTTGGTTGACAGGCATAAGCCCGCGAAGGTTCCGACTTAATCCGCACAGCCTCGTCCCGGACCTCGGACCTTCAAGCGAACGCCCTAACTGTAAGAGTCATCCAGCTAACACGGGGAAGCCCGCAGCCACGTGGATCCCCGCAGGAGGAGGTAGGCCCATGACGGCTACCCTCGTCCCTGCGGGGCTGCCCGCTCAGCGAGTCGAGCCGCCGAGAGTTCTCCACGAGAGGAAGATGCCTCCACCTCAAGTGGAGCCCTCCGCCTTAGACGTTTCTACTCAGGCGGAGGACCACTCAGCCGAGGCCCTCGTCGATAGCGGAGAATGTTCAACGGACGAGGTCTCCACGTATAGCAAGGTCCTGGCCCTCATCAGGCACCCTCATAGGCTAGATGAGCCGAAGCCCTCGGCGGACGAAGCCTGGCTCTCCGGCCTTAGCAGGCTGGTGGATAACCCTGTGCAATAGGAGCCTTCGCTGGCTCTTCCCCTGGCGAGGGACGTAAGGCTGGGTATGGACCACATAGATAGGTTCATAGCCAGCCAGGCGGACGCTCCCAGGAATCAGAGCTCCTCCAAACTCCTCCAGGGGCTTAAGACACAGAAGCGTTTTTGTCTCCCGGAGGGGCGCTGCGGAGGTCCCTGTTTGGTTGAGCCAGCAATCGCCATCCTTAATCAGGGTGCCGCTGAAGACAGGGCTTCCTTCGCTCCAGTATGTTTTTCTCCGTCGGAAGCCTCCATGATGGAGGATATGGCCCTGGATTTGGTGTACGTCTCATCATGGTTAGACTGGTGGGCCTGCACGTTGGTAGGTTTTCAGGCCTCCCACGACCTCTCCGTCCCCGAGAACCAGACCTTATAGAGGGAACTAATTAGCTCAGGAGGGAAGGCTTTCAAGTTCCTATCATACCAGTCCCTCTCGCAGGCAGCCAACTAGATCCTACGGAAGAGGGACACAGTCCTGAGTAAGTTGGTCAGGAGACTACCAGACAGGGAAGCACGAGCCTTGAAGGAACTTGCCCCTGTGGGGCGATTCGGTGTTCCCCCTGAAGGCGGTGGAAGAGACGGTGGAGAGAGTCAGAAAACTGAAGGATGTGGGAAAACCCAGACCCCCTCCAGCAAGACGACCGGCCCATAGGAGAACCTCTTTGGATGTCTCTCATCCTCCCCGCGCCTCGCCGATCCAGCCCAGAAGGGACGCCCCGTCGGTGTCATGGCACCAGCCCTCGCAGCCCTCCCGTAGGGGTACTTCGACTCATCAAGCAAGCTTCAGACCATCCTACTCTGGCTCCAGGAGAGGACGTTCCAGCCGCGCCTCTCGAAGGAGATAGGATGGGAGGCCCCTCACTCCTGCCGAAGCCTCAGGTAGGGGAATGCCTCAATCACTCTTGACAAGCATGGCGGGACCACGGAGCAGATCCGTGGACCGTAAGTGTGCTGAAGGAAGGGTACAGGTTACCCTTCCTAGCGGAGCCACCCCCTCTGATCCCGGACCAGCAGGCAGAGTGGTTAGCGCCCAAGGACCCCTTGAAGAAGACAGCGTTGCAGGAGGAAGTTTCGGCCATGCTCGCGAAAGGGGCAGTAGAACCAGTCACGAATCCAGGACCGGGGTTCTACAGCAGGCTCTTCCTGGTGGAGAAAGCGACAGGGGGCTGGAGACCGGTCATAGACCTCTCAGCCCTCAACAAGTTCATGTGCAAGACCGACTTCAAGATGGACACCCCGAAGTCGGCCTTGAGGAAAGAGGACTTCATGATGTCCATAGACCTCAAGGACACCTACTTCCAGATCCCTGTCCACCCCTCCAGGGTAAAATGGGGTACCCAGACGTTACAGTTCAGGACCCTCTGCTTTGGTCTGTCAAAAGCTCCTCAGGTCGGTGAAGAGTCTTCGCAACAGTTTCAGCCTGGGCACACGAATAGGGCATCCGCCTGATTCGGTACCTAGACGACTGGTTGTTGCTTTCAGCCTCAGAGGGAGCACTAAAGGAGCAAGGCGCGAAACTTCTGCGGTTCTGCAACGTCTTGGGTATCATCATCAACCTGGAGAAGTCTCAGCTGATACCCTCCACCAGGATGACCTACCTAGGGATGGTTCTAAACTCCCGGTTGGCGAGAGCCTTCCCCTCCGCGGAGAGACTGGACAACCTAGAGCAGATACTCCGGCCCTTCCTGTCGGGCAAGCCCAGGAGAGCCAAGGATTGGCAAAGGTTGATAGGCCATCTCGTGTCGTTAGAAAAGTTAGTCCCCCAGGGGAGGCTCAAACTCAGGGGCGTGCAGCGGAACCTGAAGGAGCTATGGAACCGGGGGGACTCCCCGCACAAGATAGTCCCGGTGTCCCCGGAGACGAAGGAGGTCCTGAAGTGGTGGCATGTCAGAACAAACACCCTCAAGGGAATGCCCTTCGCAGTCGACCCTCCGAGATGCTGCTGTTCATGGACGCATCCAAGGAGGGTTGGGGAGCCCATCTTCTCGACAAGACAGCAAAAGGAAAATGGGACTCCCGAGGAGAGGAGACGGCACATAAACGTGCTGGAACAAAGGGCATGCCGAGAATTCGTCCATCTACTCTGGGGAAACACCGTGGCTCTGATGTGCGACAACGCCACGGTGGTATCCTACGTGAAGAAGCAGGGAGGACTGAAGTCGAGGGAACTGTGCAGTCTCACGACGGAATTCCTGGAATGGGCAGAGGAGGAGCAGATCAAGATCAATGCCAGGTTCATTCCGGGAAAGAGGAACGTCTTGGCTGACGGCCTCAGCAGGATGGGTCAAGTTGTAGGGTCAAAATGGTCCCTACACCCAGGAGTGGCCAAGACCATCATCCTGAAGTGGGGCTCGCCGGTAATAGACACCTCTTCGCCACGAGACTAAACGCACAGCTCCCCGTATTTTGTTCTCCTGTGCCAGACCCAACAGCAACGTTTGAGGACGCCTTTCGACATCCTTGGGACAATCTCGACGTATACGCCTTCGCCCCCTCCGGATTGCTCAGGCAGGTCCTCAACAGGGTGAGGCGGGCGGACAACCTGTGGATGACTTTGGTAGCGCCCTGGTGGCCGGAGAGGGAATGATTCGCAGACCTAAAGGAATTAGCGCACCTTCCGCCTTGGCCACTTCCGGACAGGCCAGACCTTCTCCGGCAGCCTCACTTCCAAAGGTTTCACGAAAACCCTCAGTCCCTCCGCCTCCACGCGTGGAGGTTATCGAGCGTCTCCTGAGGAAAGAAGGATATTCGTCGAAGACGGCAGCAAGGATGTCAGGTTACCTAAGAAGGTCGTCGGTCGCAGTATACCATGCGAAGTGGGTTACCTTTACAAAATGGTGCTCCTCGAAGAACATCAGGCCATTAGGGGCCTCCATTCACGAGATAGCAGACTTCCTGATCTATCTTAGGGACGAAGTAGGCACGTCCATTCCAGCCATCAAAGGAGCCCAAGCGGCGTTGGGCCAAGTCTTTCTCCTAAAGGGCATTGACCTAGGTGCTTCTAGGCATATCTCGATGCTCATCAAGAGCTTTGAACAGTCGTGTCCCCCCCAGGCCACTAGAGTGCCCCAGTGGAATGTGGGTAGAGTGCTGAAGATGCTATCAGAACCTCCCTTCGAGCCTCTTAAGCATATCCTAGTCAAGGAGCTCACCATCAAGACGGTCTTCCTGTTAGCTCTTGCTTCGGCGAAAAGAGTAAGTGAGATACATAGGCTTTCTTACGAGGTCTCTCACTCGAAGGGGTGACGAGAAGCTACCTTCAGGTTCTTACCCACCTTCGTGGCCAAAACTCAGAACCCAGCTGTTTGGGACCCTATGTTTGAGGGGTTCTCAGTGCCAGCAATCCCGCGGATGGACAACCCGAGGGACTTGCTTCTGTGCCCAGTCAGGGCAGTACGGAAATACCTAGAGAGGACGGCCAGACTTCGCTCCTAGACTAAAAGTCTGTCTCCTCAGGACTGGTGAAGAAGCCTGTATCCAAGAATACAGTCTCCTGGCTGCGACAGGTTATCTTGAGAGCCTACGATAGTTCAGGAGTTTCCCTTCGGGGAAGCCTAGACCCCATGACATTAGAGGCTTGAGTACTTCGTTAGCCTTCGAGAGGAACATGGCAGTGGGCCAGATCCTGAGGGCAGGTATGTGGTTAAGATAATCTACCTTTACAGCTCACTACCTAAAGGAATGTTCGAGAAAATCCTTGGATGGATTCTCTCTTGGTCCCGTTATTTCTGCGCTCAAGAAGATTTAAAGGTGTAGCCCCGGGGAAGCCGTGGACGGTAAGTCCAAGAGACACAGGTTCCTTCCTTACCCCTTTTTCCCCCCGATCACCTTCCCCTTCATGGCCCTTGATTCCTTCACCTTCCATGGGATACACTGACAGTGAAAGAATACGTCTGCAAAGATTTTTTTTTTTTTTTTTACAGAGGTGAGTTACTTAAACACTAAGATAGTTTTTTGCATAGTTTCCCTATTTCTCGTTTTTCTATTTGAGGTCAGCAGAACCTAGCCTCCTATCTAGGGTCCTCTTTTCTCTTCGTCGACGGTCTCTAGGTCCGGTAGGCCACTCCCACCTCCTAAGGTATAAGTTTCCTAAGAAAGTAGTTCGAGGTAAGTACTCCGTGTTGGAACAAATCACAAATTTTAAGTAATTTGTATTTTTCCTAACAGTACTTACCTCGAACTCCTTTCGGGTTATGGCCCGCCCATCCTGCCCCGAGTGCCTTACAGGACTTCATAGAAACCTATCTAGCTAAAACTTACTGGAGGTCGAGACCAGAGCGAGCACGCTCTCTGACCCCAGGTCGCCTCATGGCGCGTATCACTCCGCCAGAGGTTCCCCCGCATAGAAAACGGAGGTAGGGTAAACTACACAAAATTCTGGTCGGTTGGGAGGAGATCCCAGATACTCCTAAGAAAGTAGTTCGAGGTAAGTACTGTTAGGAAAAATACAAATTACTTAAAATTTGTGATATTTTAATCATGACGATTAAAGTTTTAGCATAAGCTTGCTATATACATTAAGGCTTTATTTGCAGGTATGTTTGTATCAATTATTGTAGCCTAGTATTTTCTTTTCCTGTTACTCTTTTGTTTCTATAAATAGTCTATGACATTTCTACATGTTTGAATTATATAAAAAGGAAATTGGGAGTCTAAGATTTATCTTATACTGTACTACATTCAAAGTTGCCAACTTTCAGTACTGTATATCAACATATTTTTTTTTTTGCTCAAATCACTATACCATAGGCTGAAAACAGCTGAAATCTGTTATTGAATTACATTAATAAAATTAGCTACATTTACTTAATGGTCTTTAAAATCAGTTGCATTCCACTGTATAGTTTAGGAAACCACTATAGAAATATATGCAGTGCAATGATTTTTTTAACCACACGTACTTTGAAAGCCGAATCTTGGATCATTTTCACAACATTGTACAAAAATTTTTATTTAATTTCAATTTTATATATCACTGTAAAATACCTACCATACCATTAATTACATATGAAAATATATATGACAAATTTGGAAGTAATTTGTATTTTTCATAGTATAAAAACCTGGAGCTATTTATAAGGGTATACTTTCGGCATAGCTGAAAGACAAGCCATGATAATTTTATTGAAGGATAACTACCCCATCCACTAGTTTGCGAGTGGGAGGTGTGGTGGACTGGCTATCCCGCTCACTCACATCTCTCAGCTGAGTAACCACTTTGCTTTATGGCGGGACTTCTGGGGGGGACAGGGTGGCGGGCCAATTTGTATATATGAGGTAATGCACTGATAGCAGCCTGCAGAATTTTGTGTGAGTGGAATTAACAGTGTGGCTTGTCTTTAACATAAGAACTTGAGTACAAATCCTATTGTTTTTAAGTCTTACCCAATAACCTCCCTCAAAAAGGTATTGGGGATGTAATAAGGTATTATTATTCTATACTTAGGAGGCACAAGTCTTACCTGCGGCGAGGTGAGGTCAGCTATGCTGAGGGTTGCGGAGATGTTTTCCCCAAAGGGGAGAAGGTAAAAGGAAGAAAGGAGCCAGTCATTCTTACTCATTCACCCCAGACTAACCTGGGTATCCTCAGCCCTCAAAACTCTGCTACTTGTCCCTCAGGGACAGGTAGTGGGCCCATGAAGGTCAATTTTCCATAAGCCCACTTACAGTATCTGCGGCACAGAGTAATTTCTTGAGCGCCAGGGACATAGCAACGCCACTGACATTACAAGCTCTGGGTCCTTGGATGGAGGAGGGTCTAGATTGAGAACAAATTCAATAGCCTTCCAATCCCGGAGGGGAAGGAAATCCTTGTGATCCTCCTCTTGACCTGCCCCGTGCTGGTCTACAGTGCCGACACATGGGGCAAGCTGGTGTCATTCTTTTAAGGTAACACCACAGACCCCTCGCTGGGTAAAACCTCAGTTGAACGAAGACACTCTATCCGGAATGGGCTGCACCTAGGGTACAGCACACTCAGATTTTGAGCCGTGGCAATCACCTCAGTGACGCCGCTGAGAAATTACTTCTCCCCGTCTCCTAGAATAGGAGACATCAGAAGATGGATCATACAACACACTAACTCTCTTGGTCAAAGCAGCAATCTGCTGCCTGGCATAAAGGTTTGAGAGAGGGGCCTTCAGGGACTGAAGGGCCCGAACTGTGTTACCAGTAGGAGGTTGAGATCCGATGAGGGACAAGTTATCTCAAACTTTGTAAGAGTAAAGACATCAAAGGGAGAGAATCACCTCCCACGACATCAGTCAGAAAGGATCGAACACTTCGTCTGGAAGACCGACGCTGAAAAGTTTCTGAGGTGCCTAGACATCTTTTCCGCAACTCGTTGCGAAAGGCCTCTCTGAGAGAGGAGGTGCAGGACCGTTTCCAGGTGTGAAGTCGAAGCAAAGCTACAACTTTGGAAAGTATTGGCATGTGGCTGCTTGGAAGATCGTGTCGTGAAGGAAGATCCCTCAGAACTCTGTCGGGAGCTGCAGAAGGTCCAGGAACCATTCTGTGTGATGCCATAGCGAAGCTATTGGAGTCATTGATAAGATCTTGCTTATCCTGACTTGGCTGAGGACTTTCTCACCAGACCGAATGGGGAAAAAGGCGTACACCTTTAAGCTGCCCCACCGATCTTGGAATACATCTTGTTCGAGGGACTGGGAAACGGTCAAACGGGAGCCTGAAGTTCAGGGCCGTTGTGAGCATGACAACAGTCGGGGGACCTCATAAAGATGACAAATTCGGAGATAATTTGTATTTTTCCTAACTATACAAACCTTAGCTATTTAAAGTGGGTAATTACTTTCGGCGTAGCTGAAAGGACGAGCCATTAGAATTTTAACGAGGGTTTAGTACCCCACCGCTAGTTAGCGGGGGGTAGGGAGGGTAGTTTGCTACCCTCCCCCCTCACACACCTGTGTGGTAAGTTCACTTTGCTTAGAGATAGGACTTCATGGGGGACAGGGCTGGCAGGCAAGTTTGATTAAATAGCTAAGGTTTGTATAGTTAGGAAAAATATAAATTATCTCCGAATTTGTCATTTGTTCTGTAACTGGAATACAAACCACGCTATTTAAAGTGGGTGACTTACCCCTTAGGAAGGGTGGAATAAGTCCCAGCCATACTGGCTTTTGGCTTTGCCCGGGGACTCATTATCTAAGTGTGTCAGCACTCAACAATAAAGAGCCCCTCCACCTCGCTCGCACCTTGCTATGCAAGGCCTGCGGCCTACATAAGCTGTGTGTGAAGGAAAATGTGTGACTCGTCCTAGGAAGTTGACCTGAAGTTCTTTAGATGGAAACTTTAGGCTAGGACTCTCCCAATACCACCTCGTCAGGGTATGGGGACACGACAGTATTAACTTAATACTAGGAACACAAGGGAACATGGTTTATCTGCAGTGGTTTGAGGTCAGCTGTGCAGAGAACCAAGGATGCTGCTTTCCCCAAGAGAGGGGAGGATGAAGAAAAGAATAAGGGCTAGACATACCTTTTCTTTCATGCAGATTAAGACCGGGTAACAATGTACTCAACCCTCTGCTACTTGTCCATTAAGGAGCCTGAGGTTTAAACCAGCTGTTGTGCAGCCACTACAGGGCCGATAGAGAACGTATTGAGCCTCCTGTGGGTCACGTCTTGCAGGTAGTGGGCTGTGAAGGTCGTTTGACGCTTCCATACCCCTGCTTGTAGAACCTGCGTCACTGAGAAGTTCTTCTTGAAGGCCAGGGACGTAGCTACTCCCCTGACATCATGAGCTCTAGGGCGATGTGATGGAGGAGGGTCAGGATTCAGGGACAGATGGATTGCCTTTCGAATCCATGCTGAGATGGTGTTCTTGGTAACCCTCCTCTTCAATCTCCCAGTGCTAACAAACAATGCCTGCACTTGGGGATGAACTGCAGCTGTTCTTTTCAGATATAGCCTCAGACTCCTTACTGGGCACAGTAGGAGATGGTCTGGGTTATCTGTTACGGATCGAAGACTCGAAATCCGGAAGGAGTTGAACCGAGGGTCCGGCACTCCCGGATTCTGAATCTTAGCAATAAACTCAGGGACGAAGTTGAACGTTACCTCCCCCCTTCCCCTTGAATGGGCGATGTCATACGAGAGACCATGAAGTTCACTAACTCGCTTGGCTGATGCCAAAGCTAGTAGGAACACTGTCTTCCAAGTCAGGTGGCGATCTAAAGCCTGGCGTAATGGTTCGTAGGGAGGTCTCTTAAGAGACCTGAGAACTCGAACCACGTTACATGGAGGAGGTCTCACTTCCGACTGAGGGCAGGTAAGTTCATAACTATGTATGAGTAGGGAAAGTTCCAGCGAAGAAGAAATGTCCACTCCTTTGAGCCTGAAGGCTAGACTTAAGGCTGAGCGATAGCCTTTCACTGCCGAGACTGAAAGGCGCATTTCTTCTCGCAAATACACGAAGAACTCTGCTATTGCTGAAATAGTGGCATATAGAGTAGAGAGATACCCCTTCCACGACACCAATCACAGAAAACTCTCCACTTCGCCTGGTAGACCCCTGCGGATGACTTTCGCAGGTGTCCAGACATCCTTTCCGCAACTTGTTGCAAAAATCCTCTCTCCGCAAGGAGATGCTGGATAGTCTCCAGGCGTGAAGCTGAAGCGAAGCTATGGTTTTGTGAAAGATGTTGGCGTGTGGTTGTTTGAGTAGCTCGTGTCACGGAAGGAGTTCTCTCGGAGGCTCCGTAAGGAGTTGCAGAAGGTCCGGGAACCATTACGCGTGATGCCACAGCAGAGCTATGAGAGTCATTAAGAGGTTGACCGATAGTCTGGTCTTGTTGAGTACCCTCCTCATCAGACAGAACGGGGGAAAGGCGTATACGTCGATGTTGTCCCACCGTTGTTGAAAAGCATTTTGCCAGAGAGCCTTGGGATCCGGGACTGGGGAGCAGTACAGCGGCAGTTTGAGGTTCAATGCTGTCGCGAACAAATCCACAGTCGGGGAACCCCACAAAGTCACGACTTTGTTGGCTACTTGACGATCCAAAGACCACTCGGTACTCGCTATCTGAGACGCTCTGCTCAGACTGTCGGCGAACTCATTCCTTTTGCCCGGAATGAAGCGAGCCAAAAGTGGAATCGAGTGGACTTCAGTCCATCTCAGTATCTCTACTGCAAGATGGGATAGCTGTTCTGAAAAGGTACCTCCCTGCTTGTTGATGTAAGCCAATACTGTGGTGTTGTCACTCATCACCACCACAGAGTGACCCGCCAGGTGCTGTTGGAACTGTTGAAGGGCCAGAAAAACGGCCTTCATCTCTAGCAGATTTATATGGAGGCCATCTTTACAAGAAAGAGTCGACTGTAGAAGCCTGGGGACCCGTCGACGACCTCTTGGAGAGCGCCCTTCTTCAACATGGTCTCGACTTCTGCCCAAAGGGCTTGCCCTCTTGCCGATCCCATGGCAAGAGAGCTCAACGACACTGGATTCGCTGTCAGGGAAGGTAGAGATGTTACGAACGGGACGCGATATCATCGGCTGATCACGGAGACCGTCCATTAATCGGCCCCGAGTTGCTGCCACCTGTCCGCGCAACTTTGAAGGCATCCCCCCACTGGTGGACGTGCGGGGGGACTGCCAATCCTAGCGTTTGCGGCCTCGGCCACTCCCCCCTAGGATTTTTGCCTCCCCTGGAGGACTTCTTGCCTTTCCTGTCTTTGACGGGAAAGGGCTGTTTGGACACCGTTGCCTTTGCTGCTACTGCCGGCTTCGTTGTTTTTACAGGGCGAGCTTGTTGAGGTGTTGGAGGCTCATAGGGCTTTGATGTTAAAGCCCTCTGGAGGAGGGAGTCCTGGTTGGACTTCCTCCACCTCTCAGCCGCTTGCTCTACATCTTTCGGCTCAAACAGACTACTCCCCAAAAGGGAGGAATGTCTGAGCTTACTGACCTCGGTGTTGGGGACCTTTGAGTTAAATCTTTCAGACACCGTATCTCGGCGTTTCAGGATAGTATTAGCCCACAAGTTCGAGACTTGGTGGGCCAGAAACTCGATGGTACGAGTGCCTGAAAGAAGGAAGGTCTCCAAGGCCTTCCTGGTACTCTCCTTAGACAAGTCTTCGGATCGTATCAGGATGCAAGAGACCCTAGCCAGATATCTAGCCATGAAGTGGCCTGCATGGCACACTTCGCTACCTTCTCCTGGCAGAGGATCTCCGAGGCCGAGAATGACGCTGGCCGGTTGGAGTCTCTCGAGAGGGACTCCCCTGGAGAGCTCTTCCACCGAGTGGTGGAGGGCAAGAGCTAAACAGGACTCCTCCATGATCACGAAGTACCTCCTCTGGTGGACACGAGGAGGTGGGAGGAGTTTGTTTCCGGCACTGGAACGGCTGGAGGAGGCTAGCTCGGAGAGCTGGTTCTCGACCTTATCTCTGGCACTCTTGACCCCCTGGAACCAAGGCAAAGCCGTGCTGGCTTTAGGGGGCTTCTGGGTACCAAAGACTCAGTCCAGAACCGTGTCCTTGCCCTCTTGAAGAGGAATCTCTGGATTCGAGAATCCGTTAAGGTTCCTCATCAGAGTCAGAACTTGCCAGAAGGCATACTCCGACTCTTGCGGCTCTCCTCCTGATGGACTAGCAGCAAGGTCTCCAGTCCCCAAAGGCTCTTCTTGGGGGGACTCGTGGATGTTCTCCGCGGGCTAAGCTGGCTCTGGTCTGATCCTCGAAGACGATTTCGGAATCGTCTTGGAGTCCTTCGACTCCCTCCTGGGAGGGATGTAGGATTCCAACAAAGATGGTGGGGGGCTCTTCTCCACCTCCACCCGAGGAGACTTCTCAGCGCGAGGTGGGGTTCTCCCATTAGTGCGATGGGAGAACGCCTCACCTCGCGTGAATCCCCTGAGGACGGAAAATTCTCGTCCACAGGGGATAGAGAGAAAGTCTGGGGAGGGGAGAGAGCCTTCCTCGACGACTTCCGAGGAGCCAGTTTCGCCCTTGGAGAAGTTACCACGTCGTCCACTCCTCTCTTCCTCTTCAGGGGGCCGAGATTGCCACTGATTTGAGGCCTAGTTCAGAGAAAGCGGGCTTGAAAGCCTGCGCAACCGCTCTGATCAAGGGCCCAAACCTGGGCTGCCGACTGACAGCTGCTGTCAGAGACACCCTCTGGAGAGAAGAGGATCGTAAGATCCCTAGGAGTGGAAACTACAACAGGGTCTGCCTGAAAGGAAGAAGCTGTGGAAGAAATGTTTCTGGACCTGTCCGGAGATTTCCCTCCCTCCGTTGAGAGCGCTGTGCTCCGCTTACGGGGGGAAGACGCGATGAGGATGACCTGACTGCGCGTTGTACTGCACGATCTCGTGTGGGAAAGCGCTGGGCATCGCCCTGTCATTTGCGCGATAGACCATTGCCTAGCTCGGGGGCGGGCGATTGCTCGCGCGTGGGCGATGGCGAGGGTGCGCGCAGGCGAGTGTTGGTGCATGGTAGAGGGCGCGCGTTGGCGCGCAGGAGAAGGAGCTCGTGGGCGCGTAGGTGTCAGGGCGCGAAGGTGAAGGGGCGCATTGGCATGCAGGTGAGCATTCCGTAGACCTCAGATGGTGTGCAGCCACAGGATCCTGAAGGGCCCGTAAGGGCGAAGCCGTTGGGCGCGTGGAGGGGAAAATATCCCTAGCGCGCAGGCGGGCGCTCATCTGGAACCGTAGTTCTGGCAGTGGGCGCGCAATGAAGACTGCGGGCAATGGCGCGTAGGCGAGGGATGGCGAGCAGGCGAGATCCGGTGGTGTGGAGGAGAGCGCTGGCGAGCAGGGGAGGAAGAAGACTTCCCTCTGGAGCCCTGATCCGAAGATCGAGGGCAAGCAGGCAAGCGTTGGCGAGCAGGAGATCGCTGACGAACGGGAGAGCGCTGATAAGCAGGAGACCGAAGGCGTCCATGGTGTGCATCAGGCTGAGGGCGCGCAGAGGTCCGCTGGCGAGCAGGAGATCGTGGGCGCGTAGTCTCTGGAACTGACGGGCGAGCAGATCGTGGGCGTACAGGAGATCGTGGGCATACAGGAGATCGTGGGCGTGCAGGTGAGTGCTGGCGAGACGAGTCTGCAACAGGAGGGCGCTTGCTCGTAGTAGCGCGTTGACGTGCAGGAGAACATTGGCGCACAGGGGAAACCTGGCGCTTAAGGGACTTACACACAATGTGTGAAAGCCCCTTTTGCCCCGGAGGGACCGGTGCCCGTTGGAAAACGGGGTGGGTGGACGCCCACAGCGCATCTGCAGCCAGGAAGGGCGAGAGGGCAGGTCAGCAGGAGAAGGAGATCGCGAACGATCTGCGGAGAGTTCCAGGTCCAAAGAAGTAGCAGGAAAGGTTGCTAAAGGACGAGGTTCCTCTGCGGGGGACTGCGAGGATGAAGATCCGAAGAGGCACCTCCTAACACCCTCGTGAGGAGAAGGAAGACCTCGGCGACGAAGAGGAAGGCGAGCCTTACGTCTTATACGTCCTCTGGAAGCAGCAGGCAAACCACCGGCAGTCCTCCGGAGAGGAGTCTCTGTCAGTGAACTCCCCCGAAGGGGGAGAATCACCCGCAGGAAAGACCGTTGGACTTAGTTCCTCCCTCGAAGGATGTTTGGAGGGGGGAGCTAAGCCTTCAGCTACAACAGGAGCAGGGGTTTGAACACTCTCATTGGAAGCCTCGACAATAGACAGAGGGTCAACCTCTGCTACCGCCGGTGACTGTTTGGCAGCTGCTCCAAACCTGATCATGTCAAACAGGACTTCCTTGGAGGGCGAGCCCTGAAGCTCCAAGGAAGCCCAAAGCTGCAAAAGATCATCATTATTTACATTAACAGAAGGAGAAATAATTAAATCCTCCCCTGGGGGAGGAGGAGGAGCTGCCTCGCTATGGGAGGCAACTCCCTCTCCCAAACCCCGAGATCGGTCAACAACAGTACGGCCTGGGCTACCACGGCCTCTCGTGAGAAGCCGACCGAGTGGGAGCTTCGGAGGAGGTTTGGGCCACGGAAGAAGAGCCCTTAGGATTTTCCTTCTTCAAAGAAACCTTTGAAGGAGAAATATCCCATTTGGACTTCTTCTTCCGGCGCCGGGAAAACCTCTCCCACTGGGAGGTAGACCACTCCCTACATTCAATACATACGTTACCACTATCACACCGTTGACCCCTACAATAAGGGCATAAGGTGTGTGGATCCGTGTCTATTGACGACATGAAGGTCCCACAAGGGCATTCAGGTAACCCAGGGCACTTCCGCATTGTAGAGGCCAACTTCACAACACTCTAGAAAAGAAAAAGCAAAAAGCATAGATTAAATGGCTGTCGTGTAGGTGAGGGTGACAGCGGACACGTCCGACCAGCACCCGAGCCGATAGCAAAGTGGGCTTACCACACAGGTGTGTGAGGGGGGGAGGGTAGCAAACTACCCTCCCTACCCCCCGCTAACTAGCGGTGGGGTAGTAAAACCTCGTTAAGATTCTAATGGCTCGTCCTTTCAGCTACGCCAAAAGTAATTACCCACTTTAAATAGCGTGGTTTGTATTCCAGTTACGGAACTATTAAGACTGTTGGATACAAGATGATTCAAAGACACTAGGAGCCCAATATCTGAGTAGTTCTGTTTAGATTATCTGCAAGCACATTCCACTACCAGGAATGACGCGAGCGGATGGGGGCACCAAGCTGTCCTCTGTCTATCTGAGGCTTCCTACTGCTAGATGGTTCTCTAAGAGAGGGGAATGCTGGTACTTTTCCGAATTGCCAACGGACAAGGATGGAATGGTGCGGTATATGTCAACCCCCCCCCCCCCCCCTCTTTTGATGCATTAAAGTGATCATCAGATCTGGAGAGGAGACGAGAAGATAGGCCTCTTTGCAGCAACTCTCGTCTGCCACGTACAATCCGCGGTTTGTCCAGCAGGGAGGGATGGGGAAATTACATAGCAATAAACACATCTCGAGGAGAAGTCGAGACGTGCAACTATTTGCACGTTATTGCAATGAAGGGGAGGAGCCTGTCCTCCCTCAACTGCCACCAATCTAGTGGGGGTTGGCCGAATAAGACCGATACCAAACAGTAAACCAGTTAATCAGTACAGCTTATGTCATAAGAGCGAATCTCCATAGAGATCGCCCTCCGTACAGGAGACCGGACTGTAATTACCAAACGCATCCAACCAACCCCAAGAAGAGATTGAGACATATCATCAATCTATTGCCTACACCAAACTGTGAGCATGACAAGCATACATGTGTAGCTCGACTTAAAGTCGTGTCCGGAACTCAGTTGGAGAATGTTGAAACGTTCGTATTGGAGATTCTTCCTTCTTAGGATGAAAATGTTCGTACTTCGTCTTTGATCAGTAAACTAGCATTTATATTGAATGTTCCCTACTAGGGAACAGATATGCTTATGAGAAGTTTCTGGTCAGAGTCATTGTAGGAGACTAAGACTTCTGATTGGGAAAAAGCAATTAGTACCTATAAGAAGGCGGATTGTAAATGCTGTATGTCTGCTTACAGGAAAGTTGCCAAGTAATATACTGAATAACCTGGTTTCAGTAAGGGATATAGCTATACAACTTAATAGAATGAAGTTCTATTTGCAAAATGTATACAGTATAGCCCTTATTGGCACAAAAATCGCTTGCACGCATATGTACGTGCCCATATGCGCTAGCGCATGCCTAATCTCTGCCTCCAGGAAACGTTTGCAACGAATATGGTTGCGTGAATAATGTATGTACAATAAATAGCAACATGATTGCCCAAGGAATTTTTTATCATTGACTAGCTGTGGTAATTTTTTAAATGAGTGCATATGTTCTCCAAAAAAATATACAGGATCTGTGACAAGTGAAGGGTTTGATAAAAATGGAATCTTGTATCCCTCCTTCAACACTAGGACGGACCAAGGGTCCGCTACATTCCTCTCCCAGGCCTTCCAGAAGTAATTCAGTCTGGCCCCTACTGCTGTCTGAAGGATAGGGCAGTCAGACTCTACCTCGGCCGGTCTTAGTTCCTCTCTTCTTACGTTTCCTCCCGTCGGACCTGAAGTTACCTCTTCCGGTAGGTTTACCCCGAAAGGGCTGGGAGGATCGTACCCGTGAAGTGCGTTCTTTTGGTTTACAGGAAGAAAACGAAGAAGGCAGAAATTTCCTGGCCGTATTAGCCACTAGGTCATGAGTAGCCTTTTGGGTTAATGCAGTGGCAGCTTCCCCTACCAACTCTTGTGGGAATAGAGTCGAAGACAAAGAAGAGAATAGCAACTCCGATCTCTGGTAAGGGGGAACTCCTGCAGAGAGGGAGGAACACATAGTGGCCCTCTTCTTTATTCCTCCAGCCGTGAAAGGAGCAGCCAACTCGTTGGAGCCATCACTGACCCCCTTGTCCATACAGGACATCAAACGAATGAAGCTGCTCGTGTTCGCGCCTTTCATTTCAGAGACCTTTCTTCCTAAAGCTCCCAAAGACCAATATGATATTTTCCTTATAAAATAAATTTTTGAATATACTTACCCGGTGAATATATAATAGCTGACGTCTCCGATGGCCCGACAGATCCAAAAACTCGCGAGCGATCGCCGTGAAAGTTGCGGGTGTGCCCACCAGCGCCGACTATCGGCCAGATACCGCATATACTTGTCAATCTCTCCAGTTCTTCTCAGTCTGCTGGGTCTCTATCGGGGAGGAAGGGAGGGCCTTTAATTTATATATTCACCGGGTAAGTATATTCAAAAATTTATTTTATAAGGAAAATATCATTTTTAAATATTAGACTTAGCCGGTGAATATATAATAGCTGATTCACACCCATGGTGGTAGGTAGAGACCTGTATTAATACAATAAAGGCGTATATGCTCAAGAGTTTTTTGACAAATATTTCATAAAAAACCAACTTAAGTATAGGTACCTGGTAAGGAAGCTGACTCTGATGATTACTCTGCCTCATTAGTCCGCTTTCCTCACGAAGCCCAGCCATCCTTCCAGGATGCTGAAAGACTTCCAGGAGCTGTTATATCCAGGGCAAACACCCCTATAACAGGACCTCATCAATACTCTTAATCTGGGCGCTCTCAAGAAACAACATTTGACCACCCGCCAAATCAAAAAGGATGCGAAAGACTTCCTAGTCTTCTGAACAACCCAAGACAAGATTAAAAAACATTTCAAGGGAAGATTAAAAGGATATTGGGATTAAGGGAATGTAGTGGTAGAACCCTCACCCACTACTGCACTCGCTGCAACGAATGGACCCAGGGTGTAGCAGTCCTCATAAAGAGTCTGGACGTCTTTTAAGTAAAATGAAGCGAACACTGACTTGCTCCTCCAAAAGGTCGCATCCATAATACTTCGAAGAGATCTGTTTTGCTTAAAAGCCACCGAAGTCGCTATTGCTCTCACTTCGTGAGTCTTGACCTTAAGCAAACAACGATCTATCTCATTTAAATGAGAATGTGCTTCCCGGATTAAAAATCTAATAAAATACGATAACGCATTTTTAGACATGGGCAATGAGGGCTTCTTAACGGAGCACCATAAGGCCTCAGAACCACCTTGTATAGGTTTAGTTCGAGCTAAGTAAAACTTAAGAGCTCTCACGGGGCACAGCACTCTTTCAACTTCATTACCTACGATTTCTGACAGACTAGGTATTTCAAAAGATTTAGGCCAAGGACGAGAAGGCAGTTCGTTCTTGGCCAAAAAACCAAGCTGAAGAGAACATATAGCTTTATTCGTAGAGAAGCCGATGTTCTTACTAAAGGCATGGATCTCACTGACCCTTTTGGCTGTAGCCAAGCTCACTAAAAAAAGCATCTTGAGGGTGAGATCCTTCAGGGAGGCTGCATGTAATGGCTCAAACCTGTCTGACATCAGGAACCGCAGGACCACGTCCAAATTCCAAGCAGGAGTTGACATACGACGCTCCTTAGAGGTCTCGAAAGACTTAAGGAGGTCTTGGAGATCTTTGTTATTTGACAGATCCAAGCCTCTATGTCTGAAAACAGAGGCCAACATGCTCCTGTAGCCTTTAATGGTGGGAGCAGAGAGGGAGCGAACATTTCTCAGATGCAGGAGAAAGTCCGCAATCTGCGCTACAGAGGTACTGGAAGAGGAAATAGAGGACTTGCACCACTCTCTAAATACCTCCCACTTCGACTGGTAGACCTTGATAGTAGATGATCTCCTAGCCCTCGCGATCGCTCTGGCTGCCTCCTTCGAAAAGCCTCGAGCTCTTGAGAGTCTTTCGATAGTCTGAAGGCAGTCAGACGAAGCGCGGGGAGGCTTTGATGAAGTCTCCTTACGTGCGGTTGCCGTAAGAGATCCATCCGTAAGGGTAGACTCCTTGGGATGTCTACCAGCCATTGAAGTACCTCTGTGAACCACTCTCTCGCGGGCCAGAGGGGAGAAACCAACGTCAACCTTGTCCCTTCGTGAGAGGCGAACTTCTGCAACACCTTGTTGACGATCTTGAACGGCGGAAATGCGTAAGCGTCCAGGTGAGACCAGTCCAACAGAAAGGCATCTATGTGGGCCGCCTCTGGACCTGGGACTGGAGAGCAATAGGTTGGGAGCCTTTTGGTCAGTGAGGTTGCAAAGAGGTCTATGGTGGGCTGACCCCAAGTCATCCAAAGACTCATGCATACATCCTTGTGGAGGGTCCATTCTGTAGGGATCACCTGACCCTTCCGACTGAGACAGTCCGCCAAGACGTTCAATTTCTCTTGGACGAACCTCGTCAACAGTGAGATGCCTCGATCTTTTGACCAGATGAGGAGGTCCCTTGCGATGACGAACAGAGCGTGGGAGTGAGTGCCTCCTTGCTTGGAGATATACGCCAAGGCCGTGGTGTTGTCCGCATTCACTTCCACCACCTTGTTTCGAAGAAGACTCTCGAAACTTATCAGAGCCAAGTGAACAGCCAACAGCTCCTTGCAGTTGATGTGAAGGCTCCTCTGCTCTGTCGTCCAAAGACCCGAACATTCCAGACTGTCCAGGGTCGCTCCCCAACCCAAATCCGACGCGTCTGAAAATAACACGTGGTTTGGATTCTTGACCGCCAGGGACAGACCCTCTCGAAGACGTATATTGCTGTCCCACCAGCTTATGCAAGTCTTGACTGGTTCGGAGATCGGGATCGAGACCGCCTCTAAAGTTTTGTTCTTGTTCAAATGGGAGTCTAAATGGAACTGGAAAGGGCGAAGGTGAAGTCTCCCCAGAGAGATAAACTGTTCCAGGGATGATAGCGTCCCTAGGAGGCTCATCCAACTTCTCACAGAGCAATGGTCTTTCTCTAGCATGAGACGGACTTTGAGCAATGCTTGCTCTATCCTGGTGGCAGACGGAAAAGCCCGAAAAGCTAGACTCTGTATCTCCATCCCCAAATAGAGAATCGTTTGGGAGGGAGTCAGCTGAGACTTCTCTATGTTCACCAACAGGCCCAACTCCTTTGCAAGATCCAACGTCCATTGAAGGTCCTGCAGACAGCGATGACGGGACGACGCTCTGAGCAGCCAGTCGTCCAGGTACAGGGAGGCTCGAATCCCCGACAAATGTAGAAATTTTGCTACATTTCTCATGAGCCTCGTAAAAACAAGAGGAGCAGGGCTGAGGCCGAAGCACAGTGCTCGGAATTGGTACACCACATTCTTGTATACAAACCTCAGATACGGTTGAGAATCCGGGTGTATAGGAATGTGGAAGTACGCATCCTGCAGGTCGAGAGAGACCATCCAGTCTCCCTCTCTGACTGCTGCTAGGACGGACTTGGTGGTCTCCATCGTAAATTTTGTTTTGACAACAAAAACGTTGAAAGCACTGACATCCAGCACCGGCCTCCAACCTCCTGTATGCTTTGGAACTAGGAAGAGACGGTTGTAAAACCCCGGTGATTGAAGGTCCGAGACTTTCACCACTGCTCCCTTCTCTAGCAACTGAGACACCTGCAGCTGTAGTGCCTGTCTCTTTGACTCCTCTCGATACCTGGGAGAGAGGTCTATAGGGACTTTTACCAGAGGAGGTCTCCGTACAAAAGGTATTTTGTACCCCTCCTTTAGCAACAAAACAGACTCCCGGTCTGCACCCCTCTTCTCCCAGGCCTGCCAGAAGTTGGTTAATCTGGCTCCTACCGCTGTCTGAGGACGTGGGCAGTCAGACTCTGCCACGGGAGGACTTAGATCCTCTCCTCTTACCTCTCATACTATCGGCACGAGCGCCTCCCTTACTGGGAGCTCTGCCACGAAAGGGCGGGATAAACCTCGTCGCTGGAGTATCGAACTTGGGTCTAACGACATAAGAGGATGAAGAAGGAGCAGCCTTACGCGCTGACGTAGCCATCAAGTCACGGGTATCCTTTTGTACTAGCGAAGCTGCGATATCCTTAATCAACTGCTGGGGGAATAAGGCAGATGATAACGGCGCAAAGAGGAGCTCCGACCTTTGACAGGGAGTTACTCCTGCAGACAGGAACGAACAAAGAGTCTCCCTCTTCTTAAGGACTCCTGCCGTAAACGTAGCAGCGAGTTCATTAGAGCCATCACGGATAGCTTTGTCCATGCAGGACATAATTTGTACAGATACATCACAGTCGGCTGAAGAGATCTTCCTGCTCAAGGCTCCCAGCGACCAATCCAAAAAGTTAAAGACCCCTTTGAAGAGATGATCAAGGTCCGAAGAGGACCAGCTAACTTTTGAGCGTCTCATGGCCAGACGACGGGGAGAGTCTACGAGGCTTGAGAAGTCTCCCTGGGCAGAGGCAGGAACTCCCAAGCCGAGAACTTCTCCCGTGTCATACCAGACGCTCGCTCGAGAAGCCAGTTTAAAAGGGGGAAAAGCAAAGGCTGTCTTCCCCAAACTCCTCCTGGTCATCAACCAGTCGCCTAGTAAACGCAAAGCTCTCTTAGAAGAGCGAGAGAGCATTAGCTTAGTAAATGACGGCGTCGAAGCAGCTAGGCCTAGCGTGAACTCTGACGGAGGCGAACGAGGAGCAGCAGTCACAAAATGGTCAGGAAAAAGATCCTTAAAAATCAGCATGATCTTTTTAAAATCAAGAGAGGGCTGAGCAACTTTAGGCTCCTCTCCATCTGAAAAAGTCCCCAAAGGCATATCAGTTGGAAGGGGATCAGCGACTTCCTCATCCGACGGAACTTCGTCCGACAACTGCCGAGTCTCGTGAAACGGAGAGACATGTCTAGGAGGCAACGCTTGACAGGCAATGTCAACAAGCACCGGAGCAGCAGCAACAGCTGAGGAAACAACGTCACGCCGAGGCTGAAAAGACTGAAAGTCTTGTGACTGACAAGCAACAACAGCTTGAGTTGAATGTCGCTCGACATCACGTCGAGACTGCATTGACTGCAGGGTCTGAGCAGGCAAAACAACTTCCGACTGCGGTGACAGACGCTCAACGTCACGGCGAGGCAACGGAGTCGGTCGGCGAACGTTAGTGCGGGGCTGCGGTGGCAGCTGCTGAACGTCACTCTGAGACTGTAGCAAGGGTGGTTCCACGTCACGTGACTGACGTGAAAGACGAGGAACACGACTAGCATCGCGTTTCAAAGCACTAGAAACGTTAGTACTAACATCAAACGGACGAGAAAACACTCGTTTAGGCGGCTGAAGGCCAGAGTCACGTTCATCGCACTGGCGAACCACAAGCAAAGGATCATTGTGAACCTGTCCATGCTCAAAATCTTCCATAAGAGAAGAAAGCTTAGATTGCATGTCCCGCAGGACAACCCACTTCGGGTCAACAGGAGTCGGAACAGGCCGTGACGTCGGTAACGTCTGCGCTGGCAAAAACATTGCCTCTACCGAGACCCTCGGACTCTGTGTTACGCTTTCGCTCAATGGGCGAACAGCCATCCGATGGCTGCAAGTGGTCAGAGCTGTCCCAATGGCTACAGCCAGGACGCTGGATCTGTCCTGAAGGGACTGACTTTCGCTTTAAGGGCCTAGATACCTTGCGCCAAGGTTTCTTATGCGATAAGTCATCAGAGGACGAGGAGAACTTAGTCTCACCCGTCTTATGGTAAGGACGTTCTTGACGAGAAACGTCTGATACCAAAGAGGGAACGTCTGTACGCTGGTTTAAACCTCTCGCCCCCTTAAGTCCTACGACATTACTTCTCCCTGGTGCATGGGAGCTTGAAAGAGGTCTCGGACTAGGGGAGCGACAAGCACGAGCAGACGAACCCTCGGTCGCAACACTAAACACATTTTGCGCACTTATCACTTTATCACTTAGATTTTCTGCTTTACCACTTTTCAACAACTTTACATCGGACATTAACTGATTACGGTCCTAGGCTAAGGACTCAACTTTCTCGCCTAAAGCTTGAATCGCTAAAATCATATCCCGCATAGACGGTTCATGAGTGCTAGCAGGGGGTTCAGGAACAACCACTACAGGGGAAGGATTAGGTTCAGGGGCATGGGAGGAGGAAAATTCCAAAGATCTAGAGGAGCTTCTCCTCACCCTATCTCTTTCGAGCTTACGAGTATATTTTTCATACTCAAGCCATTCGAATTCCGACAAGACCACGCACTCCTCACACCGATCTCCTAATTGGCAGGATTTACCCCGGCAATTAGAACAAACAGTATGAGGGTCGATAGAGGCCTTGAGAAGACGTTTGTTACATTCTCTCGCACACTTGCGATAAACAGGAGAAGGGTCAGCCATTTTGAACAACCAAAGAAAATCCAAGTTAAAGCCAAATTCATCAACAAGAAACACAAGCCAAAAAAAAAGGGTTTCAAGAGTTTTATTGAAGAAACACACCAACACAGCGAACGCCAATAAAACAACCAAAACAAAGTTCTTCACCAATTCGGTAGAAAAACTCGAGGTCAACAGCGAGCGGAACCAACTTGTCGGCAAGACCGACAGAGAAGAACTGGAGAGATTGACAAGTATATGCGGTATCTGGCCGATAGTCGGCGCTGGTGGGCACACCCGCAACCTTCACGGCGATCGCTCGCGAGTTTTTGGATCTGTTCGGAGACGTCAGCTATTATATATTCACCGGCTAAGTTTAATATTTAAAACTAAAAAGTTAAAAACTTCAAAGGCCCTGAACATGCCCTTTAGCAGATGATCAAATTCTGTCATTGACCACCACACTTTAGTTTTCCTCAAGGCCAGTCGACGAGAGGAATCCACCAGGCTTGAGAAGTCTCCCTGGGCAGAGGCAGGAACTCCCAAGCACAGAACTTCCCCTGTCTCATACCAAATACTGGATTTGGAAGCCAATCTTGCAGGTGGAAAGGCAAACCCCATCTTGCCAAGAGTCTTCTTTGACTCCATCCAAGTTCCCATCAATTTCAAAGCTCTTTTTAGAAGAGCGCGAGAGCACCATCTTCGTAAACAAAGGCACTTTTGTCACCTCCCCCACGGTAAATTCAGATGGGGGAGAACGTGGCACCACAGGAGTAAAGTGGTCAGGAAAAAGACCCGTGAAAACCAGCATAAGTTTTTTGAGGTCCACTGAATGTTGAGGAAGTTTCTCCTCTTCTCCCTCGGAAATATCTTCCAGCGGTTCATCTGGGCAAGATACCTCATCTGGTTCTTCTTCTGACAATTCAGCCGTAGCAGCCATGTCTTGAACCAAAGCGTCAGTGTCGAAATGGGAGCGTTTGCCATGTTCTACGTCTCCCTCTATCTGGCGAACACAAGTCTTTCGCCTAAGGTCACGTTCAGTTTGGGAAATGGCATCTAACTGAAGAGGCGCGGTCGAAGTCGACTGATGTGCGACGTCAAGAATGGACTGACGCGAGGCATCAAGGGTTAACTGACGTGACCCTTCGCGGTGACACGTACCTGAGAATGTTTTTTGCTGTGCAGCAGCCCCCTGACGTGACCCATCCCTCTCACCCAGCCGTTGAACACTGCGATTGGGAGATCGCCTGTGCGATAACGCGTCAGCACCAGAGACAACAAGCCGCCTGTGCGACAACGGGTCTGAAACAGAAGACTGATGCCCAACCGCACTGCTAACCGCAGGCTGATAAGATCGCATCAACGACAAGAGCTGCTGTTTCATACCCAATAACATCGACCATTTAGGATCGCTGCTATGCGATACATTAGGAGCTTTTCCTAATGGAAACTCGCCTTCTACCTCGCTTCCATATCGCTTCCCACTTTAGCGACGAAAAGCCAGTCTGACGGAAGCGGTGGTGCATGAACCGTCACATCAGAAACAGGCATCAGCTCCGAGTCCGACAGTATTACATCAAGATCCACATCAAAACCCCTGTCAGAGCGTTTCGCAGGTGAGCAACCCTCAGGGGACTGAAAATGCTCAGGCGTATCCCAGTTACTACAGCCCGGCTGCGGAGGCAATTCGTGCTGCTGAACGACTGCGTGAGTTCTTTTAAGCAGTCTAGAGGCTTGACAGCAGACCTCGCCAACCGAACCTTCATCCGAGGAAGGTGATAACGCACCAACCTCATCTTTCCTATGATGAGGGTGAGCGACCTGTGTTACGACAGCAGGAACGCTCGAGGGGACGTCTGCGCGATTGATGACGCCTCTTGTTCTCTTTCGCCGTCCGACATTACTTCTCCCATGGGTTCGGGAGCTTGAAAGAGGTCGTAGGCTGGGTGAAACACAGGATCGTGCAGACGCACTCTCCACAACACTAAACACATTCGAAACACTTTTCACATTCGGTTGGTCGCTCGAGCGACAACTTTTAAGCACAATAAGCTCGGACAAGATCTTGCTTTTGTCCGCAGCTAACGATTCGACTCTTTCACTGAGAGCCTGAATCGCTGTTAACATATCCTTCATAGAAGGTTCCTTCGGTTGTTGGTCTACCACTACGGGGGAAGGAATAGGATCAATGACATTAGGTAAGGACAAATCAACAGAACGAGATGAACTGCGCCTACCCTGTCCCTCTCTAATCTTTTAATGTAACGTTCATAAGTTACCCACTCGCTATCGGTTAGCGAAAAGCATTCATCACACCGATCCCCAAATGAACATGATTTTCCCCTACATTTAACACAAATACTATGAGGGTCCACAGAAGCCCGAAACAAAAAGATTTCAAGAAAAAATGAAAAGGAAATCAATTATGCAAAAGCCCAAACTCAAAAAACGAAGTACATCACCAAATAACCATCCAAAACAGAGTAAGTGTCGAGAGAATTTCCAATTGTTCCAGACAGCAATGGCGGCAGAGAAGATCTAAAGGGTTTGGTATAATTCGACCTGTCTACCGCGAGGGCGCTTGTGTACACTTGGCATATCTGCGATAGCCGCGGGATTTTGAATTTCTGCCGGGTGTCTAGGGACTTTAGCCATTCTTATATAACCAGCGGGTAAGTCTTATGTTTAAAAAAATGTCAACAAATTCATAGTGGCATTAAAAGGTTTATACAAAAGCAAACCAAAGCCATAAGATAAATTACAGATGAATAAAAACTGATGAAAATAGGAAGAACACCATAAATAGGAAAGAAAATTATATAATTCAAAGGCATTTACTGTACTGCCTCAGAATGCAGTTTTGTACTGAACAGGGTAAGTAAAAGATGTATAAATCTTACTCCAATGAAGGGGGATCTCCTACCATGCACGTTGGTGGACTCTTTAATTTAGACAACATCCCTCACTTCAAAATGAAGCACAGGGCATTAGTTTGTTTCATAAGAAAGCATATTACAGTACTTCAAGATCAATTCTTCTTATACCATATACAGTACCACTGGAATTTAATAAAAAAAAAAAAACTTTGTACTTAATATTATTAAAAGAAAAAAAAAGAATTATAAAGATTCCTTTATCAGAACTATTACACATTTTGAGAAAGCATGAGGCTAGATTCATTGTCGCCCCAGCAAACAACTTAAAAACATCATAAATGTCAGCATCTTATACATACCATTAAATTTTCTCAATTTTTTACTTAATAATTACCAGGCCCCTATCAATCATTTTCATAAAATAACAAGATAGTGTTTAAATTCATGGAAAACATCTGTCATGATATATATTCTCTAGGTTTTTATAACTGTTGGAGAAAGGCACCAGAGATACTGCTTTCAAGTAGAAGCTAAAAAAATAAATAAATTACTGATCTTACTTTTGCTACTAAATAAGTTTCCCATCAACTGAATGCGAGTACACTTCTGGCGTACCAGATAGTGAAGTACTTATTGCTTATTGCTCAAGAAATTATAAATTAGTACACTGGATTTACCTCAAATTTTTTCTGCACAGAACATGCTAATTCTGCAGGCAAGAATGCAACAGCTGTAACTGAGGCTGTATGCCCTCTTAAACTCCTTTCTTCTTTAATTTTAAAGACTCGCCGCATTTTCACAGTTGTGTCTCGGCTATAGGAAGAAAAGGAAACATTCTGTACTATAAATCAAGTATTGTAAAGCTATTATTATTAAACTATCACTACATTCTGTGTTAAGATCTAAAATGCTCACAGCTTTAACATTTTTCATCTACTATACTGTACATCGGAAATACTATAGTACATACTGTACATTACAAGAAGGTTATGCATGATTTATGCTAAAGACTCAGTTACGGCCTCCTCTTACTAATTCTATATATTTATACATTATTGTACTTATTAAACTCAATTAAACTACCAAGGGTAGATTAAGTTTACCTTATACAGAAAAATCATGAAATATGCATACTATAACACAGTACAATAAATGTAAAGTTTTAATAAACTATGTTATTAGAAATGTTGTCATGCTAAAGGTATTTTGGTCTTTAATAACATGATAACGTCACAAGTCTTTTCTAAGGTCTCGAGTTATAAGCCAGTTATAACCTATCTATTTGCAGAATTCTATTTTTGTCTTTCTAGCAAACTGGCAGCCGCAGAAAGAGGGAAAGAAGGCAATTGCTGAAGCAACAGCACATGATCATCACGCCCTAGACACCTGTGGTTGCTGTCAGATTCTTCTCCTTTCGCCAAGGAAAGGATCGCCATGCTATGACCTCATGGAGGAATACACCCTTCCTTTCTTCTGCATTACTGTTGTTGTTGTTATTACTAAGCTACAACCCTAGCCTAGTTGGAAAAACAGGATGCTATAAGCTCAAGGGCTCCAACAGGGAAAATAGCCCAGTGAATAAAGGAAATTAGTAAAGATAGAATGATGTGTATCCTCCCACAAGAGATCTCTAACCCATGACAGTGGAAGACCATGGTAGAGAGGTTATGGCATTACCCATGACTAGAGAACAATGATTGATTTTGGAGTGCCTTTCTCCTAAAAGAGTTGCTTACCATAGCTAGAGAGAGTCTTCTACCCTTACCAAGTGGAAAGTATCCACTGAACAATTACATTGCAGTAGTTAACTCCTTGAGTGGGGAGAATATTTTCCTATGTTAGTGTTGTTAGGTTTGAGAGGAAAGAGAAGAATATGTGAAGAATATGCCAGACAACTTAGCATATGTGTAGGCAAAGGAAAAATGAACTGTAACCAAAGACGGATTCATTGTAGTACTATCTGTCCAGTCAAAGTACCCTACGGTGATAAAAGAGCAGTAGTTGTCACACAAAGGATAAACCTAGCCGACCATAGGATAAGGTACAGTGTCGAGTGAAACTAAAATCCCTAGAACTATTGACTATAAACATTACATAAAATATTAACTCTTCCCCCATGCAAGATTTGTTTAACAGATGTTTTTGCAATTGGGAAGATCATTTTAAAAAAAGAATAGTTTTCAGGTTCTAATGTAACTTACATTGTTATACCATATGCCTTGCTAAAAGTCTCTAAATGTGAAAACCCTTTTGTTTAAAATGTAAAAGCAAAGAAAATAAAATAATAAAGATAAAAACTTAAATTCTTCTAAATCCTTTAAAGGATAAAACCATCACGATTTCCCATCTTCTTCAAATTACGGTATTCATTTGGCTGCACCCAGGAACATATGGAGTAAGAACCAAAGTTAATTCTAATACAGTAATTATATTACATGTCATTGATATTAAAGATAATTTTATTGGCTACTTAGTTGGTAGAAATTACTGTGTACAATTTGGAAACTCTTATTCATCATATGAACCCTTAAACAGAGGGGTACCCCAGGGGAGTGTACTTGGCCCAATCTTATTCTGCATCTATACTATTGGTCTATCGAAAATGCTACAAAGGCATGGCGTGAAGTTTAAACTATTTGCAGATGACACACAATTTTACTTCTCAATAAATGATATACATGACACTACTGAAACTCTAAACTGAATCCTTGATAGTGTTAGAGAATAGATGACATTTAAACTAAAATTAAATGAGAACAAAACTGAATTCATGGTGGTGGGCAAGAGAAACAGTGTAAGAAACTTAGGTGATATTCAAATGAACTTAAATAATGACTCGGTGCCGATATCTAATAAAGTTCGAGATCTAGGTGTATTTCTTGACTGTAACCTGTCTCTAAATGCCCAAATAAATAATGTAATAAAAACTGCTGGTCATCATCTAAGAAACATTGCGTTTATAAAAAAGTACCTGGACGAAAATTCTGTAGAGAAACTTCTGATAAACTGTGTTATTACCAGGATTGACTACTACAACTCTATCTATTCAATTTACCAAAAGTGCAACTTAAGAAATTACAAAACATAATAAACAGAGGAGCAAGACTGATAAAAGGTGTCCCATCTAGAGAAAGGATCACCCCTATACTAATAGATTTACACTAGCTGCCGATTAAAGCGAGAATTGAATTGAAAATATGTACAATAACCCACCAAGTTATCAGAACCGGGCATCCAAAATACCTAAGAGAACTGCTACATATTGTGCAGCCAACAAATCGTGTCGACACGAGAATAGTTAAAGATGGCTTCAAACTATTGGAACCTAGATATATATCTACTGTAGGCTCCAGAGCCTTTAAATATGCGGCCCCGAGACTATATAATAAGCTCCCACGAAACATTCAAATGATTCAAGACATTAAGGCTTTCAAGAGGAAACTGAAGACTTTCTTATTTCATGAGTCTTTTAACAGTGATGATTTAACAGTAAATGAACAATACACGATATGAAACGTTAAATACTCTGAACGAACAAGGTAAAATGACAGTGGAGGTCCTGTAGAGAGTGGGGTTCCCCTGCTGTATGGGACTGGAAAAGCAGTCATCAAAGTAAGTAAAGTAACATCATGCATCTTATTTAAAAATACAAGTTTCGTTCTTTATCAAATTTGCTTTTGGGAAACATGGCCAGTCTCTTCCTCAACTGAACTGAAAGATAAAAAATATAACAAATTTGGAAATAATTTGTATTTTTCCTAAGATACAAACCTGGAGCTATTTATAGGGTATTACTTTCAGCAACGCTGAAAACTAGCCAAGACAATTTTAGTGAGGGATAATTACCCCATCCGCTAGTTAGCGGAAGGGGGGTGGGGTAGACTGGCTAACCCGCTCACTCACACCTGTCGGTTGAGTAACCATTTTTGCTTTCTGGTAGGACTTCTAGGGGGACAGGGTGGCGGGCCAATTTGTATAAACAGCTCCAAGTTTGTATGTTAGGAAAAATACAAATTATTTCCAAATTTGTTATTTATTCCGACACAGATACAAACCTTTCGCTATTTATAGGGTGATTTACTCTTAGGAGGGAGGAAGTCCTACCAACTGGCCTTGGTTATGACCCGGGGTTCCCTCTAATTGATCTTTGATCTAATTAGTAGGAACCCTACCCTTGCAAAAATCAAAGTAGTTACAAGGTAACACAATGATAGCGGCCTGCAGAAGCTTGTGTGAGAGATTCGTGGCTTGTCTTTACGTAGGAACTCGAAGATAAGCATGAGTTCTTAAACATATCCAATACCCTCCCTCACGAAGTATTAGTGACGTAACAAAGTATTTATTCATACTCAGGATGCACAAGGGAAATTAATTTTACCTGCAGAGGGGTGAGATCAGCTATGCTTCGGTCTTGCGGAGCCGTTTCCCCAAGGGGGAAGAAGGTGAAAGAAAGAAGGGAGCCAGACATTCTTTTCATTCACCCCAGACTAACCTGGGTAACCTCAGCCCTCAACCCTCTGCTACTTGTCCATCAAGGAGCCTGAGGCATTAGAACACTTGTTGTGCGGCCACCACAGGACCAATGAAAAAGGTTTCCATGCTCCTGTGGGTTACGTCTTTCAGGTAGTGGGCTGTGAAGGTCGTCTAATGCTTCCACACGCAATACCTGTGCCACAGAAAAATTCTTCTTGAACGCTAGAGACGTTACAATGCCCCTGACGTCATGAGCTCTGGGTCGGTTGGACAGAGGAGGGTCTGAATAGTGAGCGTACAGTATTCAATTACTTTCCTTATCCAGGAGGAAACAGTATTCCTCGTGACCTTTCCCGTGCTGACAAAAAGCGTTTGTACATGGGGGCGAGCTTTTGTTGTTCTTTTTAAGCAACACTTCAGACTCCTTACTGGACATAGTAACAGTTGGTCTGGATCTTTGGTTACAGAACAGACTCTATCCGAAATGGGCCGAACCTAGTGTCCGGCGACCCCAGATTTTCAGTCTTGGCTACAAACTCAGGGACATAGATGAGGATTACTTCCCCCCCATCTCCTAGAGTGGGAGAAATCAGAAGATAGACCATGAAGTTCGCTGACTCTCTTGGCCGAAGCCAGAGCTAGCAGGAACACCGTCATCCACGTGAGGTGGGGATCGGAGGCTTGGTGTAATGGTTCATAGAGGAAGCCCTTCAGAGACCTGAGGACCCGAATCACGTTCCAAGGGGGGAGGTCTTAGCTTTGCCTGGGGACAGGTAAGCTCGTAACTACGTATGAGCAAAGAAAGTTCAGAGGAGGTAATATCGACTCCTTTCAGCCTAAAGGCGAGACTCAAGGCTGAGCGGTAGCCTTTGACTGCCGAGACCGAGAGAAGCATTTCTTCTCGAAGGTATACAAAAACTCCGCTATAGTTGGAACAGAGGCATCGAGGGGAGAGATACCCCTTCCACGACACCAACCACAGAAAACTGACCACTTCGCCTGGTAGACTGCCTCTGTGGATCTCCTGAGGTGTCCAGCCATTCTTTTCGCAACCGGTTGCGAAAAACCTCTCTGTGTGAGGAGGTGCTGGATAGTCGCCAGGCATAAAGTCAAAGCGAAGCTACGGCTTTGTGGAAGATGTTGACATGTGGCTGTTTGAGGAGATCGTGTTGTGGAGGGAGCTCCCTCGGGATCTCCGTGAGGAGGTGCAGAAGATCTGGAAACCATTCTGCTTGATGCCATAGTGGAGCTATGGGGGTCATTTGCAAGTTGTTGCTTGCTCGTACCTGGTTGAGGACTTTTCTCAGCAGACAGAATGGGGGAAACGCGTAAGCGTCCAGGTTTATCCATCGTTGTTGGAAAGCATCTTGCCAAAGTGCTTGGGGATCCAGGACTGGGGAGCAGTACAACGGGAGCTTGAAATTCAGGGCCGTTGCGAACAGATCCAAAGTTGGGGAACCCCACAAAGTCAGGACTTTTGTTGGCTATCAGAGGATTCAAAGACCACTCGGTGCCAACTATCTGAGTCGCTCTGCTCAGCTTGGCCGCTAGCCCGGAATGAAGCGAGCTGATAGTCACCGAGTTGTCCTCTGCCCATCTGAGTATCTCTTCTGCAAGTTGGCACAGCTGCTGCGAAAAGGGATTTTGACGTAGGAAAAATCTATTTCTGGGCGAGGGACCTGTGCCGCCCAGTGAATAAGCTCCATTTAGCACTTATTCTTAGGTAATTTACTGCTAAATATACCAGAGAAAAAATGTAAAGGAGTGCTAGGTTAACTAGCTCGCTCACCTATTGGTGTCGGTATAAAATTGGGCGTATATTCCAGAGGTCCCGCACTATTTAGATTAATCCACGACAGAGAACCCCAATAGAGGAGAGCCGTTCAACCTCACTCGGTACTACTACAATGCATCCGCTCAGAACCCAACTCCTTAGCACCCAAAGTTTGGGGACTCCAAGGGAGAGGAGCTGGGAGGGTTCACTGGGCGGCACAGGTCCCTCGCCCAGAAATAGATTTTTCCTACGTCAAAATCCCTTTTCTGGGCTCGAACCTGTGCCGCCCAGTGAATCTATACAAGAGAAAAATGTCACCAAACTTGCAAAATAAAGGAAAAAACATAAGCGTAAGAGAAATACAGGATGCTTTAATCAGAGATGAGTACCAAAAAACAATTATAAGGGTATCTTAAATATGAACATAAATCCAATAAGGTAGGTATAATAATGCCGTGAGTGATAATATATACAGATACTCAGGAGCATAAAAATTTACAAATATAATAACAGTATTCAGGTGCGAGACCAACGAATACAATAGGGTATAAATGAGGCAGGTAAGAGGGAGAGATAAAGAGTCAAGGCATTAACCTGTGAGTTACTCGGGAGTAACTACGCTCCCTGCGGCTACTGTAGAAAATTTTAGGGCTTCCAAATGTTTAAGGTAGTGTTTCTTGAACACTGACGGTGATTTCCACCCTGTATACCTGGAAAGGTCTGTAAAATTCATGTGGTGAAAGAAGTTCACCGAGGTGGCAACCGCCCTGATATCATGTGCAAGAGGAAAAGAGTCAGGGTTAGCTTGTTTAATAAAATACAAAATTTGTTGCCTGATCCCTTTAATAGTAATGGTACCGCCTTGTTCTCTAACGAATAGAGGCCCCGAGGAGTTAGAGGAGGTCCGGGATAGATAAGACCTAAGAGTAGTGACAGGGCACAGCGACGGATCTTGCGTGAGGGGAACAATTTTCCAGGAGGTCCATCTGTTTTGAGGGTCTTCATTCTTAGCCAAAAAGAATTTGTTAGGAGAAAGAAGGACCTCTCCTGAAGGCAGAAAGTCAATATGACCCGGGTCTCTCGACAAGGCTGCCAATTCAGAAATTCTTGCCCCGGAAGCCAAGCTCACTAGGAAAAGTGTTTTCCTGAGAAGGGGCATGTAATCACAAGAACTGTTAATGGTATCAGAAGCCAATTTGAGTACGTCATTAAGGAACCAGGTCACCGGGGTAGGACGAGTAACCGGTTTCAGTCTGGCACAAGCTTTCGGAATTGAAGCTAACAAAGAGTCGGTTAAGTCTATGTTAAAACCCACTAGGAAGATCTTTTTCAGAGCCGATTTAATAGTGGTGATAGTATTGGCTGCCAGACCTGATTCTAATAAAGATCTAAAGAAAGTGACTGTAAGGTTCAAGTTCATACAGTTCACGTCTGAGTCTATTAAAAATTTTGCCAACTTTTTAACTGCAGAGTCATACTGACGGATGGTGGAATCCCGTTTATCTGATTCTAGGAACAAGGTGTTTTGAGGATCAATATTGGCACCATGCATAGCCGCAAACTTCATAAAGTCCATAAAGTTAGGGCGCTCTGAATGTTTGAGAAAGCGTACACAACGCGTGTTTGTACTATCTGAGACAGAACCGGATTGGGTATCGGGTGAGGGTATAGTCTCAACTCCCGCAGGAGAGGATACCAGTTGCTCTTGGGCCAGTTGGGTGCGACCAAGGCTACTTGTCCCTTGAAGGATCTCAGTTTGTCTAGAACTTTCAGCAAAAGATTCACCGGGGGAAAGAGATAAATCTTTTCCCAGTTGTCCCAATTCTGTGACATGGCGTCTGTGGCGTAAGCCTGAGGGTCTAGATTGGGAGCCACATATACTCTCAATTTGTGGTTGGATTCCGTGGCGAAGAGGTCCACTTGGAGACCGGGAACCTGAGAGAGAATCCACCGAAATGACTTTAGATCGAGTGACCATTCCGATTCTAGAGGGGAGGTCCGGGACAGGGCGTCTGCCACTACATTCCGGACTCCCGCCAGGTGGACAGCTGAAAGATGCCAACGGTTCGAGGCTGCTAGGGAGAATATGGCTATTAGAACATGGTTCAGAGGCCCTGACTTTGACCCGCCTCTGTTGAGGCAGCGGACCACCACTTCGCTGTCGAGGACCAGACGAAGGTGTTGTTTCTTGGGAAGAGCGAGACGTTTCAGGGTTAGAAGAACTGCCATGGCCTCTAGCACATTGATGTGAAAATGGCGGAACAAGGGAGTCCAAAGACCTTGAACTTTCTTGAGCTGAGAATAGCCGCCCCAACCTGATAGGGATGCGTCTGTGTGAATGATTAATTCCGGGGGCGGAAATCGAAGGGGAACTGACTTTGACAGACTGTTTGCTCTTGTCCAAGGAAGAAGTCTTTCCCGTAGAATGGGAGGAAGGCGGACTTTCCTGTCCCGGAGCTTCCGGTTCGCCCTCGAACGCCAGACACGATTGATATCTTTCAATTTTGCCTTCAGAAGAAGATCCGTCACTGAGGCAAACTGAAGGGAACCCAGAATCTTCTCTTGAAGCCGTCTGGAACTTACTTTGTCTTTGAGAAAGCGTTTGGTGTTTCTTGCAATCTCTAACCTCTTGGGTCTGGGAAGACACAGAGTATGAGATATAAGATCCCATTGCAGGCCGAGCCATTGGAACTTCGATTTTGGAAGAAGACGGGACTTCTTGAAGTTGATCTGGAAGCCTAGAGATTGAAGATAATGGATGACTTTGTGAGTGGCTTTTAGGCAATTTTGGGAGGTGTCTGACCAAATGAGCCAGTCGTCCAGATAGGCTACTACTTGAATCCCTTGATTCCTGAGTTCCTGAACAGCGACTTCTGCTAGCTTTGTGAAGATCCTTGGGGCAATGTTGAGCCCGAAAGGCATCACCTTGAAGGAGTAACTTTTGTCCCCTAAGCGAAAGCCTAGGTACGGACGGAAGTGTCTCGCTATCGGGACGTGATAGTAGGCGTCTGTAAGATCGATAGAGGTGGTGACGGCCCCACGGGGAAGTAAGGTCCGCACCTGCGAGACGGTAAGCATTCGAAACTTGTCGCATTGAATGGACAAGTTGAGAAGGGATAGATCTAGAATCACTCTTCTCTTGTCTGAATCCTTCTTCGGAACACTGAACAGCCGACCTTGAAACTTCAGATGTTTCGTTTCTTGTATGGCATTCTTTTGTAAAAGTTCCTGGACAAATTCGACCAGGTCCGGAGTGGAATGTTGACGAAATTTGTTCGGAGGAGGAGGTCCTTGAATCCAACTCCACCCTAGTCCCTTGGAGATGATACTGAACGCCCAGGGACTGAACCTCCATTTGTTGCGGAAGGCATAGAGCCTCCCCCCTACCTGCTGCACCTCAGTATTGGTTTGAGGAGTTGCCTCCACGTCCGCCTCGGAAGTTCTTTCCTCTGCGAAAGGCTCTTCCCCTGCCTTTGTTCTGGTTAGAGCCACGGTGGTAGCCTCTACCTCTACCATAACTCTGGGAAGAGCTATGAGCCTCGTAAGACTGGTTAAAGGCAGGGGAAGTGGCGGAGGCACCAGAAAGCTGGCTCTTAGGTAGCAGAACGGTGACATAGTCATCCGAAGGAGCCCGAGAGGTGGAAGGCTGTGCAGGGGCAACAGAAGATGGAGGAAGAGGCAGCCGGAAGTTGGATGAAGCACTCTGTTGTTGCCTGAACTGGGTGGAGGTATATGGTCTAAGCTTCTTCCTACCCCGGGCTTGATAATTTGCGGGGTCATACTTGCGTTTAGGGGTCAAACCCCAACGGGCTTTAAGGCTCTGATTAACCCTAGTGGCCTCCGCCAAGACTTCCTCTACGAGATCCTCGGGGAAGAGATTTGAACCCCAACAGGAGGACCGGATGAGTTTATTAGGTTCATGCCTAATCGTCGCCTCAGCTAGAACATGCTTGCGACATCTGCGTTTAGCAGTAGCAAAGTCATATAAGTCATAATATAACGACTGTAGCGTAGCCTTGTTGAGAGACTTAAAAATACTCTCCGTATCGTAAGTCAAGGCTATCGACTCCGTGGATGTGGCCAGGTTTAGAGTACGGCCAACACGTAGGCGGGAATCATATTCCTGTTTAATGAGAGATTCCGGGAGACGGGGAAGCTTCTCACTAAACAAGACTGAGGCACAGTCTGCTGCAAGCTTGCCGGAGGTAAAGGTGGTATGGACGTTGTCCCAACACTCAATACCTGAGGGAAGAAGGAGGGAGATTGGATCCACCTCTCGGATGGGAGGCAAGGGCTTCTCCTCCAGAGCATATTGAAAGGCAAGCTCTGCCACCTTATTGACGCATGGAGTCAAGGTGTTCTTGTCCATTAAGAACATCGTAAAGGAGCTTTTATGAGGCGTCAGCATGGTGTTAGTGCAGCCGATGTCATTCAAAAATCTGGCCCAAACAGATTGGGCTTGCTCCTTCGGGAAGATGACCGTCTCTTTGGGGACCTTGTCTAATCGGACTAAAGCTTCCTCGGTAAGTCTGGCATAACCATGAAATGGAAATGCCAGACCCGGAGGAAAGAATTCAAAGTCCTCTAGAGGGCGAGTGCCAAGGCCCTCCAGAGTCAACATTCCGTCTGAGAACGGGGAATGAAGAGCCATCCGCCAGGGGTTGTTCTTGGCAAACGGCGGGAGCTTAGAGGCATCCGGTATGAGAGAGCTTTGGACTCTCTCCGGAGCTCCTTGCTCTAAAGCCCCAATTCTCTGACCGAAGTTAGAGAACATCGTGTCCATCCTCGACTGCATCTCCGAAACCAACTTTTCCTGCATCTCCGACACGATGCGAAGCATAGCTGATTCGGAAAGGCCCGGGCTAGCAGCAGGAGGGGCGGAAGGAACTCCCGGGTCGTGAGACTTAGAGGAGGAACCAGAGGTCTTTGAAGACGGGTTTGTACCAGGTTTAGAGCCATGAGAAGTCTTGTGAGGCTTGCGAGCTTTGGGTAAGGTCCTTGAAGTAGACTTATCCTTAGGGGGAACCGGGTATGAACGTTGAGACGAATCACGGTCCCCAGAAAATCCAAGAAAGGAAGAGCGATCAGAAGAAGAAGAAAGAGCGGGGCTGAGGATAGGAATCTCAGCGCCGGACACACCTGCCTCACTTACCACCCTACCTGTATCCGGCTCGTCTAGCAACATTGGTTCGACGTCCAGGTTCATGGAGGCAACATTGTCCTCCAGACCTCCGGGGGCGTCCGATGGATCTTGCTCTGGGTCGATGAGACCCGTTATAGTGGCATCAATGTGGGCAATGATGGGAGCTGCCACATGCCTAGCCACAGCAGCTGAAGACTTGGCGTTGGGGTAAACCATGGTGCAGTAGTCCTCAGATAGGACGTACGGCCGCTTAGACTTTACATTCCGGGCAAAACCACCAACCCACACCTTCAGTGTGGCCCGAGCCGCAGACTTTTGCTCCGGGGATGCCTGAAATAATAGTGGGAATTATAAAAGGGAAACTCCCAATGATCCTTCAAGACCATAGATATCTTACTAATAGTAAATAAAATAAGAAGGCAATATAGCCAACGGGACTCACCGAGTCAGAACCAAGGGTAGTGATGAGGTCGAAGCAAATCACACAGTTATCCGGGTGCCATACCACAACGTCTTCCAGTTGAACCCCACAAGGGGCGTGAGATCGGCAGACGGAGTGGCCACAAGGCTGGTGCAGAACAGCTGCACAGGCCGGCGTCAGACAATGCACCATCTGTAAAAAGAATAGTATATGAGAAACTGTAATTCTCTTAATTAGGGGCGGGTCTGGAGGACCCGGGCCTAACATAGGTCTAACACAAGATTAGAGCCTAACTACTATTCTATAAGTGGCCTAACATAGGTCTAACACAAGAATAGAGTTTAACTATACTATTCTTTTAAGTAGGGCCTAAAATAGGTCTAACACAAGATTAGACTGTAAAAAATAAAATAAAATTTTTTTTTTTTTTTTTTTTTTTTTTTTTTTTTTTTTTTTTTTTTTTTTTTTAGGGGCGGGTCCGGAGGACCCGGGCCTAACATAGGTCTAACGCAAGGTTAGAGCTTAACTATAATATTCTTACATAGGGGCGGGACCGGGGGTCCCGGGCCTAAACATAAGTCTAACTTGAAACTAAAGTATAGCCATCCATTCCGGTCAAGCCGGGAGCATAAAAAAGGATGCAAAAACAAGGAATTAAGACACATAGTGTCTGATTTCCCGGGGTGGGGTAGACCCCGGGCCGGGAAATAAAGGTATATTCAATACCAATTCCTTTAGGGACTCCGGGGTAGTGATCTGTCATATATAATCATCATAGGAAATGTTATAAAATAATAGGGGGGCGGAACTGTAACTAAGAACTGCCAATCGAACCCGGAGGGTTTCGTATAACATAAGCCAGAATGAAAAGTGAATATAAAATAGGGTACACCGGGATCCAACTCTGTAGACCGGTGGCCAACCAGACTAGACAGAGACTAAACCGCCGGGCCACCCGGAGGACAAAGTCCATAAACACTTAACTACCCCCTCTAAAAGGAGGGAAGGCAACGGTCCCTTAGTGGAGGGGGGGAGAAGCCTAGCCTCCCACCTAGCTAGAGGGGGAGCGTGGGGGAGGATCACGTGATACGAGGCAGCAGGGCTACCAACTGACGATCCCCAATCAGACAGATCAAACGGAGTAATGGCACAAATATTCATTATAATAATAATAATAGCGTTAAATATATGAATAAACACATTGAAAATTTTTGGGCAAGGCATGCAACATAAATAATTAAATCACAAAAGACACACCTGATGGCTAAAATAACATTGCCGCCTTAGCACGGTCGGCAGCCATAGCGATACGTAAATGATATCGGCCCAAAATTTGAACCACGAGGATTCTAAACGCTAAATAATGAATATTCACAATAACAAATAATATTTGATAAAAAAATAATACACATAGTAACACCGCAAGTGAAAATTAAAAGCTCTCAAAAACAGGAGTACCAACTGTAGTGAAATCAAGCAAGATCGGTATGAACGAAGAGAATAAACTCCTATAATATAAATATTAAACGATCTAGGTTGCTCAAAACACAGTAAAATCCAGCTTGGTACTTAACTTAGACGGTGTCTCCTGGGAAACCGACGAAGAAGCCATAATTCACTAGAAAATATCCAAAAGCGAGAGCACCAGAAAAAAAGCGGGTTACTTTGAACGTTGTGCTAAAAGGAGTTGGGTTCTGAGCGGATGCATTGTAGTAGTACCGAGTGAGGTTGAACGGCTCTCCTCTATTGGGGTTCTCTGTCGTGGATTAATCTAAATAGTGCGGGACCTCTGGAATATACGCCCAATTTTATACCGACACCAATAGGTGAGCGAGCTAGTTAACCTAGCACTCCTTTACATTTTTTCTCTGGTATATTTAGCAGTAAATTACCTAAGAATAAGTGCTAAATGGAGCTTATTCACTGGGCGGCACAGGTTCGAGCCCAGAAAAGGTACCGCCCTGTTTGCTTAGATAAGCTACTACCGTGGTGTTGTCGCTCATCAACACCATGGAGTGCCCCGCCAGGACCTGGTGGAACTTTTTGAGGGCCAGAAAGGCTGCCCTCATCTCTTAAGAGATTTATGTACTGGTACCTTTCTGATTCGGACCATTGAGCCCCCCACCCTTCTTTTGATGCATCCGAAAAAAGCATCAATTCCGGGGGTGAGACGAGATAATCGACTCCTTTGCAGAGGTTTGGCTCTGACAGCCACCACCTGAGGTTCAACTGTTCCTCTAGCCCTATGCGCGGACTAGGTGATCCCGGGAATCAGAGTGCTGGTTCCACTGGTATTTTAGTCGCCACTGGAGGGATCTCATCTTGAGGCGACTGTTGGCGACCAGTCGGGTCAGGGAAGAGAGGTGACCAAGAAGGCAAAGCCAATACTGCACTAGAATCAGAGTGCTGGTTCCACTAGTATTTTAGTCGCCACTGGAGGGATCTCATCTTGAGGCGACTGTTGGCGACCAGTCTGGTCAGGGAAGAGAGGCGACCAAGAAGGCAAAGCCAATACTGCGCTGGGAGCTATTCCCGACTGAGGAAGACCTGTGCTATCTCCCTCAGTCTCTCAATCCTTTCGTCTGATGTGAACGCTTTGTGCCTTAGGGTGCCTAAGCGCATGCCTAGGTATACCAGTTCTTGAGAGGGAAGCAGATGAGAATTCTCGAGGTTTACCACGATCCCCAGATCCTGGCAAAACCTTAGAAGCTCGTCTCGGTGGCGGAGAAGGGCCGCCTCCGAGTCTGCCAGAATCAGCCAGTCGTCCAAGTATATGCCGACTCTGTGAGCCCAAGATGATACTAGGGCGAATACTCTCGTGAATATCTGGGGTGCTGTGGAAAGACCGAAACACAGTACCCTGAACTGGTAATACTTCCGATTGAACATGAATCTTAGATACTTTCTGGAAGAGGGATGAATTGGGATCTGGAAGTATGCGTCCTTTAGATCTAGAGTGCACATGAAGTCCTGAAGTCTTATCGCTTGTCTGACTGTGTCGGCCATCTCCATCCTGAACAGTGTCTGTTCGACAAACCTCTTCAGGCCTGAGAGCTCGATGACTAGTCTCCAGTCTCCAGACGCCTTTTTCACAAGAAAGAGTTGACTGTAAAGCCTGGGGGCCTGTCGAAGACCTCCTGGAGAGCGCCATTCTCCAACATGGTCCGGACTTCTGCCCTGAGGGCAAACTCCCGTGCGAATCCCTTCGCACAGGAGTTCGATGGAATCGGCACTCGAGTCAGTGGAGGGAGAGAGAGCGTCAACGGGATGCGATACCCTGAACGAATCACCTCAACCATCCAGGATTCGGCCCCGTGGCGAAGCCACCTCTGCCAGCGGCTTTGCAAGCATCCCCCCACAGGTGGGGAAATGAGAGGATTGCCTGTCCTATTGGGACCAGCCTTGGCCGGATCCCTTCTTCCCCTTTCCTCCACGAAAGGACTTTTTGCTGCGAAAAGCCTATTTCGCACCCTTTTGCCCTGCTGTTTTGGGTCTCTAGCCCTTTTCGGTTGCGGGGTTTGCTGTGCTTTCCGCTGTGGCTGAGAGGGGTAAGGTCTAGCTGTTAAGACCTTTTGGATGAGGGAGTCCTGGCTGGACTTCCTCCACATCTCTGCCACCCACTCTACATCCTCGGGATGAAACAAAGAATTGCCCTCGAAAGGAGCATTTCTCAATCTCGCTACTTCGTCCTGAGGGAGATGTCTATGGAACTTGCCTATGACTGCATCTCTCCTCTTCAAGATAGTGTTGGCCCAAAGGTTCGCTACCTGATGGGAGAGGAACTCGATGGCCCGATTGCCAGACAATAGGAAAGTCTCCAAAGACTTCCCGGAGGACTCCCGAGACAGGTCCTTAGACCGCATCAGTTGTCTTAAGGATCCTAACCAGAAGTCAAGCCACGAAGTAGCCTACATGGCGTACTTCACTACCTTCTCCTGGTTCGGGATTTCAGAGGCCGAAAATTAGACTGGAAGTCCCGTAAGTTTCTCGAAGGGTGTGGCCTTCGAGAGTGCCTCTGTAGTGGTCGAGAGGCAGCGTTGGAAGAGATTCCCCGAGGATCTCGTAGTACCTCCTCTGAAACACATACGGAGGAGGTAGGAGCTTGGAGGATGAACTGGAGCAGAGAGAGGAGGTGGACCCAGTTGCCTGGGACACTGCCTTGTTTGGCACTCTTCAACCCCTTTGACCCGGGCAAAGCTACACTGGTCGTCTGAGGTTTCTGAGTGCCGTAGAACTGGTCAAGGACCGTTTCTTTTCCATCCAGAGGGGCTGCCAATAGATTTGGTAGCCCATTGATGGAACGGATGCAGGCTAGGACCTGCCAGAAGGCATGTTCCGACTCCTTCCTCTCATCCTTCCTAAGCCTAGGGGTAGCGGCTGCTGGCAGAGCGTCGTCCTCGAGATTGCTCTGCCCTCCCACATCCAAGCTCTCATCCATAGGACCCCGGTGGGGGTTGAAGTCGTCAACTGGGTAGGCTGGGGATAGGGAGACTGCCGAGGAGGTGCTCGCTTCCGGCTGCCTGGGAGGCAGTGAAGAAGGAAGCCTGGCCGAGGATTTCGTGATGGTGAACAAATCCTACGGTTCCCTCCCACAAGGCCAGAGATCCTCTGTCCACGAGGGCCTAGAGGGGTCCGTTGGCTTACGGGTGGAATGTAATTCCGCTGCCATAGGGAGTGCGTCCCGTCCAGTCGCAGGTCATGACTCCTTAGACACTATCTCAACCGGTGAGGGACGGAAGGAATCTTTATAGGAAGTCACCCAATCCTCCTTGGGTGGCGAAGGAAGAATACTTTTCTTTTTCCCTTGATCTGGCCGGTGGCTTCTTGAACTGCAGGGGGCTACCCTGAGGTTCTTGCCTAATCTCCTCCCAAGGTTTTTTGCAAGGAGATGACCGTTTCCCCTTGCCTGATGGACCCTCCAAACTCCTCCTAGGATCCGAGGGAGGAGAGAACCCTGGGGTGAGAGGAGGCGATAAAGGGATCCTAGGGGTGTCACCTAAGGACTGGGAGCGGGGGACAACTCCTGTCATGGCTTAGCACATTGCATTGAATAGAGCGCTAAGCCACGGGCTCCCAAGGAGCTAAGGTGGAGGTCCTTAGGAAGACACTGCTTCCTGGGTCTAGGAACCTGAGCCAGTTCCCTAACCCTCTTGTCTGAGGGAGGTTTCCCTACAGGCAAGATTGGCACAGGCCTACCCTTAGGGATAGGATCTGGGATCGGTCACGCAGGGGACTGTTGCCTCTGTTAAGGCCTAAGAGGCTTGAGAGGCTGATTGTGAGCGCTAAGATGATCGCGCGCTAGGCTGTTCGTGTGCGCCGATCTGTTGGCGCGCGAAAGGGTGCTCACGCGCCCCTTGCTTGCACACATAAGGTTGTTCGCGCGCATGGCGCGCAGCAGGTTGTTCGCGAGTATGGCGGGCGACAGGTTGTTCGCGCATGGCGGGCAACAGGTTGCTCATGCGCACCAGGTTGAACCCGCGTGCCCTGTTGTTCACGAGCGCCAAGTTGGTCGGTCGTGCCAATATGGCTGTGCGCGCCAACTTGGTCGTGCGTGAGAGAACTCTCAGAGTGGTGAGAGAACTCACTGCTACGGTAACCCTAAGGTTCACGATAGCTTGTGTTGTGTGAGCGCGAACGGTCAACACAACGAGAGTCCGAAAACTCTCTGTCATAAAGAGAATGACCATGGTCACGAGAACCCGAAGGTTCAGCATAAACTGTGTTGCGCGTTCCCAAAGGATCAATGCAACGAGAAGATGAAGTTTCTCTGTCACGAGATCCCGAAGGATCTACGTGACTAAGGGTACGAGAGACCAAGGACCCGACGCAGCCTGTGTTGCGAGACCCCAAAGGATCAGCGCAACGAGAAATCAAAGTTTCCCAGTCACGAAATACCTTAGTTTTAGCGTGACTAAAGTTACGAGAGTCCAAGGGTTCAGCGTAACTCATGTTACGAGACCCTGAATGGTCAACGTAAGGAAGGAACCGAGGTTCCTCTTTCACGAGACCCCGAAGGGTCAGCGAGACTGATGGCACGAGAACCCGAAGGTTCAACGTTACCACCGTCACGAGAGCCCGATGGTTCAGCATACCGGTTTCGAGCCGCGAGAGCCCGAAGGTTTCAAGCCGCGAGAGCCCGAAGGTTTCGAGCCACAAGAGCCCGAAGGACTCCTGCTGTAATGAGAATCCGCAGGATCAACATGATGAGAGCCCGAAGGTTCACGATCACGCCAGCCCAAAGGGTGATCGTCACAAGATCCCGAAGGGTCAACGTGAGGAGAACCAGCAGGCTCAAAAAGATGTCTCCTCACAGCCTGAGGAGGAGAACGTCCGGGGTGGAGAGGAGTTATAAGCCCCTCCACTCTACGAACCTCCGGAGAGGAACGTTCAACAGACTCTGCCCAAGGGGAAGACTGATCAAGGTCTACAGATAAATCCTCCGCAAGGGAGGAGAGTTCACTCGAAGGAGAACGACGCTTATAACAAGGTTCTCGTTCCACCCCTGGAGGAGAACAAAAAGCATAAGGAGATTGCCGATGTAAAGAGGCAATCTTCTCTCGCGAACAAGAGATATGTTCCCCAAAGGGGACGCTGCCATATATAAGGTGTTTGTATCTAAGAAAACTTAGTGGAGTTGTATTTTATGAAACATAGTCATTTTTTTTAAACCTGTATATATATATATTGATATCCCTCTGTGCCCAAATATAAAAAAAAATGCTTTGATCTGTTATTATTCCTTTCCAGGTATTGACAGCAGCCCCTACACTCAGTAGGGAGTGTAAGGGAGAGCGAATTTAGAATATTTCCTGTTATCAGTCTGTACTAGTCTGTGATGCTGTTCTATATCCATACCTTGTAACTAGAAGTAAGCTACTGTGTTGCTATATGAGAGTGTGTCATGAACATTAAATAGTTAACAGGAGCTATGGAAATGGCATATCTGGTCAGAGGCCCAAGAAGTGAATTCCGATGTTAGGAAGAGGGTGACTTTTGAGTTTAGTATGAATTCAGACTTATTCAAAACCCCTTCCAAGATTGAGAGATTTCAAATGTACTGTTGACAAACTTTTCAAAACATTGTAATGGTGGGCCCGCAGAGATCTGCACAGCAGCGTATGCGGCTGAACTGTTCAGAATATGAAAAAGTTGTAAGTGACTTTGCAGCTTAGTGGTGAACTGGATATTGAAGGGACAGTATTGATTCAGGGGAAAGTATGGTAGCACAGTATTTTCACAGATCTATATTTTCTTATGGGTAATTTCTAGTTTGTTTGTTATTTGTGGATCTGGAGTGTAAAGGACTGATAATTTTGCCCTAAATTTGGTTATTGGAATTGACAGATAAATATTTACAAATAAATATTTTTTTCTTGTTTTTAGGAATACAGCATTTCATTTCAGAACCTCTCACCACGGTGTCTTCTCCTCCACCACTGTTTTTTGAAGCTCATCAGTACAGTAATTTATCATAATTCTTTCCTCCCACACCGTGTTCCATTATTAATTATAATATTCCCTTTCACTTAATGTTCTTATACCTTTATTTATAATCCAGCTAGCCCAATGAAAGGTATGATAAAAATCAAGATTCAAGCTGGGTCCCCTTGCCCAGTATAAATCAAGGGTTGGTGCCCAGAGCTCCGTTCTCTTGACCTGTTACTTAGTTTTTTTTGGGTATTACACCATTGTATATTTGTTGTGTAGTGAACGTCGGGTTGTGGTCGGCATTCGGACACTAGGCAGTTTGGGTGCTACCTCTGGCCACAGTCCGCAAACCACTACAACGCTTGCCTTAGAGAGAGCCCTGCCACCACCCCTGGTGGGTTAGCTAACTCCTCGGAGTCGGAACCAGACACCGGCCTGACCGACGGGCAACAGCGCCTGCGCCCACAAGAGGAGGATCAACCTCCGCAGAGGAAGGAGATGACTGCCTTCTCTCCACTCCCCTTCGGAGGAGTTAGAGGAGAACTTCCTTCGAAGGGGGACCATTGAAGCCCAGCAAAGGCCACAAAGACACAAGGTCTGGAAAGGAACAGGCGCTCCCTGGGGGAAGGGAAGGAGCCGACACCTTCGCCTATCCCACAGGGTTGACCTGGACTCACAAACCCTGCGCTAATGCTCGGCCACCCCCGGAAGGACCTGGTCGAGAAGTAGCTTCGGGCAGAGATTTGTGCGTAGAGGAAGCAGAAGCCCGCGATTTCTTTGATTTCGAGGAAGACCCCGAAAGTGAAGAATCGCGCTTAGACTTCTTCTTCTTACGCGTAAACCTCTCCCACTGGGAGGCAGGCCACTCCCGATACGCGGAACAGGTGCTGTCCCGCGAACACTGACATTCCCAGCAAGCCAGGCATAAAGGGCGAGGGTCCGTCTCTACGGACAACACGAAGGTACCGCAGCGGCGGCCCTCAATACCTGGACATGTCCGCATAATGGGACAATAACCAAACACACACACCAATACACACAAAAGAAAAAGGAATAGTAATAAAGTCAAGGCAGTTTGTTTTAATGGGAGATTGATTGATTTGAAAGTTCTCTGGCATCCTGACATCGAAGGTCATTAACGCTGTGGACTTTACTGAGCCAAAAGTAAAAGTGGTTACTCAATCAACAGGTGTACGTGAGCGGAATAGCCAGTCTACCCCAACCCCCTTCCGCTAACTAGCGGATGGGGTAATTATCCCTCACTAAAATTGTCTTGGCTATTTTTCAGCGTTGCCGAAAGTAATACCCTATAAATAGCGAAAGGTTTGTATCTGTATCGGAACAATTAAAAATTAATTTGTATTTTTTCTAGCTATACAAACCTGAGTCCTTCGAAATAACAGACATGTCCTCAACGATAATGGAACAGCCACTGAATTGTTAACAAGGAAATTGATTACAGTAATGACAGGTGGCACGAGGAAGTAGCCCTGCCCTCCCGCCTGTCGCAGAATAGCCCCTTTTGTCCTTAAGCCTAAGACTGAAAGAGGGGGTTGAAGGGAAAAATCACAAATTTTAAAAGTAAAAGCTGTTTAAACTCTACAAGGCATTAGCAGTAGCTGACAGATGATGGGTAGGTCCCATCCACCCACCAGGTAGCACAACCTTCACTTTGATCTTGACCTAGGAGTTGCTGGCAGTGTAATTTAAAAGTCTCGGGTTTGCATAGTTAAGAAAAGTCTATTTACTGTTAAAATTTATAATTTCCTCCTACACAATACAAACCTTTGACCTTTAATAGGACACTCATCCTTAGGAAAGAGGTAATCCCTAAAACCAATCTGGCTGGTTTACTAAGCAGAGAAATGTTAATGCACTTTGCTCTTGGAGAAGAGCGAAAGTGATGACCCTTGTTAACCTCCTAACAACCCGAGTATCGAGATGTCAAAAGTGTTAGGCTAGATTCCTATCAGGAGGGTGGTAGGCAGTCTTGGAAGAACTTATATCTTTAAGGATAAAGGATACGGTGTCTGAATGTAGGATCTCTTCTGGTAGGATGGGGAAGATACTTCAATAAAAAAATTCTGTAAAGAAAAATTACTTCGTAGTGAGGCTTGTCTGCATCTAGCTTCCCATTCAGCATGTAACATAACCTCGTTACCTTGAAGAGAACCAGGTTTCCTCCCTTCCAGCAGATAAGCTCTCCCCTCCTTCTCGCTAGAAGGAAAGGCATGCGACGATGCGTGGAGCCTCTTCGCCTTCAGCCAAGATACAAGATCCTGTCCGAGAGCATTAAGAAGCGGAGCTCCCGAAGGAGAAAGGCGCGGTGCTTTCCTTACCTTAAGAGGTGAGGAATGACAGGGAGCAGAGTACTTGCGCTGCAGCGAAACTGGTAAGAACTCCAAAGAGTTACCTGTCTGACCGATCTCAAACGAGATTAGGCACCATGATGAGGTGGGAGGGCAGATGGAAACCTCCTCCCTCCTTTGTCATCCAGCTCTGAGGTGGGAGGGTCAATGGAAACCTCCTCCCTCCTTTGTCATCCAGCTCTGAGGTGGGAGGGTCGATGGAAACCTCCTCCCTCCTTTGTCATCCAGCTCTGAGGTGGGAGGGTCGATGGAAACCTCCTCCCTCCTTTGTCATCCAGCTCTGAGGTGGGAGGGCCGATGGAAATCTCCTCCCTCCTTCATCATCCAGCTCAGAAAACCTGCGGTCCAATGGAGTGGAGCGTGGTATAGACGAATCCAATACTCGGTGGTATCCTCGCAGAGGGGCCACTCAGGGGAAGATCTTTCCTCTCACAAGTGTAAGGAACGATCCTCACCTCTCTCTCAAGAAGGCTCATCACCTCGCAGACGAGGGAGCTGCTGCTCAGAAGAGAGTATCAGAGAAGATTTTCCTCTCCCAAACTAGAAGATCGATCGACTCCTCCTTCCATCGCTGGCACATCGCCTCACGGACCGGGGAGCTGCGGCTCAGAGGGTTGTCGCTTCTTTCCTCAGAAGGTCAGACTGCGCAACACTAGAAGGAGAACAGGGCAATGTAACCTAGGGGAAAAACTACCTTTTACTATAGAAAAAGGTCTGCTCTCTTTGAAAATGACACTCGTTTCTGTCCCAAATGAACAGTTTTAGAAATATATATACATCTATATCCACCAATAATGGGGGACCCCTAGTGGGAACTCGGGGTTTTGGGTGGGGAAAACATACTGGGGAAATGGTATACAATGGTAAAACAAGCCTTTGCTTCTCTATACATTACCTTCTTGGATGTATAATAAACCAATGAAAAAATACGCTAATTATCTACAGTATATCCTATACTAAAGGTACATTTTTCATTTATTTGTTGACATTCTACAGGTCGATTGTAGTCGCTATCGTTCATTCGTTTGTACATACAGTAGTAGGTTTCGACCTTCTGCGCATAAACTCGGCTTCCACCAATAGGATTACTTCTTCTCTTATAACCCCTCCCCATTTTCCCCTTCGTCACTTTACCCGCCACATTGAATTATTCGACTTCACCCGGTTTATTCAAGTATTTGACTTGATCCAGTACAACTATACCATTCCGTTTATGTAATACCCACGTATACATATTACATTTGACCCAAGAATTACTCGTTTTATTATCCAATACCTTATAAAAACTACCTCATTTTATATTCCCATTAAATATTATTTATCATACACTCCATTTTATCTTGATATGACAAATTCGGAGATAATTTGTATTTTTCCTAACCATACAAACCTCAGCTATTTACATAGGGGTATTACTTTCGGCGTAGCTGAAATGGCGAGTCATTAGATTTTTAACGAGGGTTAACTACCCCCGCGCTAGTTAGCAGGGGTAGGGGAGGGGTAGCTAGCTACCCCTCCCCCCTCACACACTGGTGAACTGACTCACTTCGCTTAGAGGTAGGACTTGGGTTTGGGGGACAGGGCTGGTGGGCAAATATGTGTAAATAGCTAAGGTTTGTATGGTTAGGAAAAATACAAATTATCTCCGAATTTGTCATTTGTTCCGTAACCGAAATACAAACCACGCTATTTACATAGGGTGACTTACCCCTAAGGAAGGGTGGAAAGTCCCCAGCCATACTGGCTTTGGCTTTACTCGGGGACTCAGAATCCGAGTGAGCAGCACTTCGAGAAAAAGAGTCCCTGCACTTCGCAAGTTCCTTGCTCCGCAAGGAGTGTGCGGCCTACATAAGCTTGTGTGTGGAGGGAAGAAGCGTGACTTGTCCTAGGCAGTCGACCTGAAGACCTTTAGATGGAATTCTGGACTAGGACTTTCCCAATACCACCTCGTCAGGGTATGGGGGACGCGACAATATCATTTTAATACTAGGAACACAAGGAACCATGGTTTACCAGCAGAGGTTTGAGGTCAGCTATGCAGAGAACCTAGGATGCTGCTTTTCCCAAGAGAGGGGAGGATGAAGAAAGAAGTAAGGGCCAGACATACCTCTTTCAATCATGCAATCTGACACCGGGTAACAATGCCCCCAACCTTCTGCTACCTGTCCATTAAGGAGCCTGAGGTTAGACCAGCTGTTGTGTAGCCACCACAGGCCGATAGAAAACGTATCGAGGCCCCTGTGGGTCACGTCCTGCAGGTAGTGAGCTGTGAAGGTCATCCGAAGCTTCCAGACTCCAGTTTGTAGCACCTGCGTCACAGAGTAGTCTTCTTGAAGACCAGAGACGTTGCGATGCCTCTGACATCGTGTGCTCTAAGGCTACATGACGGAGGAGGGTCTGGATTCAGGGCGAGATGGATGGTCCTAGAATCCAGGCTGCAAAGGTATTCTTGGTGACCCTCCTCTTCGTCCTTCCTGTGCTCCCAAACAGGGCTGCACGTGAGGACGAACTGCAGCTGTTCTTTAAGATAACACCTCCGACTCCTTGCTGGGCATAGTAGGAGAAGGCCTGGGTCATCTATTACAGAACGGAGACTCAAAATCCTGAAGGAGTCGAACCGAAGGTTTGGGACTCCAAGATCTTGAGTCTAGTAACCGACTCAGGGATGAATCCGAACGTTACCTCTCCCTATCTTCTTGAATGGGCGGAGTCGTATGAGGGACCATGAAGTACGCTAATACACTTGGCCGAAGCCAGAGCGAGACGGAGCACCGTCTTCTAAGTCAGGTGCCTGTCAGATGACTAGCGTAATGGTTCACAGGGAGAAGCCTTAAGATCCCTAAGAACCCAGGCCATGTTCCATGGACGAGGTCTCACTTCCGACTGGGTGCAGGTAAGTTCGTAGCTTCGTATGAGCGAAGAAAGATCCAGCGAGGAGGAATTGTCTAACAGAGCCTGAAGGCCAGGCTTGAGGCTGAGCGATAGGCTTTACCGCCGAGAGCAAAAGGCGTAATTCCTCCCGCAGATGGACAATAACTCCGCTAACGCTGGAATAGTGGCATCGAGGGGAGAGATACCTCTCCCACGACACCAACCACAGAAGACTCTCCACCTCGCCTGGTGGACCCCTGCGGATGACTTCACAGGTGTCAAGACATCCGCTCCGCGACCTGTCGCGGAACGCCTCTCTCTGTGAGGAGATGCTGGATGGACTCCAGGCATGGAGCCGAAGCGGAGCTACGGCTTGTGGTAGATGTAGTGGTGTGGTTGCTTTAGCTCTTGTCGTGGGGGAAGCTCTCTCGGGAGTTCCATCAAGGGATGCAGAAGGTTCGGAAACCACTCTGCATGATGCCGTAGCGGAGCTATCAGAGTCATCGACAGGTTGACCGATAGACTGGTCTTGTTGAGCCCCCTTCCCCTCAGACCCAACGGTGGCAAGGCGTAGACGTCGATGTTGTCCCACCGATGTGGGAAGACATCTCGGCAGGGTGCCTTGGGGGCCGGGGCTGGGGAGAAGTACAGCGACAGCTTGAAATTCAAGGTCGTCGCGAACAGGACCACAAGGTCCGAGCTTGCTGGCTACTGGGGGTTCCAAAGACCACTCGGTACTCTCTATCTGCGATGCTCTGTTCCGACTGTCGGAGAGCACATTCCTTGTCCGGAATGAAGCGAGCCGATAGTGGTATTGAGTGGACTTCGGTTCATCTCAGTATCTCTACTGTAGGATGGGAAGACTTATGAAAAAGTTCCTCCCCGCTTGATGAAAAGCAACTACCGTGGTGTTGTCGCTCACGGAGTGACTCGCCGGGGCCTGTTGGAACTGTTGACGGCCAGAATATGGCCTTCATTCCTAGCCAATTGATGTGGAGGTACCCTTCTAGTTCTGGCCATAGGCTTGAGATCCTTTGGTTCAGAACGTGCCCCCCCACCCCCCACCCCTTCTTTGACGCGTCCGAGGACAGCATCAAATGCGGAGGAGGGACGAGAAGATCCACTCTCTAGCAAAGGCTTCGTAGGTCAACCACCACTGCAGGATCCCTCGTTTGGCAGGTCCCATAGGACCAGAATGTCTGGGGAATCGTAGTCTTGATTCCACCAGGACTTGTCGCCAAAGCAGGAGACTCATCCTGAGGCGAGTGTTTGGGACTAGAGGGGTCAAGGAGGAAGGTGACCTAGGAGGCGTAACCAGAAAAGGGCTGGAGACTCTCCTCGCCTGAGGAAAGGTTCTCTTATCCTACTCTCCTCCGCCTTGCTATCCTGTCATCTGATGGGAAGGCTTAACGGAGCTTGGAGACTAAAATTAAGCCTAGATATCCCAGTTGTTGCGATGGAAACAGAGAAAACTTCTCAAGATTTACCATGATCCTTAGATCTTGGCAAAGTCCCAGAGGCTTGTCTCGGCGTCGAAGAAGGGTCGATACCGAAACCGCCGGGGTAGCCAGTCATCCAGAAAGCGAAGGAGGCGGATGCCGCTCCTGTGTGGACATGAGGGTTCGGGATGAACTTCCTGGTGAATGCCTGCGGAGCTGTGGAAAGATCGAAGCACCGCAACTTGAACTGGTATATCTGTTGCCTAGGCTGAATTCCAAGTACAGTACTTCCTGTAAAGACGGATGGATTGGGATCTGGAAGTACCTGTCTCTCGGACCCAGTATGCACGTGAAGTCTTGTGGTTTCCCTACAAGTCTGATCGAATCTGTTGTATCATACTGACTGAAGTTTGTATGACAAACTTGTTCAGGGCTAAGAGGACGATGGCGGGTCTCCAGCCTTCAGGCGCTTCTTACAAGAAAGAGTCGTTTGAAGAACCTTGGGGGGACCCGCCGACAACCTTGGAGAGCATCCTTATAGCGCATAGTCTCGCCCTCTGCCCGAGGGGCTAGCCCCTTTGCCAATCCCATGGCATAGGGGCTCAGCGACACTGAATTCGCTGACAGGGGAGGTAGAGATGCTACGAAACGGGACACGAAATCCCTGGCTGATCATGGAGATCGTTCAGGAATCAGCCCCGAGTTTCTGCCACTTGAAGGCGCAAATCCAGGCATCCCCCCCCCCCCCCCGCCCCCACTGGGGGATGCAGGTAGGGGTTGCCAATCCTAGCGTTTGCGGCCTAGGCCGCCCCCTCTAGGATTATTGCCTTCCCAGGAGGGCTCCTCGCCCTTCGTCCCCGACAGGAGGGGGGAAGCTGCATAGACACCTTGTCTAGCTGCCCGTGCCGGTTCTGATGTCCTAGGCTGAACGAGGCTGTTGAAGTTGAGGCGCTGGAGGCTTGTAGGGACTGGATATAAGCGCCTTGGAGGAGTGAATCGTGATACGATTCTCTCCACCTCTCAGTCGCTCGTTCCTTGTCCTTGGGCTGAAACAAGCCCCTTCCAAGGATGGATGAGAGTCTGGGTTTGCCGATATCCACAGTAGGGACCTACGAGAGAAAACCTCTCGGTCACTGCATCTCAATGTTTCAACATCGAGTTTGTCCCCAAGTTCGACACTTTGTGTCGGGAAACGAAGGTGCACGTGTCCGAGAGGAGGAAAGTTCCATAACCTTCCAGGAGCTTACTTGTATAAAACCACGGGTCGCGACCGGATGGCCCGAGACTCAAGATCGATGATCAGCCACAAGGTGGCCTGTCTGGCACCCTTTGCAGCTTCCTCCGGGTTCAAGATTCCCGAGGTCGAAAATGTCACCTGCCCGGAAAGAGAGTTTCTCGAGGGAAAAAACCCCGGAAGGTCCGTTGCACGGAATTATGGAGAGGAAGAGCTAAATCAGGCTACCCCATGATCTCGAAGTATTCCCTCTGTTGACGACTAACAGAGGCAGTGTCAGCAGCCACCGTTGGAGGGAAGGGGATCGGGCGATCCTGAGGAGAGGGATGATGGGGCCTGCCTGAAAAAGGGAGAAGAATGTTACCCAGAATCTTCTGAAGATTCTTCTTGCTCTTGTACATGTCATGCTCTGCGCTTACGAGGTGAAGATCATGACTATGATGATCTGAAAGTATGCGCTCCAGAAAAACTCGCCAGGTTGCCCGTGTTGCGAAAACCCGACGGGAATCGCAGTCGAAATCGCCCTTGGCGCTCGCGCGATGATACAATCGTTGGTTCACGCGCGGTCTAACATGTGCGCGCATGCGCGTGAGGATGCGTGGGCGCGTTCGGAAGACCGAAAACACGTAAGTGAGCAATGGCGCGTTGGCGAGCGATGGTTCTTTGCGGGAGATGGCGCATCGGCGAGCGACGGTGCGTAGCGACCGATTGCATACAGGAGAGCCAACGCGTGGCCGCGTACGGCGATCTGAAGCGTGGGCGCGTTGAAAACGCTAGCAGGCAGGCGAAGAATCGCGCGCGATCGCTAGGAGATCACTGGCGCGTAGGAAATCGATGGAGCGCGGTTGTGCGGCCAGAAGATATCAGCGAGGGGCAGAACCAGATGGTGAGGTTGCGCATAATAGCGAACGCTCGTGGGCGAGTACAGAAGACTTCTCGTGGGTGCGCGGACGCTCAGAGACTCGTTCAAATCTAGAGCACAGTAGATCGTCGGCAAGGAGGTGAAGGAATCATCATCTCTTTCGCCTCCACCCACATCTGGAAGCTCGTGGAGTATGCTGGTGCGCCTTGCGCACATCAGGAAAGGGCGCGCAGATGTGCGCTGGCGAGAAGGCGAACGAGGTTGTAAAAAGAAGGAACAATCTCCTTGCCTGTGCCTAGATCCAAAGATCGTGGGCGCGATGGCGAACGTTGGCGCGCATTGCGCACATTAGAAAAGGGAGCGCAGATGTGTGCTGGCACGCAGGTGATCGTGGGCGTACAGGAGACCATTGGCGCACAAGGCGCGTAGCAGGAAAGGGCGTCCGCAAGTGCGCTGGCGAGCTGAAGAGGCTGGCACACAGAAGGTCTCCGAGGCGCAGGTGAGCGCTGGCAATCAGGAGATCTATGGCAAGACTCAGCAACAGGAGATCGCAGGAGAGAAGTCTGGAACACAGCAGGAGAGCGCAAGAGCGCTACTGCGCGCAGGAAAACGTGGGCGCGCAGGTAAAACCTGGCACTTAAGAGACTTACCCACATTGTGGCGTAAGCCCTTAGCCCCGAAGGGACCGGTGCTCGTAGGAAACGAGGTACGTTGGAGCCCACAGCGCATCTGCGTCCAGGAGAAGGTCTGGCAGGAGGATCCTCTGCGGGGAGGGTGAAGATGAAGACGACCACAGGCAGGAGCACCATCATCAGACCTCCAAAGTGGAGTCTCTGGAGTGAACTCCCCCAAGGGGGAGAAGCACTTGCAGGAGAGACCGAGGCATCAGCTGCCCCCGAAGGGCACTGAGCCCTCAGCAACAACAGCAGAAGGAGACCTCCAAAGAGGAGTCTCTGTGGTGAACTTCCCGCCCGGGGAAGAAACACTCGCAGGAGAGACCGTAGGGCTCAGCTGCCCCCCGAAGGGGACTGAGCCTTCAGCAACAACAGCAGAAGGAGTCCTCCAAAGAGGAGTCTCTATGAGTGTACTCTCTCGCGAACGAGAGAGGAAAACTTCGTAGAAGAGACAGAAGATGGAGCCCAAGGGCCGAAGGGTCAGCCAGTGACCTAGGAGCCAACCTCCGAAGAGGCGCTCCTGCAGCTGCTCAGCCCCTTGAGCGTAGCTGCAGGTGAGACCGCTCAGCACCAAGAGCATAGTCGCACAAAAACTATGGTCCGAGAAGTAACCGCTCAGCCCCTTGAGCAAGGTACAAAAGCGGTCGCTCAGCACCAAGAGCAAAACCGCCGGAGGACCAGGAACATATCTTAATTATTAAAGGTAAGAGAAGTTTCCCCCGAAAGGGAAAGAAACTCAAACCTGGGCAGGGAACCTCCCTCGGAAGGTAAGTTACCCACCCAAGGAGGCAAACCTCCTGAGTGTTCTAAAATGAACTGAAGAACTCCCAGGAGAAGGAGACACGCCCCTGACAAAGTCCTATAGAGGAGGCAGCAACAGCCGACTCCCTGAGTCCCAACAAGACAGCTCTGCTTCGTTGTCACATTAGGCAAACGGAAAAACAGATCGTTAACTGTGAAAATAAAAAGTAATTAGTTAACATTCATTCCCCCGGGAAGACTCCGAAGAGGAAACCAGAGGGAAAAGAACACAAGAATTACATAACAGGCAAGAGCCCTCAACCCCACCTACACTCACGGGAAGGGGAAGGGCGAGAACTGTAACAAAAACAGAATTATAACAATTATAATTATGCAATCCATTAAAGAATGTTCACTAAAGGTAAGAACGAAAAACCCCGAAGGGAAACGTTCTAAAAAGCTGAAAAGTTAACAAATACAATTGGATTTTATAATAAAAATATAATTGAGATAAAAAGTATCTCCACCCGAACGGAGGAGCTATCGTAGTACAGTGGTACCTCTACATACGAATTTAATTCGTTCCACAACCAACTTCGGATGTAGAAAATGTTCGGATGTAGAAACGAGTTTTCCCATAAGAATACATGGTAATTCATTTAATTCGTTCTTCAGCCTAAAAACCCATAATAAATCATTAATAAATGGCTACACATAATTACACGTAACAATAACATAACTGCATAATATGAAAGAAGCAGGTAAAAAAGATAATTATTAAGAAATAATAAATAAAAAATGTGTTATATTGCCACTTTACCTTAGAGACACGCCACCGCAGGTGTAGGATTTGCGACGCCAGGAGGAGACGGACGATCGGCGAGAAGGTAGACATGGTGTTAACATGTTCTTTAAATAAATACTCTATCTATCTCTCTCTCTCTCTCTCTTGTTCTTCTTCACTGTTAGTGTTAGAGACGTCTATTAATTTTTCCTGAGAGAGAGAGAGAGAGAGAGAGAGAGAGAGAGAGAGAGAGAGAGAGAGAGAGAGAGAGAGAGAGAGAGAGAGAGAGAGAGATATATTAAACAAAAATGAGAGATTAAACAAAAATGTGTTGTGTACATATGATTTTTAACAGCGCTAACGAGTTGAAAGACAGTTACATGTAACTAAAAAAACAATATCAGCGAATCTGAATTCCTTTATTAACTAAAATGTTATTTTTATTAATAAAATAAATTTTTGAATATACTTACCCGATAATCATGTAGCTGTCAACTCCGTTGCCCGACAGAATTCTATGGAGGGATACGCCAGCTATCACAATACTAGAAGGGGGTGTATTTACCAGCGCCACCTGTGGCCAGGTACTCAAGTACTTCTTGTTGACACCTCCTCAATTATTCCTCGGTCCACTGGTTCTCTATGGGGAGGAAGGGAGGGTCGATTAAATCATGATTATCGGGTAAGTATATTCAAAAATTTATTTTATTAATAAAAATAACATTTTTCAATATTAAACTTACCCGATAATCATGTAGCTGATTCACACCCAGGGGGGTGGGTGAAAACCAGTGTACAAGATTAAAGGATAGCTAAGTATCCCATATTTCATATAATCAGTTATCCACAATAACAATGAAATAATAAGTACCTGGTAAGGAAGTCGACTTGAACCGTTACTCTGCCTTTAATAAGATCGTCTTCCTTACTGAGCGCAGCGTTCCTCTTGGGAGGCTGAATCAACTCAAAGGTGCTAAAGTATACAGGGCTGCAACCCATACTAAAGGACCTCATCACAACCTTTAACCTTGGCGCTTCTCAAGAAAGAATTGACCACCCGCCAAATCAACAAGGATGTGGAAGGCTTCTTAGCCGACCGTACAACCCATAAAAAGTATTCAAGAGAAAGGTTAAAAAGTTATGGGATTATGGGAATGTAGTGGCTGAGCCCTCGCCTACTACTGCATTCGTTGCTACGAATGGACCCAGGGTGTAGCAGTACTCGTAAAGAGACTGGACATCTTTGAGATAGAATGATGCGAACACTGACTTGTTTCTCCAATAGGTTGCATCCATAACACTCTGCAGAGAACGGTTCTGTTTGAAGGCCACTGAAGTAGCCACAGCTCTCACTTCATGTGTCCTTACCTTCAGCAAAGCAAGGTCTTCTTCCTTCAGATGAGAATTTGCTTCTCTAATCAGAAGCCTGATGTAGTAAGAAACTGAGTTCTTAGACATTGGTAGAGAAGGCTTCTTGATAGCACACCATAAGGCTTCTGATTGTCCTCGTAATGGTTTTGACCTTCTTAGATAGTACTTAAGAGCTCTAACTGGGCAAAGTACTCTCTCCAGTTCGTTCCCCACCATGTTGGACAGGCTTGGGATCTCGAACGACTTAGGCCAAGGACGGGAAGGAAGCTCGTTTTTAGCCAAAAAACCGAGCTGCAAGGAACATGTAGCCGTTTCAGATGTGAAACCTATGTTCCTGCTGAAGGCGTGGATCTCACTTACTCTTTTACCTGTTGCTAAGCACACGAGGAAAAGAGTTTTTAATGTGAGGTCCTTAAAAGAGGCTGATTGGAGCGGTTCAAATCCTGATGACATTAGGAACCTTAGGACCACGTCTAGATTCCAGCCTGGAGTGGACAACCGACGTTCCTTTGAGGTCTCAAAAGACCTAAGGAGGTCCTGTAGATCTTTGTTGGAGGAAAGATCCAAGCCTCTGTGGCGGAAAACCGCTGCCAACAAACTTCTGTAACCCTTGATCGTAGGAGCTGATAGGGATCTTACGTTCCTTAGATGTAACAGGAAGTCAGCAATCTGGGTTACATTGGTACTGGTTGAGGAAAACTGCATTGGCCTTGCACCAGCTTCGGAAGACTTCCCATTAAGACTGATAGACTCTGAGAGTGGATGTCGTCCTTGCTCTGGCAATCGCTCTGGCTGCCTCCTTCGAAAAGCCTCTAGCTCTTGAGAGTCTTTCGATAGTCTGAAGGCAGTCAGACGAAGAGCGTGGAGGTTGGGTGTACCTTCTTTACGTGAGGTTGACGCAGAAGGTCCACTCTAGGAGGAAGAGTCCTGGGAACGTCGACCAGCCATTGCAGTACCTCAGTGAACCATTCTCTCGCGGGCCAGAGGGGAGCAACCAACGTCATCCGTGTCCCTTTGTGAGAGGCGAACTTCTGAAGTACCCTGTTGACAATCTTGAACGGCGGGAATGCATACAGGTTGAGATGGGACCAATCCAGCAGAAAGGTATCCACGCGAACTGCTGCTGGGTCTGGAATCGGAGAACAATACAAGAGGAGCCTCTTGGTCATCGAGGTAGCGAATAGATTTATGGTTGGCTGACCCCACAGGGCCCAAAGTCTGCTGCAAACATTCTTGTGAAGGGTCCACTCTGTGGGGAAGACCTGACCCTTCCGGCTGAGGCGATCTGCCATGACATTCATATCGCCCTGAATGAGCCTCGTTACCAGCGTGAGCTTTCGATCTTTTGACCAAATGAGGAGGTCCCTTGCGATCTCGAACAACTTCCTCGAATGAGTCCCTCCCTGCTTGGAGATGTAAGCCAAGGCTGTGGTGTAGTCGGAGTTCACCTCCACCACCTTGTTAAGCTGGAGGGACTTGAAGTTTATCAAGGCCAAATGAACTGCCAACAACTCCTTGCAATAGATGTGAAGTGTCCTTTGCTCCTGATTCCATGTTCCCGAGCATTCCTGTCCGTCCAGTGTCGCACCCCAGCCCGTGTCCGATGCGTCCGAGAAGAGACGGTGGTCGGAGGTCTGAACAGCCAAAGGTAGACCTTCCTTGAGAAGAATGCTGTTCTTCCACCACGTTAGAGTAGACCTCATCTCTTCGGAAACAGGAACTGAGCCCGTCTCTAGCGTCATGTCCTTTATCCAGTGAGCAGCTAGATGAAACTGAAGGGGGCGGAGGAGGAGTCTCCCTAACTCGATGAACAGGGCCAGCGATGAAAGTGTCCCTGTTAGACTCATCCACTGCCTGACTAAGCATCGGTTCCTTCTCAGCATGCTCTGGATGCATTCTAGGGCTTGGAAGATCCTTGGGGCCGACGGACAAGTCCGAAAAGCTCGACTCTGAAGATCCATACCCAAGGAGACAATGGTCTGGGATGGAACGAGCTGAGACTCCTCAAAATTGACCAGGAGGCCCAGTTCCTTGGTCAGATCCATAGTCCATTTGAAAATCTCCAGACAGCGACGACTTGAGGGAGCTCTTAAAAGCCAGTCGTCTGACGGAGCCGGACACAAGATCATGATACTGCTGCACAGTCTGTAAACTGTCAATCATGGGCAAGCGAGGAAGTACAGTGACAACCCGAATCTGTCTAGACTGTCTGGGTCGTACAGACAACTCCTTAACGGGTTGCTGAGGTTGCCGCACTGCGTCACAACAAGTCCCTTCTGTTGGTTGTTGAACGTCTTCCCCGTGACACATTGACTCCGTAAACAAAAAATCCTCTAACAAGGACTAAGCTTGGACTGCATGTCATGCAACACAGCTCAAGGTCTATGGGAGCAGGTGTGGTAACAGACGGGATTAGCGGCTGAAGTGTAACCATTACCTTCCCTGTAAGCATGTTATGCTTAAATAAAAGTCCATAAGAGGTTATGCAGCTAAAGGCTCCCTCCAAATGACAGAGTCCTCAAGGGAATATCAGAAGGAGGGAGAAAAGAACTTTCTCATCTACAGGGACCTTATCCTAGAAAAGCTAAGTTCTCTGAGTGAGGGTTCACTGGTGCAAAGCAGCAGACTAGAAGGCAACGTTATGAAACTGCTTGACAGTCTAGTGAGTTGGCAACAACCCAAGATGTGTTGAGAAGCATGCGGTAAGGTATGCAGAGCATGATGTATGCAGAGTATGCTGCTGAATGCAGAGCATGCTGTATGCAGAGCATGTTGTATGCAGAGCATGCTGAATGCAGAGCATGCTGAATGCTGAGCATGTAGTAAGCAGAGCCTGCTGTAAGCAGAGCCTGCTGAAAGGAAAGCAGAGCGTGTGCATGGCGTTTAACATTTCTCAGAAATTCCATGACCAGTGCTAGAGTGCTTTATGCATGCTTGCATGGGGTTTAAACCATGGTATGCTGAACAGCAGAGTCAGAACGAGCTGGAACAACAATAGTGTGGTTTCCTCTTCAAGACTCCGATGAGGGAACACCTGAGGCTCAGTCTGCAAAGGCTGAATAAAAGACAAGCAGAAGGAAGGCGCATGGGTGGAGGAGGCTGACTCCTAGCATGAGTGGTTGAACCCAAGGGTTGCGCTTGCTGAGCGGTTGGCGGAAGCGGAGTAGCAAGTTCCAGTTCCTGTGGTGTGAGCGGAGCGCGATGAGGAAGAGGCTGCGCAGAACAAGGTAAATGTCTCGCAAGCTGAGGCTCATGAGGCGCAAGGCTAAGGTGTTGTGGTGCTTGCCTTATGGAGGGTTGAGCTCGCTGCAGCAAGAGCTGAGGAAACTGACTCATGGACGGGAGAGGTTGTTGTACCTCAACCGAGTGTTGCATCACTGGTGGAGCAGCAAGTGGAGGAGGAGGAAGAGAGGTATAATCCTCCTGATCCCAATGTAAAGGTTGCCTTAAGAAAGGCGGAGGCTGAACACCACAGGGAACAGCAAACTCAGCACGTGTCTCAACATCGTACGCCTGGCAGGTGGAACTGCTGGCAGGTGGTACTGCGATCAGGCGGAGAGAGTGTAGGTGGAGGGAGTGTAGGCGGAGGCGGAGGAGCAACACTCTCAGCCCGACACTCACGCATCAAGTCCGAAAGCTGTGCTTGCATGGACTGTAGTAGAGTCCACAACATCATACGCCTGGCAGATGGTACTGTGATCAGGCGGAGCGAGTGTAGGAGGAGGGAGTGTAGGCGGAGGCGGAGGAGCAACACTCTCAGCCCGACACTCACTCATCAAGTCCGAAAGCTGTGCTTGCATGGACTGTAGTAGAGTCCACAACATCGTACGCCTGGCAGATGGTACTGTGATCAGGCGGAGCGAGTGTAGGAGGAGGGAGTGTAGGCGGAGGCGGAGGAGCAACACTCTCAGCCCGACACTCACTCATCAAGTCCGAAAGCTGTGCTTGCATGGACTGTAGTAGAGTTCACAACATCGTACGCCTGGCAGATGGTGCTGCAACCAGGCGGAGCAGGTGCAGGCTGGGCGAGCACAGGCGGAGCAGGTGCAGGCTGGGCGAGCACAGGCGGAGCGAGAACAGGTGGAGGGAGTGTAGGCGGAGGAGGAGGTGCAACACTCTCAGCCCGACACTCACGCATCAAGACCGAAAGTTGTGACTGTATGGACTGCAGTAGAGTTAACTTGGGGTCGGCAGACACTAAGTTCTGCTGAGGTAAAGCCTTAACAGCAGAGATCTGTTGTGGCAGAACCTTACTCCTCTTAGGCGGAGTGTAATCAACTGATGACTGAGGAGAGTCAGAGCTAACCCAATGACTGCATTCGGGTTGTAAACTTTAACTTCGTACGTCTGGCATAGGTCTGGACTTAACGTTTAAGAAGTCTTGAGACCTGAGACCAGCGTTACTCTGCTTTTATTTTCTCCCCTAATCTCTTCTGCAGACGAGCAAAATAAGGGCTCAATCGTCTGCGGGTGGGAGTGACGGTCTCGGTAAGACACGCCCACAACCACCGAGAATACTTCTGTGCGCCGATCAAGGCCTGCTGAACCCTTATGCCCTTCGACATTGCTTCTCCCCTGGGCTTGAGAGCTTGCAAGAGGTCCCGGACTGGGAGGACGACTGGCGCGCACAAAAGTACCCTCACGCACTAATCACTTATCACTTTGATTTCTGTTTGCACTTATTTCACTGAACTCGAAACTTTAAGTGGTTTGTACCTGAAATACGCAATTCTATCCTTTCTCAAAGTTAGTAATTGCGAAAACAGAATTACAATGTAACAGAAAAATCTAATGAAAGATAATTCAGTGGTTGGAAAGAGACTAAACACTAGATCACTCTAGAAACGTTTAGTTTCTTCCCCTAAAGAGACTAGGGAGAAGAGCAAAAAACGATAACGACGTTACTCGTACGCCTGGCAGGCTTGAATGAAACGTTTATCCTCTTTCTCCCTCCGTCTCTATCTCTCTCTCTCTCTCTCTCTCTCTTGACTTAGAACCTGAGAGAAGAGCCCAATCATATATATCGTTAAAACATATTATTGTTAAAGGAAAAAAAAACTGAAAAGTTCCTTTATTAGGATCAAAACCATTAAGTTAAGAAAGAATGAACAAAACGCTAGACACGGTTACTCTTACTGCAACGTGAAACCGTGAACATTCTTTCTCTATCGTAACGATAGAGTGCAAGTTGAACGTTCTGTACGTCAACAACTGCAGAGACAAAACAAAACGTTAGTTCAGCTTTGAAAACAGTACGAGACTGTCAAAGAAAAACTTTCAAACTCTGTGGCGGAAATAGCATAATATGTTAACAGGTAAAACCGAAATGACGGGCTCAAAGTTTATTAACTTCGGTAAAAGACCGCCTACTATTAGGAAGGTCGAATATAAACAAATATAAAAATTAATTTTAATGAGTTTATAATAAAAGGAAGTTAATCGAAGAGGCCTATAAGAGGCGGAGAGATATAAAATAAATCTATAACTTTGTTAAGCAAAATTAAGAAAGAGAGTCTATACTCTCTTAGACACCAACACTTCCGTCTAAGGGAAGGGTCGGCCATTGAAAAGTGAACGAGAGTTCATACTCTCTCGTCACCAAAATTAATCAAATTAATTCCAAAAGCTAACTAAGCTAATATAGAAGTTTCCAGTAAAGCGACAGCCGAAATCAAAGAGAAATACTTCACCAAAGTCGTGAAAATACTCCAAGAACATAAGCATATCCCAGAACGTCTTGCCGGAAGCACGACAGAGGAATAATTGAGGAGGTGTCAACAAGAAGTACTTGAGTACCTGGCCACAGGTGGCGCTGGTAAATACACCCCCTTCTAGTATTGTGATAGCTGGCGTATCCCTCCATAGAATTCTGTCGGGCAACGGAGTTGACAGCTACATGATTATCGGGTAAGTTTAATATTGAAAAACAAATATTGATACAAACACACTTGTGTGCGTATGCTCAAACACACACACACGCACGAGGAGACACGATCGGCGAGGAGGTAGAGATGGTGACTGCGATAACATACCGTAACTTACACTACGGAAATTTTAATCTAACTTAGCTTATTTACTTTTTTTTTTATTTTTATATTTCATATTTTATACATTTTTTTCTTTTGATTTTTTATTTTCATCACTTTCAGTGACGAGTTACGGTATGTTATCGCAGTCACCATCTCTACCTCCTCCCAGACCGTCTCTCTTACTGCGTTGCAATTTTTGCACCTGTGTGTGTTTGTGCATACGCACACGAGTGTGTTTGTATCAATATCACAAATTTTAAGTAATTTGTATTTTTCCTAACAATACTTACCGAAGAAACACTTTATAGGAGATTACTGGTAACTCCTCTCTGACGACCAGATTTTTACGTAGTTTCCCCCTACTTCCATGTTCTATACTGTCCTGAATAACGGGAAATAACATGACCTGGGGGCATTGCCCAGGCAGGTCGCCCGTCTTTGAGAAGCTCTCCCCAGTATGTTTTATGTAATGAACAAAACCACGAGGTCAGCGGGGCACTGCGGGGACGGTTGGGGGGGCCCTAAACCTAAAGTGTTTCTTCGGTAAGTATTGTTAGGAAAAATACAAATTACTTAAAATTTGTGATTTGTTCCGACACAGAGACTTACCTTGAAACACTTTATAGGAGACTTACACCTTAGGAGGGGGGAGTGCCCTTTAGCCCTGACCCCGATGGACAGTAGGGAAAACTACGTAAAAGACTCATTAAGTGTGATATAACACTTACCCTTCTGCAATATCTTCGTTGTGCTTGATATGGCGAATTTTCGTCTTGTGTAATGAGCGATATTTCTTGATGACGACTGACGGTACGAGAAAGTTAGAAAAGGGGGGAAAATAGAACTCGGCTCCTTGTGTCTAGATACTTTATGTTTCGCGATTGAGCCTGGGGCTTGAGCCGTCAAACCGAATGCAGGGCTGAGATGACCGGCCCGATAGAAAACCCGTCCAGAGACTTTCTCGTACAGTCCTTGAGATAATGTGCGGTGAAGGTCGACTGGTTGGACCAAGTTCCCGCTCGAAGAACCTGCGCTACTGACATGTTCTTTTCAAACGTTAGAGAGGTGCTAATGCCCCGAACATCGTGAGCTCTGGGTTTCCCCGGTGTAGGAAGACCTTGTTTCAAGTAGGCTTGCGTGATCACTTTCCTGAGCCAGAACGAAACCGTATTTTTGGATATGTTTTTCTTTATTTTCCCCATGAGACGAAGAGATTCTTGATAGACGGGCGGAGGTTTGCCGTTCTCTTAAAGTATTTCCTAATAGTCCTGACCGGGCATAATTTTAGGTCCTTCGGGTTTCCTTTATTCGGGATTGCCGGAATCGAAAAACTCTCAAACCTCGGATCCCACACCGAGGGGTTCTGAGTCTTGGCGACGAAGGATTTGACAAACTTAAAGGTTACTTCCTTCCATCCCCTAGTGTGTTCCACCTCGAATGACAGTCCGTGTAGCTCGCCCACCCTCTTAGCCGAGGCTAATGCTAGCAAGAAGACCGCCTTGAGCGTGAGATTCTTGTCATCGATGTCCTTTAAGGGCTCGAATGGTGGTTTCCGTAACATATCTAGGACTCGCGCTAAGTCCCAACTCGGGATTCTAGGGGCGGAAGGGGGGCATGATTGTTCGAACGCTCTGATAAGCATGGAGATATGCCTGGAGGAGCCGAGATCTATGCCCTTGAGAAGAAAGACTTGACCCAGGGCCGCCCGAACTCCCTTGATCGCTGGAACTGACATGTCTAACTTGTCCCTGAGATAAACCATGACGTCGGCTATCACGGGCACTGACGCTTCCAAGGGCTCTAACTTCTTGTCCCTGCACCACTTCACGAATACCGCCCACTTAGACTGGTAGACGGCTGTGGATGATTTCCTCCGGTATAGCGACATCCTCCTGGCTGTCTTGCCGGAGTACCCTTGCTTCTTCAGGAGCCGCTGGATAATCTCCAGGCGTGAAGACGAAGGGCTTGCGGGTTTCTGTGAAACCGCTGAAAGTGAGGTTGTTTTAATAGGTCTGACCTGCCGGGTAGAGGCCAAGGAGGTAGGACGGAGAGGTTCCTTAGGTCCGCGAACCATTCTCTCTCCGGCCACCAAGGCGCTACCAAAGTCATCCTTAGGTTGGTTGCTGCCCTTACTCTGTTGAGGACCTGCCTTATCAGGGAGAAGGGGGGGGAGACGTACACGTCCAGTCCGTCCCACTTGTGCTGAAAGGCGTCTTCCATTGCCGCCTTCGGATCTGGGACGGGAGAACAAAATACGGGGAGTTGCGCGTTCAACCTTGTTGCAAACAGATCCATTACCGGAGATCCCTACATCTGTATAATGTAGCTTGCCACTTGTGGGTGTAGGGACCATTCTGCTGCTACCACTTGCCCCACTCTGCTGAGGCCGTCTGCTAGGACGTTGTTCTTCCCTGGGATGAACCTTGCCGTCAGGATGACGTCCTTCTGTTCCGCCCATTTTAGGATTTGAAGGGCTAGTTCGCACAACTCTTTTGATCTCAGTCCCCCCTCCTTCTTCACGTAAGCCACCACCGTTGCATTGTCTGACATTAGGGCCACCGAACGCCCTCTCATGTCCTCCTCGAAGTGGTTGCAGGCTTCTTGGACCGCTTCTCATTTCCAGGATATTTATGTGTAGGGATTTCTCCCCCTCTGACCATGCCCCCTTTTCTGTCTTTTCCCGGAGATGGGCTCCCCACCCGTCCTTCGATGCTTCCGTGAAGAGAAGAACCTCCGGAGGTTGGGAGGACAGTAGCATCCCCCTTAGGGTGTTCGACCGATCCTGCCACCATTCCAAGGCCTTCCTGGACTCCTGAAGGAGAGGGACCACAATGTCCGGGGAACTTTTCTGGTTCCAATGTTCTTTCAGGTTCCATTGAACCCTTAAGTTCTGTCTCCCGTGAGGTACCAGCTTCTCTAGGGACACCAGGTGCCCTACCAACCTTTGCCAACCCTGCGCTCTTCTGGGGCGACCCAGAAGGAAGGGCCGGAGCACTCGATCCAGGTTGTCCAGCCTTTCCGTGGTTGGGAATGCCTTGACCTGTAACGAATCCATGACCATTCCAAGGTACGTCCTCCTGTTGGATGGGGTTAGCTGTGATTTCTCCAAGTTGACCACGATGCCCAGGGTCTTGCACAATTGAAGAAGATCTTCGCCCTGTTGTTTCAAGTCTTCCTTTGAGGATGAAAGGAGTAACCAGTCGTCCAGGTACCTGATCAGTCGAATGCCCCGTTCGTGGGCCCATATGGGGACCGTCGTAAAGACCCTCGTGAATACCTGGGAGACTGTTGAAAGACCGAAGCATAGGGCCTTGAATTGTAACACCTGGGTACCCCACTTGACCCGGAGAAACTTCCTGCTCGACGGATGAATGGGCACTCGGAAGTAGGCGTCCTTGAGGTCTATAGAAATCAAAAAGTCGCCCTCTCTCAAGGACGCCATGACCGTTCTTGGAGTGTCCATTTTGAAGGTCACTTTCCTGAGAAACCTGTTGAGGGCTGACAGGTCTATTACAGGTCTCCACCCTCCTGTCTCTTTTTCCACTAGGAACAGGCGGCTGTAGAACCCCGGACCCGGGAATGTCACTGTTTCTAAAGCTCCCTTCTGCAGCAACGTCTTGACTTCTTCGTCCAACGCTGCCCCCTTCGCCAGGTCCTTGGGCACCAACCAGTCTGCCTGCGTTGCTGGAACTAGGGGGGGTGTCTCTTCCATGAAGGGGATCCTGTAGCCCTCCTTTAGTACTGTAACTGTCCACGGATCTGCTCCGTGGAGCTTCCATGCTTGCCAAGTGAGTCTGAGGCATCCCCCTACCTGAGGCTTGGGCAGGGGAGGGGGGCCTCCCATCTTATCTCCTACGGGAAGAACGGCCTGTTCTCCCCCTCCTGGAGGAGTAGAAAGAAGACCTATACGTTGGGGGGTTAGAAGATGAACCTCTTCGGGGGGGAACCACAGAGGAAGACCACTGTCCTGACGAGGATTCCCTCCTTCCTTGAGTTGGTGTGGTACGCGCGGCCATGGGTGCTTCTGTCACTGGCCTCCTGAAGATGGGGCGGCGTGCCGCCTGTGGCTTCAGGGTAGGTAGCTCCCTCTTTTTGGCCAACTTCTCCACGACCTCTTCCGCCTTCTTCGTCGGAATAAGCTGCTCCCCCCAGACGGAGCAGGTCTTCAAGGCTTTAGCTTCTCTGTCAGGAATCTTAATGGGAAGGTTCTTGACTAGGGCGTCTCTTCTCCGGAGAATCCAGTTTGCGGAGAGAGCCAAAGACTGAAAGGTCAGGAATTTAAGGGCGCGGCTACCTGACCCCAGCAACTCATTCAGAGCCTCCCGTTTTGCAGGTTCCATGGTGTCTGTAGGAATCTGGGTGCCTACTAGGGTGGTGGCCCACCAATCCAGCCAGGAGGCCATATTAACTAAGTCCTTGGACATCTCCTCCATCATTGCCGACTCGGAAGGGGAGAAGAAGGTAGATGCTGCCGATGCCCTCCCGTCGGAGATGCCCTGGCACAGGATGTCTATGGTTTCCTCGGTCTTGTACGCACCGGTCGGCCTATTTTCTAAAGAGTAGTATTTCGTCTGCGACTTCAAACCCTGTAGGAGCTTTGCTGAGCTGTGACCCCTGCAGGAGTCGCTATTGCGGGATATGACCTTATCAATGTGAGTCTTTCCAATCCCCACGTTACTGGCCTCGGGAAGAGAGAGAGAGGACTTTTTCTGGGCGGGGACCGCTATGAACTTGTTCAGGCCTGAAGTCCAGGGTTCTTCCTCTTGAGTGGCGGGTTCTATAAGGTTGTTATAACCCCTAATTAAGGCAAGAACTCTCCTGTACGCTGGGACTTCCCGTCCCGAGATCCTGTGGGAGACCGCAAGGGGAGTTCCTCCACACAGACTGATCCCCATTCTCCTGGAGGACCTGGACGACGGGACGGGCTCCTCCGTGAAACAGATCGACGGGGGTGCCAGTCCCTGTCTATCATCTCGATGGGGAGACCCGTCTAGGCTGTCCATCCTAGGCAACGGCTCCCTCCACTGAGCGGATGGAGTGGCTCTAGGAAGGGACTAGGCCTACAAGACGAGGTCCTCCGCCCACCGGCTGACTCTCTGGCGGGGTTCTTGGCTTGTATGGAGGGGAACGGGGACTTCCCGTCCCGAGATCTTGTGGGAGACCGCAAGGGGAGTTCCTCCACACAGACTGATCCCCATTCTCCTCGAGAACCGGGACGGCTCCTCCGTGAAACAGATCGACGGGGGTGCCCGTCCCTGTCTATCATCCCGATGGGGAGACCCGTCTAGGCTGCCCATCCTAGAAGACGGCTCCCTCCACTGAGCGGATGGGTTGGCTCTAGGAAGGGACTTAGGCCTACAAGACGGGGTCCTCCGCCCATCAGCTGACTCTCTGGCGGGGCTCTTGGCTTGTATGGAGGGGAACGGGGACTTCCCGTCCCGAGATCCTGTGGGAGACCGCAAGGGGAGTTCCTCCACACAGACTGATCTCTCTTCCTCCTGTGTCGTCTCCGACGTTCCTCGCTTGAAGGGCCCGAAGGATCGAGCCCCGATGCGGATCCAGGGTGAAGGACTAGCATAGGACCTCTTCCATGTCCAGTGGGGACCTCAACGGCGTCCTTGGTACATTCCACGCCAGCGGATCCCTCCGCAGCTGAAGCGCCTGAGGCCTCTACCCATGAATCTGGTGATAAGAAAAAAGGAACATTATTAGGCCACATGGGGTCCTCCGCCGAGACGCCGTCCCTACGAGAGAGACGTGTCCCTCGGACCCCCACACACTCACCTGTAGGCGCCTGATCTGCCCTGAACAAAGAAGGTTCCCCCCACAACATCTCACCCTTGGGAAGGAGGCACCAACTTCTTACACTTCAAGGACTTACCTCGTCCCCTACTCTGGGTAGGGGAGAAGAATGCACTCAACCTGCCCCCTCTCCTGCCGACGTCGCAGGGGAAGACATGCTAGTTTCCCTAGGAGACCTCTTCGAGTCCGTCTTCATCGTGCCGCATTCTGACGGCGAACTGGCTTTGACAAGAAAGCCCAACACGAATACCCGGCTCTAGGCCCAGGACAACGGCGATCGTACTCCAAAGCACACACAGAGATCGCTAAACCCAAGCATAAAGCAAGGCAAAGCACTAAAACGCCAATAAAAGCACAAAGGAACGATCCTAAAAGAACACAGATAAGGCACTAATCACTCGTGAAGGAATCGAGACCATGTAGTAACTACATAGTAACGCGCACAAAGGGGGTCGCACAGAGAATAAGGAGCGGTGTGTGTGAACACAACGCGACCAGAAAACATACTGGGGAGAGCTTCTCAAAGACGGGCGACCTGCCTGGGCAATGCCCCCAGGTCATGTTATTTCCCGTTATTCAGGACAGTATAGAACATGGAAGTAGGGGGAAACTACGTAAAAATCTGGTCGTCAGAGAGGAGTTACCAGTAATCTCCTATAAAGTGTTTCAAGGTAAGTCTCTGTGTCGGAACAAATGTGTTTTAGTTAATAAAGGAATTCAGAATAGAGAACTGAGCATTCGACGCTCAATGGAGTAATGTTTACTTTGTGTGTCGAAATAAAATTCGGGTGTAGAGTCAAAAATTTGCTCGAATTTTACTTTGGATGTTGGAAAATTCGGATGTAGATACGTTCGTGTGTAGAGGTTCCATTGTATGTAGAAAACGTAGTAAAAGGGTTAACGACCTCCAGAGAGAGAGAGAGAGACCGTTGGCAAACTATCCTACGCTGAACCCCACCTTCCCCGTAGGAAAAGAGGAGTAGCGGAGAAACCATAAGCCCAGCGATGACGATTCCCCACGGCGCCCGTGGAAGGAGCCGACCGAAGGACCAAGGAAGAGATCGCGGTCCATGAAATTACATCGTAGTGGCCTGACTGCCGCCGGCCACACGGTGATATCGTACACACACACACACACAGCACGAACACTGAAAAGGAAACGTACTGATTTCTATACTCAAATATATACATAAACATAAAAATATGTTTACATATATACATGAGTAAAGAAAAGTAAGTAATTAAGTAAAGACAAAACAATAAATGGCTGCCATGCGAGGACAGGAACAGAGACATCCGTTCATCGTCCGAGCCAAAAGCAAAGTGAGTTAGTTCACCAGTGTGTGAGGGGGGAGGGGTAGCTAGCTACCCCTCCCCTACCCCTGCTAACTAGCGCGGGGTAGTTAACCCTCGTTAAAAATCTAATGGCTCGCCATTTCAGTTACGCCGAAAGTAGTAATCCTATGTAAATAGCGAGGTTTGTATTTCGGAATAAATATTAATTTTACACATTTTGTTATTATCTTGTCACGCCCCAATTTCACATAAATACTTGCTCTGGACAAGTTTCCCATTCTAGTTCATTCATGTTTACTCTCTAGACTCCGTTGTTTTTCCGTTAACCAATCACGAACCCATACGTATGGAAAATTTGCACAAGAGGGGGGGTTAAAATTTCCCAAACCCCTTCCATTATCTCTTCAAGTGGTCTCTTCATAACCCTAACAACAAATCCTTTTCCGTGGAAACCTTTGTCCTAGTCAGGTCTTTGTTATTTCAAGTGAGGTTTTTTTCATATTTTACGATGGAAGTTATAGAAACTTGTAACGGCTGCAGTATTCCATACTTAAAAGCATTTGCTAAATTTCATGGGGAATTTTTTGATACGTCATCCAATGTTGATAATTTCCTTAAATCACATAATGTAATACCCCAATGTTTAGTGTCCCAAGTGCCGTTCATAGAAGTTAAGACGTCAGTCTCAACACCCCAGTGACCCACAAGTATTGTCGTCTGGGTCATAAAAGTAAGTCATTAATTTCTTTAATTTTAATGTTTTTAGCGTGCGGAGCTCAACATTACCGTTTGCGAGTACATACGAGCTTGATTTTTTATTTTTATGCGAGCGAAGCGAGCCAGTGGCGGAACAAGATCCATTATATTTAGTGTTGTTAATGTTAGCGTAAGATTGCAAATATTAGTAAATGTTAATGTAACGTTGCTAATATGCGTAGCATTGCAAACGTTAGCAATGTCAGCGTAACATTGCTAATATTAGCGTAGCATTGCTAACGTTAACAATGTTAGCGTAACATTGCTAATGTTGGCGTGCGCAGTACATACGTTCTTGATGAGTGAAATGAGGACAGAATTTGAATAAAAGCCATTATATTTAAACATTTTAACAGAAAATGTTTTCCTGTAGAAAACAAAGTGATTTGACCGGTTTTCACCTTCATTTCATCCGTAACAACAACAACCAGTTCGGCTACTTGAAGTTAGTCGAACTGGTTCTTCTGTTTGTTTGCGGTTGGAATGAAGGTCAAATTCAGTTAAATCACGTCATTTACTACAGGAAAACATATTTTCTGTTAGAAATGAGAATCTGTAATACAGTATAACTTAACCTATATTCTATAGAAAGTAGTTTTTTTCCCCTAGGTTTAATTGCCCAACGTCCCAAGTTAGGTATGTAGGTAAGGGCACTGCTTGTAGGTTCGGCTAGGGGGTAAATTTTAGTTTAGTTAATGTCCATTTCTAATCAACACATGAGGAACTGGCCACTGTTATACAAAGGCACCGTTTTACTAACCTTGATTAATAAAATGGCATTATAGAAACATCATAATGCAATGCCGATATGTGTAAGACGATCGTTGCTATTTAGATTCCATCAAATGATCACACAAGTTTGTGTTTTCTTCAACCACATTCTACACTTTATCAATGAGAATGCTAAGTAGACAACAAAATGATGGAACCATGCTGTCATCGCATACATCACAGGGAAAAAGCTTATGTAACGTGATAAAATTTTCCTTCTTCACTCGGTGAGTTGCTATGGTAACTGGTGTTATGGTCACTATGGTGTTGTGATCGTAAACAGTAGAATGCACGGATGCGATAGCCTTGATCCTTCTTCTTCTTCTTCCATTTTAGTAGGAGATCTGGCCCACTTCTTAGAGCCAATGTACTCCCCTGTAAATATGATACAAGATAAAATATTAGATCTGATCAATACAGTTGATAAATTTCAAGTGTTAGTCTGTTAGTAAACGTTAACTCCTTCACCGAATGTAATGAATGATATGTTCACTCACCCACATGAGGCTTATTACCTTTAGTTCAAACAATATCCATGCTCCCCCCTTCCATTGATATTGTTTTTATAGTGTAAAATATATATATCACACTTTATTAAAACCATTTCCATTTAAATACATTTACATTTATTTATAGTCAAAACAACCTCCTGTGGTTTGTCTATGACAAAATCGTTGCATTAAATGTAGTCTCTTTACAAAAGAACATGTATGTGGGTTTAGAGACTAAATTTAATCCTAATTCCTCTGTTGGATAATTAATTTTACAGATGATTATAATGTGTTTAGTAAATTAATTTTGGTTAGAAATTATAAGCAGTAGAATGGACGATTTTCTTCCTCTTCATCTTCCATTATCTGTGAATGAAAACAGTCCCACGTTTTCAAATTGTGCTCCCTTGGCAACAATATATTTCCAAATTAGGGATATATATATATATATATATATATATATATATATATATATATATATATATATATATATATATATATATATATATATATATACCCTACGCCTATTGACACAACCGACTTAGGCGGTATATCTTATCATTATTATTATTATTATTATTATTATTATTATTATTATTATTATTGTTGTTGTTGTTATTGTTATCTAAGCTACAGCCCTAGTTGGAGAAGCATGATGATATAACTCCATTAGGAAAAAATAGCCCAGTGAGGAAAGGAAATAAATCAACGATATGAGAACAAATTAACAATAAAATATTTTTAAAACCGTAGCAACATCAAAACAGATATGTCATATATAAACTATAAAAATACTTATGGCAGCTCGTTCAACATAAAAACATTTGCTGCAACTTTGAAGTTATGAAGTTCTACTGATTCAACAGCCCGATTAGGAGGATCATTCCACAACTTGGTGACAGCTAAATTAAAACTTCTAGAATACTATGTAGTAGCCTATAGAGCCTCGTGATGAGGAAGGCCTGATTATTAGAATTAACTGCATGCGTAGTATTACGAACAGGATGGAATTGTCCGTTATGATCTGAATGTAAAGGATGATCAGAACTATGAAAAATCTTATGCAATATACATAACGAACTAATTGAACGATGGTACCCGAGATTAATATCTAGATCAGGAATAAGAAATTTAATAGACCTTAAGTTCCTGTCCAACAAAGATGAGAATCAGCAGCTAAAGACCAGATAGGAGAACAATATTCGAAACAAGGTAGAATGAAAGAATTAAAACAAATCATGTTCGCCAACGGAGCAACGAGAACTTCGGGTGTGGAGGAAATGCCCCCCCCCCCCCCCCCCCCAAACTCGAAGTCACTGGCAGCAGGGTGACGGTTTTAAGGTGGGTGACAAGATATCTCTATGGTTTTTATTCCTGACGCTTGGCGGATGATCACATTGGAATTAGTAAGGACCGGGAAGGGGTCACTTGCCTTAGATAGGCACATCGCAACACAAGAAACTGGCTATCCTTTGATTAAACAAGCCAATGATATATTATATATATATATATATATATATATATATATATATATATATATATATATATATATATATATATATATATATGTGTGTGTGTGTGTGTGTGAGTGTGTGTGTGTGTGTGTGTTTGTGTGTGTGTGTGTGTGCGTAATTTAAGAAAGGAATTCCATATTCTATTTATTTATACTACGAGTCAGAAAGAACCTGAGTTGTAAATTCAAATGATCATCTCTATTTGAAATATATATATATATATATATATATATATATATATATATATATATATATATATATATATATATATATATATACATATATACAGTATATATATATATATATATATATATATATATATATATATATATATATATATATATATATATATGTTATGATTTAGAATATTCGAAAGACGTTTAAAGCGCAGAGTTTAACAAAAATGGAAACAGAATATTTTAACTTATTTCTTAAAGTTTCCTAACAATGTAGAAAACCTGATGCAATTCTCTAAATTTCTTAAGAATGTGTAATTATCGATTAACTGGTAACTGTTTGTGGTTTCAGGATTACTTGCTTATATATAAAATCTTTACGGTTCAGTAACTAGATAAAGATTAACTTAAAATTCACTCAAAATAAAAGCTGAAATAAAATACAAAATTATGATGAATTTTTTCGCACAAAAAAACAAGAAAATAAGCCGAGGACATTATTACTTGACTAGTGTGCCAGAGCCGTAAAAAAACTTCTAAATATTTAGATTGATATGCACACACACACACACACGAACGTGCGCACACACACTCAACCCTTTCCAAACGACAACCCGCTGGTTCGGCAATTTGTAGGAGTGTGTGTTTCCGAGTATACTGTACCTCTCGCCCTCTCCCCCTGATCGTGACAGGAAAGAATACACACACACACACACACACACACACACACACACACACACACACACACACACATATATATATATATATATATATATATATATATATATATATATATATATTTATATATATATATATATATATATATATATATATATATATATATATATATATATATATATATATATATATATATATACACACACACACACACACACATATATATATATATATATATATATATATATATATATATATATATATATATATATATATATATATAAAATAAGCCATATATATCAATACATCAATACATTAAAATGTGGATTATCTTAACGACATCGGGATCAAAGCTCCGCGCAAAATCACTCAAAGACTATAGTATCTGACCGGCCGTGTTTTGAACCCTGGTCAAGGATACTTGTATGACATAGATCATGGCTGGGTGGTATGACCAATGTCATACTGGTATCCTGGACCAGGATTCGAAACCCAGCCGGTCAGATACTATAGTCTTTGAGTGACTTCGCCTGGGGCTTTGATCCCGAGGTCGTTATGAGAATCCAGACTTTAATGTATTAATATATAAGGCTTATTTAAATATGAAAAACACGTTTGATTTAAATGTGCAAAATTTATCACACACACATGTATATATATATATATATATATATATATATATATATATATATATATATATATATATATATATATATACATATATATATATTATACATATATATATACACACACACACACATATATATATATATATATATATATATATATATATATATATATATATATATATATATATATATATATATATATATATATATATATATATATATATATATATAAGCAGATTTGCTTTTTATTTATGTACTGTAAGGGAGATAGAATAAAAATTGATATCATGAGTGCAAAGATATGTAGGCTATACACCATTCACGATAGCTGAGGTGTCTTGATGGTGGTTGTCCCAGTTGGTAACTAACAACAAAGTTTATATCGGGAAAGAAGTGGGGGGGGGCTAATGACAAGGGGGTTACCCCTGCAGCGATTTCACGCGACCTGGCCCTTGGGGTCAACCCCCTCAGAAGTCCCCATGCACAAGGCCCCACCACAGACACCTGACAAGAGACGAGACGAAGTAGAGAGGTCTTTTTGGTGGTCCAGTTAGCCACCATAGTACCAGGTGCCATTGCACGGCTGTTATGGGTTGCCGGCGCGGCCATGAATTCTAGAAAACGTCGCAAAAGACTACATCGGTTCGACCTTTCACCTTGCTCATAATCTAAAACGTATTTAGTGGTGTGGCCTCAAAGATACCATTGTTTGGTACATTGAGAATTAGCGTTCTCTTCAAACCGGCGCCATGGAGATGCAAGTTGGACCAGGGGAGAACTTGTACAAGCAGAGGAAGTCATTTGGAGTTATCTTTCTGCAGTTGATGTTCAGCCATTTTGGATTGTTCATTGTTGTGGCTATATATGCAGCTCTTGGTAAGTTACATTTTAATATTATTATTATTATTACCATTATTACTAGCTAAGCTACAACCCTAGTTGGAAAAGTAGGATGGGCCCCAACCGGGAAAATAGTCAAGTGAGGAAAGGAAATAAATTATTTCAAGAAAAATAACATTAAAATATATATTTTCTATATAAACTATAAAAACTTCAACAAAACAAATGGAAGAGAAATAAGACAGAATAGTGTGCCCGATTGTACCCTCAAGCAAGAGAACTCTAACCCGAGACTGGAAGACCATGGTCCAGAGGATATGGCACTACCCAAGACTAGAGAGCAATGGTTTGATTTTGGATTGTCCTTCTCCTAGAAGAGCTGCTTACCATAGCTAAAGAGTCTCTTCTACCTTTAACAAGAACAAAGCGGCCACTGTACAATTACACTGTAGTTAACCTCTTGATAGAAGAATTTTTTGCTAATCTCAGTGTTGTCAGGTGTATGAAGTCAGAGGAGAATCTGTAAAGAATAGGCCAGACTATTCGGTGTATGAGTAGGCAAAGGAAAAATGAACCGTAACCAGAGAAAATTATCCAATGTAGCACTGGCCAGTCAAAAGACCCAGTAACTCTCTAGTGGTAGTATCTCAACGGGTGGCTGATGCCCTGGCCAACCTACTACTTACAAGAAATGAAATATAAAGAAATGAAACCTATTTCTCAAATGAAATTTCTGAATCTTGGAAATTACTTTTCTTTATAACTGTGTATGCGACCCGTCAAAAATTAAGGCTAAATACTTAGATATGCACACACACACCCATCTCATCAGGGTATGACTACTCTTTCTCCCTTACGGGGAAGGAGGTGTTGAGAGCTTAGCGTCATCGGAATTATAAATAAATAAATAAATATATAAAGGCCTATATATATATATATATATATATATATATATATATATATATATATATATATATATATATATATATATATATATATATATATATAGTCAGAGACTTGCTCTTTAATATAAAGGGAAGTTACATCTTAAGTATAATGAAGTTACTTTCTAAATTTTGGCTGTCACTTTTCTTCATAATAAAAAAAAAAATGTGTCAATGTAAATTCCCTTCTTAGGTACATGTTTCTGGACTTTTTACTTTTAGTTATCACTTCAAATAAATACCCCATGCGAGCTAAACCTTACCACATTTTTTTTGTGGGGGGGGGGGGTTAATTAAGAAATTAGATTTTCCGGTCATTGGATCTTCCAAATCTCAATTTTTTTTTTTCACTAGTACAATTATTAGCCTAAGATACACGTGATAAATATAATTTTCCCTTTTTATAATGAATTATTATCAATTGCTCCGCATTTCCCAATTTTTAATACATTTCTACATAGATATCATTGTATATTTCCTTGTTACCACTATTATCCTACACACAATCAATATAAATTACGAAATGATTCATATGACAATGAATTTGTTTATCAATTTTCTGCAGGATAAGATGGACATTTGTGAGATATAAAACAATACGTACAATTATTAAATCGATATTAATCAATAGATTTAAAATTGGTAATTAAATGTAAATTAATTAAAGTAAATATATGAAAACAAGTTTGAATGTCATCCCATGAAGTGCAGAAGCTACGGGACAGGCTAAGGGTTAAGAATAAAGGTTATATGTTCTACAGCACAAGCTATGGCACAGGTGAACGGTTATGAATAAAGGCTAGATGTTCTAGTGCAGAAGCTACGGCGCAAGTGAAGGTTTAAGAATAAAGGTTATACGTTCTAGTGCAAAAGCTACGGCACAGATGAAGGGTTAAGAATAAAGGTTAGATGTTCTAGTACAGAAGCTACGGCGCAAGTGAAGGTTTAAGAATAAAGGTTATACGTTCTAGTGCAAAAGCTACTGCACAGATGAAGGGTTAAGAATAAAGATTAGATGTTCTAGTACAGAAGCTACGGCGCAAGTGAAGGTTTAAGAATAAAGGTTATACGTTTTAGTCCAAAAGCTACGGCACAGATGAAGGGTTAAGAATAAAGGTTAGATGTTCTAGTACAGAAGCTACGGCGCAAGTGAAGGTTTAAGAATAAAGGTTATACATTCTAGTGCAAAAGCTACTGTACAGGTGAAGGGTTAAGAAAAATGTTAGATGTTCTAGTACAGAAGCTACGGCGCAAGTGAAGGTTTAAGAATAAAGGTTATACGTTCTAGTGCAAAAGCTACGGCACAGGTGAAGGTTTAAGAATAAAGGTTATACGTTTTAGTGCAAAAGCTACGGCACAGGTGAAGGGTTAAGAATAAAGGTTAGATGTTCTAGTGCAGAAGCTACGGCACTGGTGAAGGGTTAAAAATAAAAGTTATATGTTTTAAACTCAGGGAAAGAGACTGAATTTGGCACACAAGATTATCCAACAGCCACAAATAGTGGTCCCATACAGTACTAATTACCTGGAGTTTAAAGGTTTTTTAAAGGTCGCTCATGAATGGCAGAGGCAAGGGACAGTGACATTGCCCTAGCAATCAGGACAATGCCCTAGAGACTGACCATATACTATATGATCAGCGCCCAAGCCTCCTGTCCACCCAAGCTAGGACCAGGGAGGGCTAGGCAGTGGCTGCTGATGACTCAGCAGATAGACCTAAAGGCTCCCCCAAACTCCCCAAACTTAGCTCACAAGGATGGTAAAGTTACAGACACTAATGGCACTAACGAGTCTGAGCGGGACTCGAACCCCCGACTGGCAAACAGATGGAGATGACAGATTCTTCATTATACTACCTTGGCCTGATATCTTTCCCTCTCGAGAAATATGAATATTTCCCGTCTACAAAAGGTCCTTAACTTACTAACCTAATTGGATCCAAGAAGCCATTTTTAAGTCTTTTGTTAAATTTTGGTCTAGGGTAGGCCTAACCTGAATCCCAAGCCTATGATTTCCAGCTATAGAAGTCAGGAAATAGTCAGGTTTCATGTGAAATAGACATCAGGTTATTACAAATGTTATTTTGATTACTGTATCAAATGATATAACATTGTTTTATTTCAGTATTTTTTCATCTTATCTTTGTTATTTTCAGTTGGATTTGTGTTTGTATCTGAATGTTTGTAAGTCGAATGTTTGTAAGTAAAATGTTTGTGAGTCGAATGTTTGTAAGTCGAATGTTTGTAAGTCGAATGTTTGTAAGTCGAATGTTTGTAAGTCGGATGTTTGTAAGTTGAGGACTTCCTGTACTGGCAAACTGTAGAACGAAAGAGAAGAGCGAAATAAGGGCAATAGAGAGAGAGAGTCCTAAATAAAATTAATACAACTGGGCCAGCAATCCTATACAATAAGACATGCTTTCGAATCAGTACAATATGGAAAATAAAAGAATCACCTCAAACATGAAAAGAATAACCAATACAGGAATGGACTGATACGATGATATTTAGCAAGAGAGGCGAAGAAAATGGCACAAACAGTTGTGCAGAGACATAGATGAATCAGTCAAGAAGTGTAAGAATTTAAAGGTGTCTGGTTTCAGTTCCAATTTCATCGGAGTAGATGCTTACCAGGACGTCTGGCGGGCAACCCTAACCCCAGACTGTGGCGCCCAACCACAGCAGTGGTTTCCCCAGTAAACAGATTAAACTCACGGTCCCAAGCTGGGATCGATCTGCTGCCATGCTAATGCTAGGCGAACACGTTACCACTGGACTAACCAGGATAATTTAAGGTAACTGTTGATAACTTCCTGGTCCATGCAGGTTGAAATTTAATATAACAAAGATTAACAATGCCCTCACCTTATACATACACAACAGGCGTTTCTTTACACCTACACAGTTCAAACTCGAGGCGAATGTTTTTATGTTGAACAGGCTGACATAAATATCTTTTTATAGTTTATATATAAAAGATTTATTTCAATGTTGTTACTGTTCTTAATACATTTCATTTCAATTAGTCATTACTTCTCCTGTAGCATATCTATATCCACTCCTTACTAATGGTCTATTTTTGCCTGTTGAAGATCTTGGGCTTATAACATCCTGCTTTTCCAGCTAGGGTTGTAGCTTAGCTAATAATATCAACTATAATAATAATACATAATATTTTACCATCTCATGCCTCTTCATTAATAAAAGAATTGCAATTCTAAAGTAATGATATAGTCATGTAGTAGCTTACTTGCAGGAGTCACCAGAAACGAATGATCTAAAATAAAGTTGGAGAAAATTACTATTCAATTATATGTACACGCCCCCCCCCCCAAAAAAAAAAGAATCTTACACAAGTACATTTCCAAAAGACAACAATGCATGTACTGTATGTTGATAGGACCGCCATAACCACTTCATCATATGATCTTCATGCAACTTCCCCTGAGGAGAACAAAGAAGAATAAGTAGTGCATTGTATGTACCATAATATTACCCTTTATTTATTCTCTTGCTTGAAGGTGGCCCCAAGCCCACTATTCTATCTAATTTCTATTCTTCTTGTTTTGCTAAAGTTGTTTTTAGTTTATTTAGGAAATATCTATTTAAATGTTGTTACTCTTCTTAAAATATTCTATTTTTCCTTGTTACCTTTCCTCACTAGGCTATTTTCCCTGTTGGGGCCCCTGGGCTTTTAGCATCCTGCTTTTCCAACTATTTTTACCTTAGCAAATAATAATAATAATAATAATAATAATAATAATAATAATAATAATAATAATAATAATTTCTCCTCCTGTGCTTTAACAAAAAGATGAATGGTTATTTTGAGAATTCTGGTTTTGATATTGAAATTACCAATATTAATGTGACCAATGCAATAAGTATAAGAGGTAGAAAATCATACCCATGCGCCTTCTGTTAGGTATATAAAGTGGCCAACATTTTGAGAATTTTATTCACAAGTCATTCATTCATCGGACGACAATTAAATATATACATAAATATATATACATAAATATATATCCTTAATATATATATATATAAATAAATATATATATATATATATATATATATATATATATATATATAGCTATATATATATATATATATATATATATATATATATATATATATATATATATATATATATATACATATACACACATAAATAAATATATATATATATATATATATATATATATATATATATATATAATATATATATATATATATATATATATATATATATATATATATATTATATATATATATATATATATATATATATATATATATATATATATATATATATATATATATATACTAACAATAAAGACAATAAGTTTTAGGTTTTGAGACTAATAAATCCTTTGACTCGTGCAATCATAAGGTATGTGATGAAATTGTATTGTTTATTCTTGAATTCACTTTATGTATCAACAGCATGCTGTCAAAAAAAAAAAAATAAAAAAAAAAATAAAATAAAAAATAAAAAAGCGACATGTAACTTGCATGGGTCCTTGAAAACAGTTTTATAAAAGAAAAAAAAAATTCCAGAAGAGGTTTAGGAAATGAAAAATACACTTTACGGAGACAGCAATATATCTAGTATAATACACCCTATGATAATGCTATTAATCAAAACTTTTCAATGATAAAAGTGTATTTCACTCAAGAATGTAGGTTAAATACTCCAAAATGCGCTTGGCTTGAATCGACAATTTTATAAAATATTCTCCCCTTCTATGATAGTAAAAACAAATAAATATCCAAAATAAAACATCTTTAATAACGGTCAAAATGAAGTCATTGCAACGTCAGTTTTTTACCGTAAAATATCCCCCATAAATCTTAGCCCCCATCCTCTTCAACCATCACCAAACAATGTGTTTGCATGCCGTAGACTTTATCGCCAAGTGGAGTGAGCCGTTGTCTGGGTGAATGTTCTTCTAACAAACCTGTTGCTATTAGTGAATCAATGCTCATTGTGAACTATTGTTCTCTTACACGTAGCAAATACTTTCCGGTGGGAGGATTATATTTTGATATCTTATGAATGTCTATGAGATATATTATATTACAAACTATATATATATATATATATATATATATATATATATATATATATATATATATATATATATATATATATATATATATGCATTTATAACAAATATACTATATTTACATACTCTCTCTCTCTCTCTCTCTCTCTCTCTCTCTCTCTCTCTCTCTCTCTCTCTCTCTCTCTATATATATATATATATATATATATATATATATATATATATATATATATATATATATATATATATATATATGCAGAAGAACCACAGGGAAAATGAAAATACGAAATATACGATTAAGTCCTAACTAGTTTCGTGATACTTCTTCAGTCCTCTGAAGTATCACGAAACTAGTCAGGACTTAATCGTATATTTTGTATTTTCATTTTCCCTGTGGTTCTTCTGCATCTGAGCATCACGTTTTCCTGTGATTTTTACGCATATATATATATATATATATATATATATATATATATATATATATATATATATATATATATATATATATATATATATATATAGGTAGTAGGTTGGCCAGGGCACCAGTCACCCATTGAGATACTACCACTTGACAGTTATGGGGTCCTTTGACTGGCCAGACAATGCTACATTGGATCCTTGTCTCTGGTTACGGTTCATTTTCCCCTTGCCTACACATGCACCGAATAGTCTGGCATATTCTTTACATATTCTCCTCTCTCCTCATACTCATGACAACACTGATATTACCAAACAATTCTACTTCTCTCAAGGGGTTAATTACTGCACTGTAACTGTTCAGTGGCTACTTCCTCTTGGTAAGAGTAGAAGAGACTCTTTATCTATGGTAAGCAGCTCTTCTAGGAGAACGACACTCCAAAATCAAACCAGTGTTCTCTAGTCTTGGGTAGTACCATAGCCTCTGTAGTCTGTACCATGGTCTTTCACTGTCGTGGGTTAGAGTTCTCTTGCTTGAGGGTACACTCGGGCACGCTATTCTATCTAATTTCTCTCTTTCTTCTTTTGTTAAAGTTTTTATAGTTTATATAGGAAATATTTATTCTAATGTTGTTGCTATTCTTAAAATATTTAATTTTTCCTTTTTACTTTTTCTCACTTAGCTATTTTCCCTGTTGGGGCCACTGGGCTTCTAGAATTCTGCTTTTCCAGCTAGGGTTGTAGCTTGGCAAGTAGTAATAATAATAATAATAATAATAATAATAACAATAATGATAATAATAATAATTTATATATATATATATATATATATATATATATATATATATATATATATATATATATATATATATATATATATATATATACATATATATATATACATGTAATTTTGTGGGAATAGGTTTCTATTCCTAGACGTGGCCTGTATTTGTTCAATATGTTTTCCCTGATTAAGCTATTTTTTTTTAAATGTGGCATTTCTATATCAGTATAAAAAAAAAAATAAATAAATAAACAGTAGCCACATGTCCCCCTATGTTCATCTCGGGGTTAAAATCACTTACGCCACACAACCGGTATTAAACTTCCATGAACATTAAATGATCTGGCTGGCTTACTCTATCAATAGTGGTCCATAGGTGTACATTTTACAAGCTAAATCTGCTTTGGGGCTCAAGGGCATTCCCAAACTCACTAAAACTACAGATGGTTTCGCGTAGAAAAGAATGACAATCTTCCTTTTTATTTCAAAAGATGTTTGGGTTCATTCCTGCTAATATATCATAGAACTTTTATTTTCAATATTCATTTTACAATAGAAGGTATTTGTTAATGTACAGAGAAAGTAAATATGATGTATTAATAACGGCTGAGCTACTTAAACAGATATAAGCCTGCGCCGTAATATAAAGGGAGCCTATCTATTTCTTAAATCTGTTATTTACATATGAATAATCTTACTTCATTAATCTATTTTCTATGTTCTATCCATCTTCCCTCTTTTGCATTTTTATTTGTATTCTACTATATATTTTTGGTAAGATCTATCTAACGCATGCAGGAACTACAATCTCGTTTGGTTAGAAGCAGAGCGTTTATTGAATAGATGGATAAATGGACTTATGCGCTGGGACCGGGAGGCCATTCAACGGTGGTCGCCCTGGGAAGTGAAAATAAAGAGAGGCTGAATTTTCTCATTTCCCACTGTTATCCTTACATCAAGGGGTCGGTTACCTGATGCACCCTCTCCAATGCCTTCTATCAAAGGCATCTTTCGTCACCAAACATCTTGTCTCCATATCATCCTTCACCTTAACTCATCACCTAATTCTCAGTCTCCCTCTTGATCTTCCCCCAGTAGCAAGTTCCTCCCAAGTCCTCATCACTCCACCCCCTCCCCCTCCCATCCATCCTTAGTAATGACACTCTTCTCACCTCTATAATCATTACTACGGCCGCAATTCTTTATATTTCCTCATTTTCCAATCTTTCAAGC